>NC_047068.1:13241950-13564921 GCF_902459465.1 Asterias rubens | reverse complement strand
AGATGTGCAATGATGACGTCAGGTGAATTGCGTCAAAATGTCAGCAAATGCCAGTTTTGAAAGCTTCACTGTAATACAACATAATGGACCGTCCGTGGTTCATGGTTTGAGAATCATAGAGCTAGGAGCTAGCTCTATGTATGAATGAACAACCCAAGCAATTTCCACTGTATATTGCACTGTGACTATGGGGTCCTTGGAGTATAGATGGCACATTAGGTTCCCAGCGCTAATATAACCCATTAGACAATCTTAAGGCGCCATATACACTCAGCGCACACTTAAAACAAATTGCCCCTAAATAATGTGATATCAGATAACACATCTTCACCAATGACGTGAATGTTGTTTTCAGTTTCTTATGTTATTTGCAGAATCTCATCTCGATTTGTATTTTATAAAGGAAGCCATGTTTACACCAACTTGCTCAGTATACAGCCTCCACACATACCCACAAATCTGAATTCAAAGATTTAAAGGTTACAGCTTTTATGGTTTGTGGGAAAATAGTCAAATATTCTGCCCTGGTTGTTGACTGTCTATAAAGGCTCATCTTTTCTACACAGCCCTCTAAAAAAATACCCTATTTGGCTGTAAAGTGTAGGGTAATTATTCCCGAATGGAGTCTGACCAGGTTACCCGGTAGTAGTGGGTGAGCCTTGTTTCGAGTCCCGGTTGGGGGACTTTAGGACGAGTTAAGTTCTGTATCCATAGACGTTGGACGCATTAAACCCATTCGTAGTTAGGACGAGTTACTCGTCCTTACTCAAAATAGGATTAATCAAAGCGTTTCGTAAAATCGGCTGCAGGACACGATTATTGCTGCGTCCTTCGGAAGGGACGTAAAGCCGCGTATTTCCCGTGTGTTGTGTAATGCACGTAAAAGAACCCGGTGCACTTCCAAACAGACAAGGGGTGTTCCTGGTTTGATTGGCTGAATATTGTGCCCCAGCACCTTGTAAACCAATACTGTTGTTATGTATAGAAATTAGTCCCATTTCAAAAACGTAGCTCCACAATACCTTTCAGGAAAAAAATTAAAGTTAAAGCGCCTTAAGCGTCTCTGAGAGACGAAAAATGAGCGCTATATACAAGAAACCACAAGTAGTACTAAGAATGGAAATATATTTGATTTGCTTTCAAGAACAATAAAATCGAACAATTGTTTATACTTTGTGTGCTGCACCGGAAGGGATTTCATGGAAATCACTGGACCCAAAGCTATTGCGTCAGTCATGGCCTTGGCGTACTGATAACTCAATATTAGTAATGAGGTGATCTTTCAACAGCCTCTTCAATACGGAGTAAAGGCCTCTTCAACTTTCAGGTCACGAACCCAGGTTTTTTTTAAGTGACTTGAAAACTCTATGACGCGCTTACTGATCGAGCGGGAAAAGGAGAAGATCTGGATGTGGATATTCAACGTTCTTGTTAAAGCCAAACTGTGGGGCCTATATATTTCGATAAGGGGTGGGGGATGGCCTGGCTACTAGCAAGTTTCTATAAATTGTGAACTGTAAAGATGTAATCACCACTTTGCATTTGAATTTGGTTCAATTCAATATTCAAAAATGTAAAATACACAACGTGCCTTACAAATAGTGTATTGTTAAGCCCAAATATCAACCCTCTTGGAGGGTGATAGCATTGTTGACTTAAAAAAGAGTGGAAATCGCGCTTAGGGACATGTTTGATTTCTATGTGTTATGCGCTATATAAGAATGGTTAATTATTATTAGTATTATTATTTGATATATTTACTGATTCCTTTTTAACAAGGAGGCGGGGCTCATGCCCCATATACCTGCTCATGAATTCCGGCACAGATCGCCTCCACCAGGTCATGAACGGTAAATGTCATCAAAACACGCCCAAACCTGTGTTACGGTAGGGACCATTACCACTCACCAATAGGTACATGTACAACATTGGATTTGTCAACATAGACTTATACTTTTTAAACTTTCACATAAACAACAAGACAAAACAAACCCAGAAAGTTTGATGGCCTATATTGCTGATTGTACAATGTCTTTTCGACGTGCCCTCAACTGGAGTTGAAGCCGGCACTCGAACACAATATACGAAATATTGCAAACTCATTTTATACTGAGGTCAAGTAGTATTTCTGTTCTTTCACGAGACATTGTCTGGGCTGATATGGGGCAGACGTCCCATGTTGACGCTACAACTCTAGTACCGTCTTCAAGCAATAAATCCTGGCCAAGCGGGGGAGAGGGGACGGCCCGGTTCATAAAAATGTAGGTCGTTGGGGTTGGGGTACTACTAAGTCAGCGTGTATTATAATAACAGTGGATGGGGATTTGTTAGGTTTCTATAAACAGAAATCAAAATGGGAAAAGGCTCAGTTTAAAATGAACTGCCATTTCAACATGGACCGCCCTAATCTGATTTTTTAAACTCGTTTGAACAAAATAATACAATGAGTAATTTGAAAATAATTTTAGTCTCTACCGACGAAGACTAGAACTAAACTGGGCTAAACTTGGAGAACAAAAACCGGCTCGTTTCATTGCAACAACAACTAGATTATTAAGGTTTACCAATAGTTTTTACAGGTTGTACATGGGTCAATCCAGGTCGGACCAACGCACTTTTTTACCTCATGTCTTCCGATTTTGATAAAAATTGCTGTGATTGTAGGTCCTTATGAGCAATGAATGCACAGTCATTTTTAGCCCGATCGGACTTACCATGTGGTCAGGGCAGAAACCATTAAAATCTGACATTTTTAGGGTAAAATACCACCTTTTTGGTAAAAATATGTCATAACCATGTCAATTCTCATCACATATATGCAAATTTGGTATTAACATGATGAGAATTGCATGCTCAAATCGGTTCTTTTGTCAAAAATAAATTTTCTGAAATGTAGGTCACTGTAATCTTTAATATGTTATCGTGACCTTTGACCCAGTTTTTGAAATAATGTATCATTCCAAAAATCAATGAAATAAAAATATCTTGATAGAGCATGTCTTCCTCTATCAGAATCCACTAAGAAACAGTTGGGCTCTTCAAAAGTTACAACTTTATGACTATTTTTGTACAAGTACCGTGATCTTTAATATGTTATCGTGACCTTTGACCCAATTTGTGAAACAATGCATCATTCCAAAAATCAACAAAATTAAAATCACTTGATAGAACATGTTTTCCTCTATCACAATCAACCAAGAAACAACTGGGCTCTTCAAAATTTACAATGGAAAGTCCGATCCGGCTGAAAATTTGTTTGAATTCATTGCTCATTAGGTCCTACAAGCACAGCAATTTTTATCAAAATCGGAAGACATGAGGTAAAAAAGTGCGTTGGTCTGACATGGAATGACCCACATGCTGGTTACTCGCGGTTTACCAATAAGTTACCCATGGTTTACCTATATGGGTTACCCGTAGTGTATGTATTGTTCACCTTTGGTTTACCTTATGGATGGGTTTACCAAATTATTGTTTATCATTGTTTACATGGTTTTCTCTATGGATAAGGTTTACCAATGGTTTACCTATATGGTTTACCCGAACGATTACACTAACTAGGCCTACCACTTAGTTCTACATTTACTAGGCCTGCCACTTAGTTCTACATCTTGGTAAAAATTCAATTGGTTACTCTAGTTGGTGCTCTAGAATTGCAAGGGTCGTGGGTTCGAATCCCAGCCGAGTGCTGTACCTGTGAATTTTGTTCACAGCGCTCGGGAAAGTACTGAGTATACAGTGCTAACAACATCGGAGCATATTAATAGGTAAAACTAAACGGTTAAAGGACAAAAAAACACGATGTCAACAGATTTCCATTTAAACTTATACAGTTTGAAGATACTGATAGTAGAAAGCTTCCCTGAAAATATTACTTGCTGAGGTGCTGTAGTTTTTCAGAAATGAGTAAAACAATGTAATGAAAATATTTTCGTCTCGGTGATCATGAGACGAATAATTATTTTAGCGTGTTAAAATGTATTTTCATGACGTTTTTTAACTCATTTCTCAAAAAAACAGCAACTCAGCAACTAATATTTTAAGGTAATCTTTCTACTACAATTATCTTCAAACGGTGCAAATTTAATGCAAATCTGTGGACATCGTGTTTTGTGTTACAAACAGTACCCAAATCCTTTAAAGGCAGTGGACACTATTGGTAACTACTCAAAATAACTATTAGCATAAAACCTTAATTGGAAACGAGTAATGGGGAGCTGTTGATAATATAAAACATTGTGAAAAACGGCTATCTCTGAAGTAAAGTAGTTTTTGAGAAAGAAATAATTTTCCACCAATTTGATTTCGAGACCTCAGATTTAGAATTTGAGGTCTCGAAATCAACCATCTGAAAGCACACAGCTTCGTGTGACAAGGGTGTTTTTTCTTTCATTATTATCTCGCAACTTTGATGACCAATTGAGCTCAAATTTTCACAGGTTTGTTACTTTATGCATATGTTGAAATACACCAAGTGAGAAGACAGGTCTTTGACAATAACCAATAGTGTCGAGTGTCTTTAAGATGACTTTACAATCAAGTAGTCTGAAGGCAAAGACACCCTTGAATGCAAATATTGACTAACTAAATCTGATAAGATCCCGTACCAAACTAATTAAATGATTCGCTTAACCAGAATCAAGGCTGAAGTAATGCATATTGAACATGCGCCCACACATAACCCACATGCATTATTGATAAAGGACATCGTGACAGTGCAATTTGTCCGGACTCGTCAGTGTGAAGACGTAGTGTCGGAAGATGTCAAGCTGTAGTGTTAAGACAAAAGAAAAAGGATTCGGTATCGGAAAATAAATTGATTAAAATCTCTTAAAGCCATTATACACTTTCGGAACAGAAAACAAATTAAAAGTTCACAAATAACTTACAGGGTTTACAGAAGGTAATGGTGAAAGACTTCTCTTGAAATATTATTCCATGAAATGCTTTACTTTTTGAGAAAACATTAAAACAATTATCAATTCTCGATATCGAGAATTACGGATTTATTGTAAACACATGTCATGACACGGCGAAACATGCGGAAACAAGGGTGGGTTTTTTCTCCCGACTCCGATGACCGATTGAGCCTAAATTTTCACAGGTTTGTTATTTTATATATAAGTTGTGATACACGAAGTCTGGGCCTTTGGATAATACTGTTTTTCCGAAAGTGTCCAATGGCTTTAAAGGCACTGGACACGGGTAACGAGCAATGGAGAGCTGTTGATACAAAACATTTTGAGAAACGGCTCCTCTAAAGTAACGTAGTTTTTGAGAAACAGGTAACTTCTCACTCAACTGAAGCCTTTCTTAGTATCAGAAAGCACACAAATTTGTGCAACTTGAGTGTTTTTTCCTTTGTTATTCTTAAGCAACTTCGATGACAATTGAGTCAAAATTTTCACAGATTTGTTATTTGATGCATATGTTATTTTGTCCATCAAATTGGACAGGAGAACTTAAAGACACCCCAATCACCCACAAACAAAGTCACATTGCTTATTTTGATTGCTACAATCGATTGCTACATCTGATTCGATGGCTTTTCTACAGTTTGGTTTGTGGCGCATTGACTGAATGAAATGTACTAAAAATACAAGCAACAAAAACAACCACAACATAACTTTAATTTCCCTTCTATATCCAAGCTATATACTTATACTTTACCAAAAGCCCCCCCCCCCCCTACGCCCTTCTTTACGTCAACTAGACCGGCAGTAATCTTGCCTAATAATGGTAGGGCAATGCCCGCATCCTCCTGTCTGAGATTGTTCCAAGCATGTTCCAAGAGACCCAACAAGTCTTATTGATGAAGGACACCCATCTATATGTGTACTGTATCAATATGGATAGTGTCCTTTCTCTATGGTTTAACTGTCTATGTATAGATCAGAAATAAGATTCGATTGTGTGAATTAAGCATGGTAGCGTTCCGCACAGTAAATTTCATCCAATCTATGCCTGGGGGGGGGGGGGGGGTTGTTTTCTCCAAAGACTAGACTGTGCACCTGTTGACATGGGAGGCAGTTGGGGTTGACACGGGTTACTAGACGATGCACGCACGTTCCAGATTAATGGGAATGGACTACAGTAATAACCATTTTCTAAGAAATTGTCATTTAAATTGTGCATTTATATCCGAGCTGAACCCACGTACTAATTACACTTCATATCCACGCTGGAAATCTTGTTTTTATTATTTTTTTTTTTGGATTATTCTTCGTCCTTCCCTCCTTTTGTTAATAAATACAGAAAGTATACCATGACACTTTTGTCATCATCAGATTTGCTGCTAAAAATCCCTATCGACTGAGTTACAGCCAATGGCTAAACGTGTTTTGAATGTGGGGAGTTCAAAAGTACACTAACCGATGAGTAGACCTATGGGAAAAGATATGAACATCTACACTGAATGGAACAATTACTGTATAGCCAATAACTGAAGATTGTACGGAAAACCAAAACAGAAACGGGACTCACAGACGTGTCAAAGCCCGGGCAAGAGACTCGGATCACCCATCTGCTCACCGAGGGCTGCTGCCCTCTCCAACATCTAACTAAAGAAAATGATGGCACTGCACCGCGAGATGCAGCCAAAATACACGTTTTTGGGTGACTTTGGGGGGGGGGGGAGACTTTAAGTCTCCCTAAAAGAACTTGGAAATTCTCGAAGAAAGAGAAAGATGAAGAGAGATAAGGGAAAAATCCCAGACAGGTAAGAGTCAACTTGCGAAGATGCTGATTTTCTAGCCAAAGAATTTGTCTATTCTCTTTCGACAAGGAACATTTTAAAGACACTAGGTTTGATTTTGACCTATTTGACCCGAAATCTTACAATTAAATTCTAATTAGATATTATTTAAAGATGTTAGAAAGATACGAGTCAATCGGCTATTATGTACAATTTTGCAGGATCCATTGTATACATAGCATCACAAGTTTTTGTGAGACCTTCGTTTTGAAACACTATATCAGGTTGGCTCAGTGGTATTTTCCCTGCCTTTCACCTCTACGGACCATGGTTCGAATCCCACCTCAGACCGAAGCATTCAGGTTGGCTCAGTGGTATTTTCCCTGCCTTTCACCTCTACGGACCATGGTTCGAATGCCACCTCAGACCGAAGCATTCAGGTTGGCTCAGTGGTATTTTCCCTACCTTTCACCTCTACGGACCATGGTTCGAATGCCACCTCAGACCGAAGCATTCAGGTTGGCTCAGTGGTATTTTCCCTACCTTTCACCTCTACGGACCATGGTTCGAATGCCACCTCAGACCGAAGCATTCAGGTTGGCTCAGTGGTATTTTCCCTGCCTTTCACCTCTACGGACCATGGTTCGAATCCCACCTCAGACCGAAGCATTCAGGTTGGCTCAGTGGTTTCTTTCCCTGCCTTTCACCTCTACGGACCATGGTTCGAATCCCACCTCAGACCGAAGCATTCAGGTTGGCTCAGTGGTATTTTCCCTGCCTTTCACCTCTACGGACCATGGTTCGAATGCCACCTCAGACCGAAGCATTCAGGTTGGCTCAGTGGTATTTTCCCTGCCTTTCACCTTTGCGTACCCTGGTTAGAATGCCACCTCAGACCGAAGCATTCAGGTTGGCTCAGTGGTATTTTCCCTGCCTTTCACCTCTACGGACCATGGTTCGAATGCCACCTCAGACCGAAGCATTCAGGTTGGCTCAGTGGTATTTTCCCTGCCTTTCACCTTTGCGTACCCTGGTTAGAATGCCACCTCAGACCGAAGCATTCAGGTTGGCTCAGTGGTATTTTCCCTGCCTTTCACCTTTGCGTACCCTGGTTAGAATGCCACCTCAGACCGAAGCATTCAGGTTGGCTCAGTGGTATTTTCCCTGCCTTTCACCTCTACGGACCATGGTTCGAATCCCACCTCAGACCGAAGCATTCAGGTTGGCTCAGTGGTATTTTCCCTGCCTTTCACCTCTACGGACCATGGTTCGAATGCCACCTCAGACCGAAGCATTCAGGTTGGCTCAGTGGTATTTTCCCTGCCTTTCACCTCTACGGACCATGGTTCGAATCCCACCTCAGACCGAAGCATTCAGGTTGAATCAGTGGTATTTTCCCTGCCTTTCACCTCTGCGGACCATGGTTCGAATGCCACCTCAGACCGAAGCATTCAGGTTGGCTCAGTGGTATTTTCCCTGCCTTTCACCTCTACGGACCATGGTTCGAATGCCACCTCAGACCGAAGCATTCAGGTTGGCTCAGTGGTATTTTCCCTGCCTTTCACCTCTACGGACCATGGTTCGAATGCCACCTCAGACCGAAGCATTCAGGTTGGCTCAGTGGTATTTTCCCTGCCTTTCACCTCTACGGACCATGGTTCGAATCCCACCTCAGACCGAAACATTCAGGTTGGCTCAGTGGTATTTTCCCTGCCTTTCACCTTTGCGTACCCTGGTTCGAATGCCACCTCAGACCGAAGCATTCAGGTTGGCTCAGTGGTATTTTCCCTGCCTTTCACCTCTACGGACCATGGTTCGAATCCCACCTCAGACCGAAGCATTCAGGTTGGCTCAGTGGTATTTTCCCTGCCTTTCACCTCTACGGACCATGGTTCGAATCCCACCTCAGACCGAAGCATTCAGGTTGGCTCAGTGGTATTTTCCCTGCCTTTCACCTCTACGGACCATGGTTCGAATGCCACCTCAGACCGAAGCATTCAGGTTGGCTCAGTGGTATTTTCCCTGCCTTTCACCTTTGCGTACCCTGGTTAGAATGCCACCTCAGACCGAAGCATTCAGGTTGGCTCAGTGGTATTTTCCCTGCCTTTCACCTCTACGGACCATGGTTCGAATGCCACCTCAGACCGAAGCATTCAGGTTGGCTCAGTGGTATTTTCCCTGCCTTTCACCTCTACGGACCATGGTTCGAATGCCACCTCAGACCGAAGCATTCAGGTTGGCTCAGTGGTATTTTCCCTGCCTTTCACCTCTACGGACCATGGTTCGAATCCCACCTCAGACCGAAGCATTCAGGTTGGCTCAGTGGTATTTTCCCTGCCTTTCACCTCTACGGACCATGGTTAGAATGCCACCTCAGACCGAAGCATTCAGGTTGGCTCAGTGGTATTTTCCCTGCCTTTCACCTCTACGGACCATGGTTCGAATGCCACCTCAGACCGAAGCATTCAGGTTGGCTCAGTGGTATTTTCCCTGCCTTTCACCTCTACGGACCATGGTTCGAATGCCACCTCAGACCGAAGCATTCAGGTTGGCTCAGTGGTATTTTCCCTGCCTTTCACCTTTGCGTACCCTGGTTAGAATGCCACCTCAGACCGAAGCATTCAGGTTGGCTCAGTGGTATTTTCCCTGCCTTTCACCTCTACGGACCATGGTTCGAATGCCACCTCAGACCGAAGCATTCAGGTTGGCTCAGTGGTATTTTCCCTGCCTTTCACCTCTACGGACCATGGTTCGAATGCCACCTCAGACCGAAGCATTCAGGTTGGCTCAGTGGTATTTTCCCTGCCTTTCACCTTTGTGGACCCTGGTTCGAATGCCACCTCAGACCGAAGCATTCAGGTTGGCTCAGTGGTATTTTCCCTACCTTTCACCTCTGCAGACCATGGTTCGAATGCCACCTCAGACCGAAGCATTCAGGTTGGCTCAGTGGTATTTTCCCTGCCTTTCACCTCTACGGACCCTGGTTCGAATGCCACCTCAGACCGAAGCATTCAGGTTGGCTCAGTGGTATTTTCCCTGCCTTTCACCTCTACGGACCATGGTTCGAATCCCACCTCAGACCGAAACATTCAGGTTGGCTCAGTGGTATTTTCCCTGCCTTTCACCTCTACGGACCATGGTTCGAATCCCACCTCAGACCGAAGCATTCAGGTTGGCTCAGTGGTATTTTCCCTGCCTTTCACCTCTGCGGACCATGGTTCGAATGCCACCTCAGACCGAAGCATTCAGGTTGGCTCAGTGGTATTTTCCCTACCTTTCACCTCTGCAGACCATGGTTCGAATGCCACCTCAGACCGAAGCATTCAGGTTGGCTCAGTGGTATTTTCCCTGCCTTTCACCTCTACGGACCCTGGTTCGAATGCCACCTCAGACCGAAGCATTCAGGTTGGCTCAGTGGTATTTTCCCTGCCTTTCACCTCTACGGACCATGGTTCGAATCCCACCTCAGACCGAAACATTCAGGTTGGCTCAGTGGTATTTTCCCTGCCTTTCACCTTTGCGTACCCTGGTTCGAATGCCACCTCAGACCGAAGCATTCAGGTTGGCTCAGTGGTATTTTCCCTGCCTTTCACCTCTGCGGACCATGGTTCGAATGCCACCTCAGACAGAAGCATTCAGGTTGGCTCAGTGGTATTTTCCCTACCTTTCACCTCTGCGGACCATGGTTCGAATGCCACCTCAGACCGAAGCATTCAGGTTGGCTCAGTGGTATTTTCCCTGCCTTTCACCTCTGCGGACCATGGTTCGAATGCCACCTCAGACCGAAGCATTCAGGTTGGCTCAGTGGTATTTTCCCTACCTTTCACCTCTGCGGACCATGGTTCGAATGCCACCTCAGACCGAAACATTCAGGTTGGCTCAGTGGTATTTTCCCTGCCTTTCACCTTTGCGTACCCTGGTTCGAATGCCACCTCAGACCGAAGCCTAACATGTGGATTGTGTTTTCAGTCCCCACCCGATTGCGGGTTTCCCCTATTTGAGTTGGGTTTTCCTACCACAAATAAAACTGAATATTGTTTCTCGTTTCGGCTCACACAACTCCAACAGTTAGCCTTTGTGAGTTGTGGCAATAATTCCACAAAATAAATTATTCGTACTAATAATTAACCTGGAAATTCTCATAGGAAAAACAATTCTCATTTTTTTTTTTTTTTTTGAATAATATAATTATATAATCATCGTTTATTTAGTATCAAGTGGAACCTGACCCACCGACCTTTCCCGACACTGCACCTCTTAGCGTGATGGAGCAGACTGGGACAATTTAATCAGTCAGAAAAACAACTTAAATCATACCTTGAACGTTTTAGTAGAAATGCATATCAGACCTAAATCGCTGATATTTTTTACACAAAGCGACTGTCTTCGAATCAAAACAAGTAACTTTTCACAGAAAATGGGGTTAAAAAACAGGGGTTATTTCCCCTTTTTACTCCATCAAGATTAAGATGTAAGCTGTCTGTAGGCTGAGGATGAGAGCTCTAAAGCTTCCCATAATCATCCGGGAGACGGTGGGGTTTACGAGAGGTTACGTACGGGCAAGCTGGGGCCGGCTGTAATAGCTTACCTCAAGCTCTTTAGTCGTGGGCGGATAGTGGTTCTTTAGATCGATTTTGAACAACACCATTGTACCACGGCTAGCCTCCCCGCCAGCTATATACAGTTTGAAACACGTCTAGAAACCTTGCCCCGATACGCGGAGACTATCACCATTCGAAAGCTATGTAGTAATTAGGTTACGATTACCTGTGTGACGTCATGATGACGTAGTAACAACCAACCTGTTTGTCAACTGTAATAGAACATAGAGTTATTTTACGGCCGGTAGAAGCTTTTCATTGAACAGTGTATTTTTTGTCAACAAAATTTTAATTAGATCGGAAAATATCGTCAGGGCACGGCAGCGTGAAATGGTCGAATCTGGAAAACTGCAAACCAAAATCGATCTAAACAATAAAATTAATGTTTACCATACATTATTGCCAAATGAAATTGGATCATTAATAGGTTACTGGTACAGCAAAACAAAAGCTCGATAAAAGGCATTACACGGACCTTAAAAAAGACAATATTGCTGAGAGGAACTAAAAGTCACCGTTGCCGTTAAGCATATAGTTCCAGCTAAAGAGACAGTTTATACCTTTGGTTTTTGAAACAGTTCGATTGGTTCGATCCCAGTGTTGTAATCCTATTCGTTTCAATGAGGTGGTAGCGTTTTTGATATATCGACAAAAAAAACTGGGGTGGATTTCACAAAGGTAGTCCTAACTTAGGACTAGTCCTAGGCAATGCTAAGAGATAGGACCAGTCCTAAGTTAGGATGGGTTAATTGTCCAAACCTAGGACCAGTCCTATCTCTTAGCATTGCCTAAGACTAGTCCTAAGTTAGGACTACCTTTGTGAAATCCACCCCGGAGGGGTTATCTACGCAGGAAGAACGATCCGTATAGAATGCACAACCTGAGAAACGTATCTGACAGAAACGTTTCTCAGATTCAACTTTAGGAGTTGAAACTTACATTTGTCCAAAACCACAATACTTCGAGGTGAAATGATTCCCAAAATACTTAATACTATCGAAAGTTGTTGTACTTATAATCAGGTAAGATGTTATTACAGTATTACCTTTCCTCAAAGGTGGTCAGATGTGATTAAAACTTGATTTTTAAAAACACAAATTAAACTAAGTTCATCACAAATGTAACTAGAATAGCAAGCAAAACGGCGTGGCCTACACAAAACTTAAGGCTAAAACAAAAAGGAAGAAAACATAAGGTAATAAACAACGTTAAATATGATTTATTAATAATAAAACAAAGGTCCTCGCAGCAGACGCCGAATTAAGGCAATATAAGATTATGCACAAAAAGAGATATTACAAAACTGCAGGTTGTATCATAAATACAATTGATGATAATTACTCCCATTAATAATAAGTCATTGTAAAGCTACACTCTACCACCCACCCCCTCCCAATCCAAGGTAAGGGACAACTTTGTTATGTAAACAACATCAAACTGTATACAAGCTATTAATAGTTTCATCATAAATCGAGACAGACCTTATATATTACGCCGTGTTACGCCGTGGTATGCCAGGGCCATTACACACTGAAGTTTGTGTACAAAAGTGTGGGAACATTTTAGAGCTGGCTTGTTGTAGTTTTCTTTTGCAGACATTGCACCCGATGTAAGATGTCAACAGAGTTCACCAAACATTCCGATCTAGGGCTTCGGAAGTTCAGATCCTCAAAGTTGGCAGTCTCCCAAGGTGCTGGTTTTTTCCCCCTTTTTTTTTGGCTCGCCCTAAAAAGGCAGTCACTGAAAAAACCTCCGTTGGAAAACGTACGATGCGGATGAGTCGATTAAACAGGAGGTTTTGTTTTGATCGGTTTGTAGCGGTAAGACACCTTTATACAGACAAGGTTGTCTTTGAACTACCCATGCATGTAATACAAATAACACTTACTTACTTATGTAAATCGTTATGTTATAATTTTAAGTTTGCTCACCCTCCATTGAGAAAACTATTAAAACCACCCCTCCTGTTTTATAAGTCGATCAGTCCAACTCGCTTAAGCGAAAACTGGCATCTGATTGGCCACTCTCCGTTCATTGAAGATTTTTTTTACTATTAGTTTATAAACGCCGGTAACACGTGCGTATGCCGGGACCCGGCTTATCGCCAAGACATAAATAAGGAGAGATTTGTCATCGTAAAGGTAGTGTCTTAAAAATCAACGCGAGACAGAGAAGTAAAACAGAAGAGGTAGCTGGTTTACATCATTTTCAACTTGGCTAGTCGTCATTGTGAAAAGACTCAAAACCAAAACAAACACAAATCTGTTAAAGTTGGTGCTGTGAACGTAAGAAGCTCTTCTCGCGCAAAGTTTCAATCTCATCTATATAAATCTCAATCTCCAAAAAACAAACCGTCGTTTCAAGCTGTACTGCCTGCCAGACAACATTCATGTGAGTTAAATTTTACGATGTTCTTTCTTATGTTGTTTTTTTACAGTTTGATTGCCTGACGATACATTCTAAACTTCTGAACTGTTATGAGATTGGTTATGATACATACATGTAGTTATTAATGCCAGTCGATTTATATATGTATGCCATTGCTTTACCCATGCCTAAGCAATTACAAACAGTTTTCATAAGCAGATGTAAACTCGACAAGCCGTTCACGATGTACACGATTATCGACACTCTCTGCTTTTCGTTATTTGTACACATAGTGCTCTCATACAGCAGTAAATATTATTGTGCATGGTTCACATAAATAACTTGAAGAATGTGAAAAAGGCGGCACTCTCAACAAAAACAGTTATTTTGAAAGAGAGGCGTTCCAGCCAACACAGCACAGACTAAATTAGTCTCGAGCAAAACGTAGCCTACTGCTCAACTGATAAGTAATGTATGTGGCTAGAATTATGCCTGTACCGATGATCCCGAGCCCATGCTTGGCAAAAACATTTGGGTAACGGTGGCAGTTAAGATGCTCTATACAACCTTAGCGAGATCCTTCAAGACGGAACTTATCATAAGGGCGGGTGGACATGTCAAATTGTGTAAAATGACGAATCGATTTTTCACACCAGGGGTCGGGACTTTCACGCCAAGACGATAAGGCCTTGGAATACAACCAATCAATATCAATATTATCGTCTGGTATTACTATGTAGTAGTCCATCATTGTTTTTCTCAATTTTAAAGTAAACAAAACAGACCACCCTTTTCTAATTCCAGATTTCAAATAACTTGAACCTCAGCCTGTGTGACCACCACCGTGAAAGACCAACACCACCACCATGCAATCCTCACATCTCGCCAGCTTTAAATCATCTTGCCTCCTTGTCGTCGTCTTACTGTGCTGTCTAAGCATGGCATGGGCAGGTGTCGTGTCGAGGAGAACACCACACAACGCTCAAAAGCTTCAACGTGATCTCGACACCGTCGCTAGTAGTAGTAGTAGTAGTAGTAGCAAGTCGCCCTCCAACACTAACAGCAAGTCCGCGACGACGGAGAGCCAGACGAGGAATTCCAGACTAATCAGCCATAACGTCATTATTACCCCGTCACAACAGAGGGAACTGTTGGAGAAGGGCGAGACAACTATACGCTTATCATCTCAAGTTCACATCAACCAAGACAGAGATAGCAAAAAGGTAGGCCAACGCCCTCGCATTTTAGAACACACTAAGCTAGGTTATCAGATTCCGAGATAAAAAATTCGTATCATGTTAAAAATTAAAACATTGTGACCATGGGCTCTCAAACAGTTCATCAAGAATGTCTTATTGTCAAACATAGTCGGCAAGTAGATTTGCTGTATCTTGAAAAAAATTCCCAGGGACTGGGTTTCTGTTGCCATCGAGAGTATCAATTGTACTTGTACCCCTTATCGAAATGGAATGATAATGCAGCATTGTAGTTTTTCGTTGACATCGTCATTGTACTTTTGTGATCTAAATGATAACCCATATGTAGCTTAATTTTACGTCGTAGGCCCATTGTATTCCCATATGGTTTTTTCTTGGTTTTTGAAGAATTGGTTAATTGGCCTAATTTTGTACTCCTTACTCCCTATTGGTTTTACCCACGTTGCATAATGATGTGGATTTGAATCCCAATTTGGCCCCAATTGATCATCAAAGTTACAAGAGAATAACGGAAGAAAAACGCACTTGCTGCACAAATGTGTGTGCCATTCTGTGTGATCAAGACTCTGCGAGAATAGACAAAACATTTAAGGAGATAACATTTTATATATTTCATAATTCTTTGGTGGGGGGGGGGGGTCGGTAAATGCAAGTATTTTCAAAGGAAAACCTGTTTATGGGGCTGGTGTGTCATCGCACCCATTGTCCGTTAAGGATCTTTGATAAAATAATGTTATTAATGGTATCTCAAACACGAATACGGGATTTACAGGGAAGTTGCAACAACTGTGATGTGAAGCCATTTCGAACCCCAACAACTGCGCTTGCACACACAGGGTGCCAGACTAGACTGCATCTTGAGTTGTTTTTACTCAAAAATTTACTCAAATTTAAAGACAAAATTACACAATATACAGAAAATAAAAAGTATACAAAAATTACACTATAACTATATTGTGCTGCATTCTTACCCAACAAATTCATCAAGTGACCTATAAGAAAACTTGTTCATCCATGTTGCAACTCTCATACACAGCTATCTGGACTTGCTTGCGGAGCGCAACCCAGAAATTACCGAGAAACGGGTACCAGTAGGCCCTGAAAGACTCATTACAAAGCAGGCGCTTAAATTTGAGTTTTTCGCGATCGCAGGCCATATCGCCCATTATGTAACAGAAGTAAAGCATCATGGAGCAAAAACAAATAAACTCCATTTTTTTTTTTTTTTTTACAGAGACTATAGATCTAGACTCATTGGAGCTACGTATTACAAAACTCGTGCAAGCAGACTGTCACAATCTCTTTTAGAGTCGGCGTTGGCTCTAAAAAGACCCGGTTGGTGTTGTGTCGGACCCTTTACTGCTGACGGCTCAAACTGGAAACGTGTCATTGTGACCAGAAATTTGTTTAAAAGCGGGGATTTTGACTCGGATTCCGGGACACATTGACACGGATTCCGGGTCAAACTGACCCCGAAATGGTTCTGGCCCCCTGGGACCCAAATCCGGGTCAATTCTGACTCGGGAGTTTTTAGAGAGTGCAAAGTGCAAAAGGGAGTAGCCTCTACAGTCTGACAACTTTTTAAAAAAATAATCAAACTGATGTCTATAATAATGACTTTCCTTTTTTGTTGTGTATTATTACAGGCATTCCACCGGATCGTGAGGCGACAAACCCACAGGGAGTGCTCCGTTGAAGTGGTCGAGATTTCCCTCCATACGGGATCTTGCATCAGACTCGGCTCAAATGTTACCGGTTGCCAGACTGATCGAGTTTTAGACTTGTACCACCCAAATTGTCTTGACGTTTAAAACTAAAGAACATAATCTTTCTGCGCTTTGTGTGGTGCATTTTCGTGCAAAAGTCTGAAGGCTTTTGCTTCGTTTGTATTTTCGTACTACGGTCTGTATTTGATAGTTCTTTGACACAGTCTGCGGTTTTCTCTATCACAAAATTTAATAGACCAAATGTGATTTAAGCATTACTGCAAATTAAACCCAACTGCAAAGAAAGCCCAACTTTGCGAATTGAGTGTATTTGGCTTTGGCTGTTGGTAATGTTAAAAGCAAAATTCCTTTTCCCAAACTCCAAGCTTGACTGCCACAGCGTCTTGGCTATGGCTGTTGAAGCATGTGAAGTCCAAAATCACGAAGCCAAAGCCGTAAATTCACAGATGGTCAGTTTCGTTCAAACCGAGGTTGGGAAAATTGTATGAGTATGGCCCCATTATTCACTGTAAAAAAAAAAAGCGTTTTCTGTGTAACACTGATGGGTACAAGTATGCACAATGCGGTCAATATTCGGTTAAATGACAATTTTGAGTGTACCTCTCACTCGGTAAAACTTTAATACACAAGGATAAGAGTAATACATTAGGCCTACCGAAAATTGGGTAGAAAATAAAATAGCATAATGGTGATGTTGCAAGGCGTTGATGTTTGATGTTCATGTACCCAAAGTTGCAAGAGAAAATTTGGCTTTATGTTCGATAACCAACAGTCAAAAAAAAGGGGAAAAGCTTAATGAATCAAGAAGCCATGAATTTCCATGGAGCTTCATTCACTTTGCAACATGTAGATTTCGTCACTGACAGTTTGAACTGCCACTAAAAGATTATGACATAGTCTACTAGCAAGATTGCTTTCACTGCCAAACACCCATTTTTCGATTACCTTTCTGCCCAGAGTGTATCAATCTGTAAACTGTTATGACTAGTGTTTAAGTTGCCACCCCCCCCCCCCCCCCCCCCATCTGTATAACTATTTGGGGGCTTTCTGGCTACTCGGTTAACAAAAGCTGTAATATTGATGTATTTTCATAACATGCCTTTGTTCATTGGATATTTCATTGAATCGATGAAGGTGCATTATATTGTTGTATTTGTAAATATAATTTATCAAACCTACTGTAAATAAATATTGGTAACTATTATTATTATTATTATTAATTATGAAATCGTATTCCAAGTACTATTTGATACAAAGCATGTAGTTACTTTACAAAGCAGGTTTATCTTAAGTTATGGAATCTAAACACAATATATCTGAGCAAACAAAGCGAATGGGAGATAGATACAGCATTGTTTAATAAAGCGTTACGGAGTGTGTACCTGAGAGCTAAATAAATCCACATAATTCAGTGACATGAAACACTGTGTGGACTTGTACATGTCCACAGAGTGTATGCAACACAGACCTGCATGGGCCTAGATGAGGGTTTGTGAAAACCATACCTTTTACAAGAAAAGCATCATATTTCTCGGTATGGGTGTATTATCATGTTGGTCTAAACTTAAAGTGTAAGAGCAATTAACCTCAACTTGTTATTTATACTTCACGAATCTTACTTTCTCACAAAAAGAAGAAGAATTTGTTTTATAGTGTTGTGTAGAACGAAGAAAATTGTGGATGAATTGACCTTTATATGTCTCGTCCCTGGGACAAAAGTTGTTTACGTGTACAAGCTCATTGCGGCAACCTGAGAAAAAATTCAAGATATAAATAAAACGAATCGAAAGATAGCCACATGAATTTACTTGCTCTTCATTCCAAGTTTTGTGCGCCATTTTGTTGGTATCCATGATGACATACAACCTATCTTTGTCGTTTTTGGCTTTCCATCCATTTAAAAACACAGGTCAAAACAAATGCTGTGCATCCTTTCCTCTTTTTTTTGACAAACTGCAATTGTATGCCTGTGTTTTTTCCCTAAAACGAACTAATAAGTAGAAGCTAGTCTTGTCACAAGACGGGCGGGTAGGGTTTGGTAGTGGAGTGTGTATACACTCTCGTTTGACTAGACTTGTAGACAAGTCGCAAGTCGCGTAGAGGCTACTACTCTCACGACTACGGATCGTAGTCGTGAGAGCAGTAATCTCACACAGGAGTGCCGTTTCGATATCACTGCGATTAAACGACATATCCAAAAGCTTACTTGTTGACCAGAAATCATTCGCTAAGAGGGCGCGCTATAATTACAAAATACTATTGAGCTAAAGATTTCACTACAACAGGGTGATGGAGACATTTGAAAGTCACTGTGAAGTTAAGCTAGGCCATGTATACATATTTTGGATAATCAATGACTCTTGACCAATGTGACTATAAAACCTGCTCAATTTGGTGTTAGTTTTTTGTTAATCAATTAATGTATAAAATAATTAACTTGCGCTATTTATCGCCAGCCTAAGCGTACGATACAAATATTGATAAAGCACTAATTTTTGATGTGAGGTTACTTTCATTTTGTTAATAATCGATAAAAAAGTTGCCTGCGTATGGTGGTGATTATTGTTTATATTGTCATATATATTTTATAAGTTATTATTTATTATTGTCATAAAATAAAATAAAACCAATTGTGTATACATGAAAGAGAAGTGTCAGAGTAAAGTAGTTTCACAAGAGGAATTAGAAACACTTTAACAATTAAGAGCTACATTCCTAGATAACACAGTTCTGATGGTTAAATCTCCAAATTGTTTGTTTCGAATTGACCAGTTTATTTTTGTCTTATCATTGTAGTTAATTTATGGAGTAATTATTGAGAGGGGGCCTATGTAATCGACGAACCCGAAACCAAGTCCAAAATCGAATAGATTTTCTTGCTCATTATTTTGTGCCAACCTGTCAATATTGTTTCAACCATGGTTCAACACATAATTCAGTAGGCTTTAAATCCTGGACCTCTAATGCGTATCTGATTCAAAGGCACTAGGCAGTCACATCAATGCCTACATAATCCCCCACCAGCAACGGGGCCCAATTTTATGAAGCCGTTACGCAGAAAAACACTGCTTGAACATTTTCTTTGCTAAGCAAAAATTGAATTTAGGGCACCAGCCACAATCGTAATTGGGCTGGTAACCTAACTCTGCTAAGCAATACTATATGTGCTTACAAGCTTTATGATTGGGCCCACGTTGATAAAAATAATAACTCACCCCATGGCATTGAAGGTTATAAGAAGAAGTCCCCCCCCCCCCGATCCACTAAGCAAACGGTAGTAGTGTCCCGGTAGTGTCATAGGGAGATCTGTCCCAGGAGATTCTAATGGGAAATTAACAAGCAATGAGGGAGAATATTATTCAAAAGAGGGCGCTATTAGGTGAAGTTTGTTCACACTTTGCCATACGGTGGGACAGTTCTCCGGGGCAGAATCTCCTGCCACAGCGGCTGATTTTCTACCTTCAAAACAAACAGTTAGTAAAGCCCCACTGAAAGGGTTCAAATCTGCAGTATTATGCCTGAGTCCACAAACGGCAAGGAGACAAAACATAAACAACAACAGTGAATTTTACATTAAAGTTATAAAACCACCCTGACGTAACGAAAAGGAAGGTTTGGTTGGTCGTCGCATTAGCTCTAGCAACCGGGGCCGTCGCGCCGCAGCCCCAGCGGAGAGCCCGACTCGTCAAGGCAGCCGAGACAATAGACCGGGAATAATTATTTTGTTCTACATTCAAGTTAATTCATTGCGTCACTCTTTCGCACCAAAAATACATGACATTTACAAAAGGGTGTGGCCCTGCATGGTAATGTTTTTCGCGTTTTGTTGTCCAATTATCCTTAGTAACAATCGAAGTTGAATGAAACTTCAGTCTTTCTCTTTTGTCTTCAACATTCTCTATTGTTTAATTCATGGCATACTGCATTGTCCTCTGCCCACGCATCCAACTCAAAATTTCCTCGTCACGTTGAATTTCAATAATTAAATTAAATTCAAGGCTACACTTGCATAAAAGCAACGTTTTTGTAACACAAAATGGTGAATGAGTTCTTAAGACTGGTGGAGGTCGTTGTTAATGTCAATTTGTCTTAAAGCCATTATACACTTTCGGTAAACAGTATTGTCCAAGTCCCACACTTTGTGTATCACAACTTATATATAAAATAACAATCCTGTGGAAATTTAGGCTTAATCGGACATCGGAGTCGGGAGAAAATAACGGGAAAACCCACTCCTGTTTTCGCGCGTTTCGCCGTGTCATGACATGTGTTTATAACAAATCCGTAATTCTCGCTAACGAGAATTTATATTGTTTTACCGTTTTCTCAAAAAGTAAAGCATTTCATGGACTAATATTTCAAGAGAAGTCTTTCACCATTACCTTCTGTAAACCCTGTAAATTATTTGTAAATCTGTGAACCTTTTTTTTTTGCTGTACCGAAAGGGTCCAATGGCTTTAATTTAAACCCTGTTCCATTAAAAGAAACAAAGATTATGATTGTCAATTTGAGAGAAAAAAAATGTGTTGCTTTAAAGCCATTGCACACTTTCGGTAAACAGTAATACCCAAGGCCCACACTTAGTGTATCACAACTTCTATATAAAATAACAAACCTGTGAAAATTTAGGCTCAATCGGTCATCGGAGTCGGGAGAAAATAATGGGAAAACCCACCCTTGTATCCGCACGTTTCCCCGTGTCATGAGGTGTGTTTAAAATAAATCCGTAATTCTCGATATCGAGAATAGATATTGTTTTACTGTTTTTCTCAAAAAGTAAAGCATTTCATGGAATAATATTTCAAGAGAAGTCTTTCACCACTACCTTCTGTAAACCCTGTAAGTTGTTTGTAAATCTGTGAACTGTTTTTGTTGTTTCTGTAGCTAAAGGGTCCAATGGCTTTAAACACAAAAGTAGAGGATTTGCAAGAGGCAAGTTAGTAGTGTCTATCTAAAGCTTTTTCCTAGAGTAAATTCCTTAGCGAAATGTTTTCTTCGAACGTATCTGCTGGCAAAAACGAGAAAATGTGACCCGCTCTGTGAAAATGAGTCAGATGTTGACAAAATTGAGTTATATGCATGCTGGAAAGAACACACCAGCAGAAGTTATTTGGTATGATTATGTCTAAGCTTTTGGATATATTGCGTTGCTAAGTTACTCTCATTTGAAATAGTCAGTATATCATTTGGTTAAAAACGAATTACAAGTAAAGTGATGTTTAAAACTACCATTTCGCGCAAAAGGGTAGAAATTAGACTATAGTATGATCACAAAATTGTTGTATTCATAATAGCTTTATTGCCTAAAAATAAGTGTTCTAAAGGTTTACCATGCAAATAATATTTTCCACATTAAACTGTCCTTTACTCAATAACGCATTGGGCGACATCTGACTTATTTTCACAGAGTGGGTCACAAATAACATTCACAAAATTCCAAAGAAACGTAGCTTGCCACATTCGAAATAAGCACTATCTAAATTTTGTTATACAAATTTGATTTGTGGAGAGATATTGTGTCACAAGGTTTGAACAAGATTCGTCAAGTTGTCCAGTCCCCCCTTTAGCCTTTAGCCAGCCGATATTGCGCCCTCTACCGGCAAACAAGTCTAGCGTGGCCAATCATAGTCTGAACATCTGACGTCACACTTCGAGGCTCGCTTACCCTTGCGGATAAAGACAGGGGCCCAGTCTAGGCCAATCAAGACTTTTCATGAATGTTCACAGAAGGTGAAAACTATTTTTTTTTTGTGGTCGAACATCTTTATATCAATCTTCTCTCTAGCCCTTTTAATTTCTGATGTACATTTAAAATTAATGTAAAAACACCAAACTACTAAACAACGAACTCTTCCTTCAACTTAAGGTACTAAACATTTTCCCCGTTGATTTTATTGGAGAGTGGCGCCCTCTTACTGCATAATATGGGACCGATCTTTGTGCTGAAAACGGGCACTTTTATTTCTTGCTTCATTTCTCACTTACGTGCTAGCAAATAAATTAATGGGAACAGATAATAATGTTAATTTATACAACCCAAACACTTATGTGACTAAAAGTTGCCACTCGAAAGAGTGCATGGTACAGGCCCTTGGCCTACTGCAAATGATTAATAAATTGAGGCACGCTGGTGTACAATAATATCAATTATATAAAGCTGTGTTACAGCGTGGTTTGGCAGCCATGTTTTGGTCAACAGAGGGCGGCACACACTACAAAGTGTTATCATATTTTGAATGAAATATCACCTCGTGCATATTCGTTGGTTATGACTTGGTTAACCAGCTTTTATTTGGTTTTACACACACACACGCACACACACTGATATGTGTAAAGCATTCAATACTTTCCCGAGTCCTTTGAAAAAAATAAACACATGCACATTACTCCGACAGGATTCGAACCCACGACTATTGCCACTCCAGAGCATGATGTCTTACCACTAGACCACTGACCCTCACCCCATCCTAGTCCGAGACTGACTGCACCTATCGCCATACTCGACCTTAACCTAGCCACGACAATGTTACGGCAATGTTCTTTAACCAATTCTCGGGTTGGTTTATAAATTAAATAGCTGAGAGACGTGTAAAATCATCAACTCATTTAAACTTGACAATTCAACCTAGAAATGAATGATGTTTTTCTTACCTTGGTTGTTGTCTGAGAACCACAATCATGGAATCTACAAATGGTGACATCTCCCCCTGAGGACCCTCCGGGTATGTCCTCTCGTTCATGCTTGTGCTCGTACCGGATTGGACCGTCCACTTGGTGGGGAGAGGAGATCCGCGGGGACCCATCAGCACGTCCGGGCGAGGGCCTCTAATACGCTCTACCACCGTAACATTTACAGGGAATCGGGCATCGGTGATAGATGTATGCCCCAGCTCAGCCGATACTTGGAGACAAATTCAAGGCTCTGTTTTCATCCCGTTTATGGTCCGACTTTAGTCAAAATCAACAATTCTATAATTCCTCCAAGAACTCACTTCAGTCCGTTCATTTACTGCATGCATATAACCATGGAGGAAGGATTCTTTCAACAAAATTGCGCTGTAGATCAAAACGAAATCCCGGTTTGCGCCCTCTGCTGGTAGAAACGTACCTTGACGGAACACGACCATGTCGGTGTACGCAGTATTAATAATATTGCCATTTTACAGCAATGTAAGTCAGCACAATGCTCTCCAGTAAAGTTCATGTATATTGATAGCCTCTTTGCTTCCATACTGCAGTTCTTAAATATCATGCATCTCTCACTAAAACTAATCCCGCTCACCACAATAGGAACATTTGTATACCAAGTCCGTTATGTTCCTATTCTTATCTTAGGCACTATTACCCTCTTGAACAGAAGTACCCCCCCCCCCCAGTCATCTAAAGAATTCCTGAGATTCAAGGAACACAAGCCACAAAAGGGTGGGGGGGGGGGGCTACACCGTACCACATAATGAAGCCATGATCAATTGAATAATTTGCATACCAACCGGTAATATTTCCAATCAGCGCTTTCGTATTTGCCTTGGCCACCCCCTTCCCCCTTTGTTGAACTCCTTTGTGCCTTTCCATGAGGATTATTCTGCAATTTACGGTGTGAATCTGGTTGCATACCAATCGTCATATACACCCCGATCCGTACAATGTCTAGATCGGACAACTATAGTCTTGATTAATATATGGGTTACTTTAGCTTGTTTTGCTGGGACGTAAAATAATTTAAAGACGCTATTTCAGCAATGGTCATTTTCCGCACTGATTTACAGTTGCATCAACAAGAAATTTCTTAGTCTGAAATGACACCAAGGGCATACGTTCTTACTATTGTTTGTGTGGCTGGAGAGTCTGTTCCCCACAACTAGGACAACTCACTGGGCCATAATGGTTTATTTTCGATAAATAGGGACAGGCAAGAAGGGCAAGGCACAATGAAAACAGATAAACAAAACTCTCATTAACTGCCCTTAATTGGGCGCTTTAATAAAAATGAAGCCAAATGGAAGTCTCAAAAGACACACATTTTAAGAAAATAACATAGACCCCGCCGCCCCTTGCACATCACAATGCGCAGCGCACTTACACGCGCCTATCTTGTCAGTCATTTTGGAAGTCGAAATGTAGACACAGGAATTAAATCCCCCCAAACGGTGGAAATTGTAAACGCGCATTGTGCAGAGGTGCGTTCAGTGTTGAGAAAAGGGTCATAGGCCCAAAAGGTCTGCAGTCTTTAGACTGAAAACAAATTTTCCTTACTCGCTCATTTTTTTCGCCAGAAAAGCCCGATTTACATAGTCTATGGCCCTTTTAGTTCATTGAGTTCATAATAATCATATACGTAGTAGTTGTATAAAAGAGATTGGCTGTTGCCATATCCCCTTATAGGAGTTTGCTGATTTCCCTTGACGGGAAGACCATAATCGAAAAACACACACCTCAAGAAACAAACAAACAAACAATCCGTAAAGATGACCGGCTTTGCCCTTCAATGTGACGTCAACTTGGCACTACATAATATCCCATCTAGGAACGGATCGAGTCTCTGCCAAACACTTTGGAATTAACATTATGTTGAAATGTAACGAACTCTCAGGTCATCTTTTAGAACATCGCAATCCCACTCGCCCCTCCCAGTGATCATATCGGCACCGATCCTCCCCATTTCTTCGGCCATCATCGCTCCGTAGCTGTTTCCACCAACCAGCACGCCGACACTGGACGAAACCATTCCGCAATAGGGAAGATGAGTGGCTGTGTCCAAGTCCGCACATGTGTAATATATCTCTGACAGCGGCTTGACACCTTTTTTTTTTTTTTTTTACGAAAAGGCAAATATAAAACATACTTTTAGTTCTACTTAAAGATGCCATGTCAGATTTTTTGCCGATTTGACCAAAACATTTTGATTTAAAATTCAATAGGTATTTTGATGGGGTTCGAGAAAGTTACAAGCTTTCATTTGAGCCATTGCTCGAAAAGGTCCGCCAATTATTAGTAGCAGTGAAATAAAGTCCTCAAAACTATTTTTTGTCGGGATCCCGACAATATATCACCTGACCAATTCTTATGTGTTTTATAAGAAACGTTTTAAATTGTTGTCATGGTTCCTGACCACTAAAAGTAAAAGTTAAACTTTTTTTTCCGTTAGAGCGGGTGATACTCTTTGAAATTTATACCATTCACTCAAAAAAAATCTATTTTTTAATGTTGGGGGCCGCCAAAAATCTGACATAGCATCTTTAAATGAGTCAGATAAGTAATACATAAACGCCTTCAGCTAACTGGCATTCAAAAAATAAACGTCACCAAAGCAGCAACCGAGTTTATAAGGAAAAGGGAAGTTTAACATTAACACTCTGATTTAAATAATATTACAGGCTAGAACAAACGGACAATAATTATTTATTCGGAGGTGCCTGTCAGTTCAGAAGCCTTTACAGTATGTTAATGTCGAATTTGTTTCATGGGTGGGGCTTAGGTTTAATTTGGTTGTGATTACTTACCTTTGATAATACTGTGGAATATTGTCTTGAGTTTGTCTACAACCTCCATATCAGCTGGCTCGGTATACCATCGTTTCACTTCATCCAATGAAGACAACGTTTCCTCTAAGTAACCGCCGTGGCCTATTTTCACGTAAATTTTACCTGCATTCAAAGAACGAACCGTGCTTTGTTATTATGAAAACTCGGGTCACTTTATAAAATGCCACGAATGAACAACCCTCAACTTTGGACAGATATATAGACCTTAATCGTGCTACCACAATCTTGGTCATGTTCCCTGTATCCAATGACAGTAATATATGGTTACGTTCAAGTATAAGAAGGAACCAGACTATTTCTCCTTCCAGCCTTGGTTTGATCAGATCAATTTGAATTTGAGAAAATCAAGATGGCCGCACCATGATAAAGGTATATTAGTTGGTCTACTCCTTCGAAAGCATTGAACTGATTGAAGGGTTGTGTGTGGTAGAACTACCTGCACGAGAACTGTAGTGTATTGTTTTGACACATTCACCACATCAAAGTGCCCCTGGAAGATGGGCGTTTAATGCCCCAATGCCCTTTTCACAGTCAGGCACACAAAGTACCTCTTTTCCAGTAACATAAGACAATAAAGCAACACAATGGCCCCTGACAAACACACACAAAAGGGAAACAAATAAGTGGCAGTAGGCCCACTGTTTCATTTTGTTGCCATCCAAAGACATTTTTGCCCATTTCCATGTAGAATTAACATTCTTACAGTAACTTCAATCAATCAATCAATCAATCAATCAATCAATCATACTTTCACACTTAGTTTTCTTGAAACACAATGTTTAGCACACCGCATTCAGTCACTTTTTTTAAAGTCCTTCTTCCAGGCACACGAAGGCATGATATAATTTATTGGGCCACTCAGTGCATTAATCATTTCATTCGTTGGTCACGAGCGTAAAACAAAAATAAAAATAAATAAAAATGAATAAAACAGTTCCGTTGGATGAATTTACCGTCTGGGTACTTGATCGGCGGAAGGATATAACACTCTCTCGGTGATGGCTCTTGAAAGTCTGACGTCACAGAAGGCATATCCCGAAGCCTCTCCGCACACTCGGCATCAATTTCAAACCTAACAGCAATGTCAGTCGTGACCATTGCATCTAATTTGCATCCCTCGGGCAGGAGATCTTTAAAATGTGTGAAGGCACCCGTGCACAGTAGTACGCGCTTCGCTCTCAGTTTCTTCCCACCCTCGGTCTCAACGAGCACGTGGTCATCTCCAGCCAAGCCATTGGTTACTCGGTTGACTACGTCAGTGATGACGTCACAGCCCTGTCGACGGGCAACCAATGTCTGCGCCTTGACGTAGTCACGTGCTATGAGGTATCCTGCGTTCGTTTGGGCGAGTATCCCGTTCGGACTGTCTGCACTGATGTCAATGTACGGGTAGAGTTGCTGTATGGCTGAGGCTGAATGTTGAACACCGCCCTCTGGGATCGAGTCAAATTCATCTATGCAGTCGCCAAATTGGATGAAACCAACTTCCTTGTAAAATTGCATTCCTGTAATGATAAGATAAAGCACAGATTGTCAAAATTTTAGGCAAATTTTTAACATAATGGCGGTGTGCATGTCTGCGAACACTGTTTAAAGCATTATCAACATAACTGATGTACATGCATGAGCCATCGTATAAATTGTTAAAATTGGCTTCTTAGACATGGGTCAAAAACAGGATCGGATTCGCACTTAATTTATCTCTCCAAAAAGGCATGTACATAAAATAATTCTACCTAAACAAGCTGGTACAAACACCATTAAATATAATATTTTTTATAGAAATTGTCCGCAAAAATACCCTTGTTAGCACAAGGCCTATTAAAATAGTGACCCTTGCACAACTTGCAGCGCACTTACACGCGCCTATTCTGTCCGCCATTTTAGGAGTCAACATGTACACAAAGGAATCGAAGACTTTGGAACGCTAGGTTGCAGCAGACTTCCAGGTAAATTTCCACCTTTAAACGTAGTTTTCTGAACATGTGCCACTGATTGATCAGTTGCATGTGTATAACACTGAGAAAGGCGGAATTATCTGGTTTTCCACATAGCGTGCAAACAATAGAGAGGTTTAGCTGCACGTTTACGCGAGCAAATTCGTGAACAAATGGTGTTGTTTCTGGGTGACGTCACCATTTTTGGGCTTTTTGCATGCCCATGTATGACGTCTGTGCGCACGTACGTACCTGACGTGAAAAATAGTAACTCCATTAACGCTAAAAAACGTGAGATTTTAACGACACAATTTTCTGACGTTCACGTTCACATGTTTGCTCGCGTAACGTGCAGCTGCCTTTTCCCTATTGTTGACTCATAAAATGGTTGGAATGGTGGACGTGCATTGTGCAATGCGAGGGATCAGTTTCACGTCTTAAATACACTGGACACTATTGGTAATTGTCAAAGACTAGCTCAAAATTTGAGCTCAATCGGTCGTTGAAGTTGCGAGATAATAATGAAAGAAAGAAAAACCCTTGTCACACGAAGGTGTGTGCGTTTAGATGGTTGATTTCGAGACCCCAAGTTCTAAACCTGAGGTCTCGAAATCAAACTCGTGGAAAATTACTTCTCTTGAAAACTATGTCACTTCAGAGGGAGCCGTTTCTCACAATGTTTTATACCATCAACCTCTCCCAATAACTCGTCACCAAGACAGGTTGTATGGCAAAAATTATTTTGAGTAATTACCAATAGTGTCCACTGCCTTTAAAAGCAGAAGCAAACTAATGATTTTTTTTCAAGCCAGATTATTTTGACTTCATTCGTTTACCGGATTGTGTCTCTAGCTCTGGAAACCTTGTTATTGCTCGTTCACTCAATACACTCCTGATACGTCCAACGTGACCAGCGTCATGGAACTTGGTGTAGATGCGACCCGCGTCATAATGAGCACCGAAGATTTCACGTGTGGGAAACTCCTGAAAAAATGAAGACTGTTTGATAAAAGGTGAAAATAACTAGAATTGGGGACTATGATGCACCCTGCTGTGGCAGAAATTTGTGTGTAATGGTTCTTGTTTGTCATGTTTCCCCATTGTGTGATATTGAAGTGTTATCTTTTTAGATAAATCAGGTGACGCTCCTTTTGCCCACGTAGTTCTGAACCATTGATTATACTGCACGGCGGGTCAAATTTGACCCGGATGGCTGGGTCCCCTGGGACCTGACCCATTCCGGGTCAGTGTCCATTGACCGAAAAATTGAGATTAGGGTCAGGTTCCATTGAACGAAAAATTGGGATTTGACCCCGATGCAAAACTAACATATAAAATATCGTTGCGGTACTGTCAACAACTGCCTCTAGCCACCGGGCTAATTCGGTGGTATAAGGTAAGACATCTGCTCTAGTTTAAACGCAAAGGTCGTGGGTTTGAATCCCACCAGAATGATTTGCATTTGTTTTTGTTTTTTGTTCACTATAACTCCCCTAAGTACTGAGTATACAGTGCTTATAACACATTATATGGCTAAGAAAAATAAGGTTGTAGTAGCCGGTCGATTTCACAAAGAGTTAGGACTAGTCCTAACTTAGGACTAGAAGATAAACAAATTGCATGGATAGTCCTGAAATAGGACGAGTAACTGGTCCTAACTCGAGATAAGACTATAGTCCATAACTCTTTGTGAAATCCACCCAAGATTTGTTTCAAATATCGATCAATTGGCATTGTTTGCTTTTGGCAGTTTATTTAGTGCGGGACCCCACCATGAAACTAGTCCCCGCATGTATAGGCCTACCTGTAGACGTGTGACCAAGGCGTTTATGTTTGTCGCGGAGAGAGTCAGAACGCAAAAATTACTAATAACTACTGGTCCGTAAGTCTATCCTACCTGTGATGAGGGCTCCTCGGGTCCAACCAAACACACAGTCAAATCCTTGTGTCCTGAGACGTAGCGAGCCGCTGTGGAGCCCCACATACCAGCACCGACGATGCACACATCATACACCATTGCCATTGCCAATTAATACTATTATGAACCAACCCAATCGCCACAAAATGGCGGCCAACGCCGAGTCTCTGAACAAATGTCTTTCAGTTCACAGGCTCCATGTTGCTTAAAACCACGACCACAAGATGCTACCCGGATGTGTAGTCCCCTGTACTTAACCTCTTACACAATGCACTAGACCACGAGGGACGAAACAATGTGATAAGAATGTGCACTTTGTACATACACACAAAGTCGAATAATAAGACTATGCACTGATTGTTTAATATACTGCATTGTTATTAGTGGTGCATTTCGTACAGTTCAGCCATCAGCATTGGTGAAGCTGCAAAGTGATCAACAAACTGTGAGATAATTGGTGATTCATGTCCATATGTATTACCCAAGTGAATTAATTCTTTTACCCTGCGGGAAGGCACATGTATGACTCGGTGATTGTTCCTTGACATTGTGTTACGCCAGAATTCTTTGTAAAGCTGGAATTCTAGGGTTTCGTTTGACCTTGCTCTTTTTTAAATCACAGAACCGCTTGACCATTTAAGGGGGTGGGGGGGGGTGGAGACACATATAGAATTTTTTTATGGGTACACTGCCTGACGACTGGGAGTAGGCTATGTAAGGTGTCAAACCGAGGGACTTAAGCACAAATAAACAATACAGAGCAGTTTGTCGTAATAAATCAATTAAATTCCTTTATTTTACTCTGATATCAATTGATTTAATAACTTAAGAACAAGTCGAGTAATCTTTAAAAATTTTTTATCAATATTGTCAATAAATACCATAAATAATTTTAGTGCGATACGACCATTTTTTTTATCTCCCCAAAGGCACATACAAATTTAATTTCCCCTTAAAGGGAAGGTAGGCTACACGCTTGGTAATCATTGGAGAGCTGTCGATAGTATAAAACATTGTGAGAAACGGCTCCCTTTGAAGGAACATAGCTTTTGAGAAAGAGGTTATTTGTCAAACTCGTCCAACAAGGGTGTTTTTTCTCTCATCATTTTCTCGCAACTTCGATGACCAATTTAGCTCAAATTTTCACAGGTTTGTTATTTTATGCTTATGTTGAGATACACCAAGTGAGAAGACTGGTCTTTGACAATTTACCAAACGTGTACCTTCCCTTTAACTCGCACAGGCTAAACCTCCCTGCTAACCCGTGAAATTAAGCTCGACGTATATTAAGCTGACTTTAAAGGAGCACGTTGCCTTGGATCGGTCGAGTTGGTCTTTAAAAGCGTTTGTTATGGCTGGAAAGATATTTTAAAAGTAGAATATAATGATCCACACAAGTATCACTCGAAATTGCGTGGTTTTCCTCTTACCTCGTCGTCAAACACGGTCGACCATTTATGGGAGTCAAATTTTTGACTCCCATAAATGGCCGACCGTGTTAGTTCGCAAAGTTAAAGGAAAACCATGCAATTTCGAGGCAAACATGTGTGGATCATTGTATTCTACTTTTAAAACATCTTTCCAACCATATGCATTTTATAACAAATGGTTACAAAACGCTTTTTATAGACCAACTCGTCCGATCCAAGGCAACGTGCTCCTTTAAGCTAACGGTAAGCAGAGCCATGAAGTTAGGCACTTGGCCCAAAAACAGTTGGGCACCAGTCACAGCAATGTAATGTTATTTCGGCTTGTAGGCTTTTTCTGTTAAATTCTTCTCTTTGTTTAGCAAGTTTTTGTGCCTACAGGTTTTATGAAATTGGGCCCCGATTCTAGAGAAACCTCACCCTCAACGACCACAGAACGTAAAATAAACAACTCAGTTATCATAAAAAAAGAGTGCTCTCATTTAAGTAATTCATTTAAAGCTTAACATTAGAACCATCACTACAATAAAAAAAACATGCAACCAGACGCTTGGCTCCAAATCGATAAAACAGACTATAACAGTAAGAGTGCATTTTCCCAAAATCTTCAAAATTAAGAATTCCTTTTCCAATACAAATTGGCAAAAATGCATGTATTATGTTGATTATTCTTACGTGACTGAATACTGTCATGAAATTAGGTGCACTATGTTAAGTACACAAAACTTCGGTGGTAATAGACCGTAAAAGTCTGGCACGTGTTCGAACAAAACATCGCACTTCAGCGGGTTAAAACGTTCGAAGACAGGTGAGACTTGCACAAGTCTACTCATATAATCTTTTTAATCTTTGCTGAAACAACATTGATAAGGCTACAACGGACGTTTCCTCTAAACAAAATATTTGGATGTAGTTTGTAAATAATAATATTAAACTGTCAACTAAAGAAACTCTGACTTCATGTCTTCAGTTTGAGCGCTCAGCTTGTAACTATCGTCAAATAAACAGCTGTTGGTTCAAAATTTCTGGTGACTTAAAATTTCAGGTTTTAGAAGAAGAAAACAAAAATCAACATTTCGGCAAACTTTGGCAATGTCAATGAGTCTTTATAACTGGCAAACCTGAATTGAAATGCCTTTGACACTAAACATTATCGGTTCACTTCAAACGGATTGCTATAGTTGGCAAGGGTTGTAGTAGGCCTACAATGGGTAAATATGCTGTTAAGAACGATTAATATGTTTTTGCAGAGTTCGATTACTATTTCTGTTGAGCAAGTATAAACTGCGACAAGAAGAAAATGGTTAAACAACTCACTGAGAAGTAGGTCCTGGATAGTTACATTGCATATAAAGTGAATATAACAAGTTATAAAGATAATTGTTTCTAAATGCTAAATGAACTTCTTTACTTTCTGTGATGTAATAAGAGGCACATAATCTACCGTCCCGCGGCTACGTATTGCGGCTCCTTCTTTCCCCACATTCATATAAATACTAGTCTTGGCTCAAGACGTCAGTGATCGATAGTGGATAGTTTACTACGCTCAGTTATGATAAACCATGGATTAACCAACTTGACTGACGACTTGTACCAGTCACGTTGGTTAAATCATATCGTCAGAGGGCGCCCTGTAGCGATTTACATCTGAGCGTTGTTCACTATCAACGTCTTGAGCCAAGACTGTATCAATACACTGGAACCAAATATCATTTTGTTATAATTCTGTACACTTTTATAAACGTTGATAAGATGATTTTTACAACTGTCATTAATAAACATACCAAATTCGTGCATAGTTGTATACTTAAGAATACGATTAATAATAGATAATATTATGGAATATTAATATATAAATGTTTTACTTTATACTTTTCATAGTAGTATTTACCAGTGAAAACGAGTTTTCAATTTTAATTTGTTTCACCTCCATAAATAAACAGATCATTTTCTTCACTCTTCGATGACACCCGATAAAATCTATAATTTTTTTATTTTGTTGAAATATTAATAATTACTTAGAGATGTATAAAGACACAAGCAGTGACGCTGATATAGCAATTATTAAAGCATGGTGCATGATCTTAAAGACAGTGGACGCTACTGGTAATTGTCAAAGACTAGTCTTCACAGTTGGTGTATCTCAACATATGCATAAAATAACAAACCTGTGAAAATTTGAGCTCAATCGGTCGTCGAAGTTGCGAGATATTAATGAAAGAAAAACATACCCTTGTCGCCCCAGTTGTGTGCTTTCGGATGCTTTATTTCAAGACCTCAAATTCTAAATCTGAGGTCTCGAAATCAAATTCGTGGAAAATTACTTCTCTCTCGAAAACTATTTAACTTCAGAGGGAGCGGTTTCTCACAATGTTTTATATGATTAACCTCTCCCCATTACTCGTCACCAAGTAAGATGTTATGCTAATAATTATTTTGAGTAATTACCAATAGTGTCCACTGCCTTTAACAGTGGTTGTTTGAGCAATCTAGCGCTGTCCACTTAAATCCTTGCAACCGATTCATGAAAGAGTCGGTTTATTCCGATCCTCTAGTTTCAATAAAAGCAACAACAAAAACTTAAAAAAATAATCAGGAAAACAAAATAATCTTAATTATAAAACTGCGTATGTTTGACTTGATTTTGTGCGCATTAGGTACGATTGGCTAAATCGAAATACAGAGTGAGCTTTCAGATTAATTACCTTTATATCGGTCATAAAACAAATCATGCATTTCAGTTCATAGGTCTGGATGGATATTTACTATGATTTAATATATAAACTAATTTCAACATTTTCATTGTTACATTTGATCGATTTTTTAAATGTTCCATCGAACATTTTCCCCTTATTAACAATTAGACAAATGAATAGGAAAGATGTAACATTGGTTCATAGAAGGTCATAGTTTGTCCACCATTTTGTAAGAGGCATTGCCGCATTGCTCAATAGCTATGGCAGTAGCTCGCGTGCATACGCACGTGGTCCCAAAGTACGTGGGACTGGTCCCAAAATGTTCGAAAACGCGCGAGACTTGAACGTCCAAGACCCTGAAATGTAACCGTCTTTAATTTGGCGAACTAATTTTTTAATTCATCACTCAGCATCCGTTTGGTTTGTTCGTCATTAAGCAATAGACGCCACAACAGTTGAACAAGTTAAATCATGTGTTCAGGAATGGCCCCAGTGTAACCTGTTTTAAACGAGCTCCCGGAAGTGTTTGAATATTTTTAAATTTTGAGGTCACAATGATTCAGTTAAAGGTTCACAGTCGTAAAAGAGTCGGTTTGCTTTCACTTGTAGAGCCCGTTCTAACATTATATTTTAGAACAAATATTTGTACAGAAGAAAACCTCCAAAAGACTATAAAAGACATAAGATTTATCGTCAACTAATTGGCTTGTAATGATAGGTTTATGTTTACTGCATGTGCTGAGGATGCACTTAAACAGCGCATTTTTTATGGTTGTGCACATTGATGTATATCAGAAGAAATGTGGGGGAAAAAAATATCAGACGTTTTCTCCTCACGTAGGGCTGCCCTAACCCAAGTTTCTAGTCCACCCATACTGAAGCAAACTTGCAAGCAATTCTTGTAAGCAGATGGTGGCCCAGCAGTTTTCCATTGCAACCTAACACACAAACTGCCTTGACCTGTTGGGAAATACTGTTTTGGACACCCAAATTTCCTGGGGTAAAAACAATGATTTGCTAGAAGTGAAACGTCTTTAATATGCAAGTTTGCCAGTGCAACTGCTATAGGGAAGACGGTCACCATACAATCTCACGTCCAAAAGTACCAAACTTTCTTACCATCCGGATTGTGCCCGTTACTTGTAACATTTGATTCTCTGGTGACTTTGGAAATCATGAGAGTCTTGTTAAAATGTTAATTGTTAATTGTGCATATTAAGGTAATATTTCTTCTATGTGGATTATCAAACGTTTTATAAACATCTGACAATCACTCCAATAAATATTTTCAATGTATATAAATCTCATGAATGTACAAGGAAAAGGACAAGTAAAAAAGGCACTGACAATACGAAGTTAAACCATGCTTAAAATGTTCACGTCGTAAGTTATTTATACCAACAACAGAAACAAAAACCTCTTGCAGAAATTATGTTTTGAAACAAAGATTGTACTTTTTTAAAAATGATATAGATAATTAAATGAATCTATAATGTACTGCTAATTTTTACGAAACTTTGCCACACAGTTTCCCCGACGAGTAAGAACTACTTCCTGCAGTAACTCACGATAAAATGTAATTTTACTATGCACTGTTTTAAACAGTTCTTTTACACAAAATTAGGCAACATTATTTTGTTACGGGCTGCAACACGCAGCGACGTCATTCTCGCCACTATGGCGTGCTTTCAAATGCTTGACCCAAGATTGACGGGTGGATGTGGTCTGTTGGCATACTTGACACGAGAGGGCGTCCCAGTCAGTTCCTCTGACATCTTACGGAAGTTTCTGTACACAATACAGTTTATTACTCCTGCTACAAGGCATAGGCCGAATGCAAGCCAGGCGACAATAAATGACCATCCGTGATGCCACCCACCCCCGGATGACTCATTATTGTTATTTTTTGATGTATGAATACTCAGCATCATAGAGTGTCCAACCAACATGAACATTCCTGTAAAAAAAAAAAAAAAAAAGTAAATTAAATTTAAATTTAAAAACCAAAACTTTTAACAACAACAACGACATCAACAGCGAAAACGACGATGACAACAACAGCGACAGCGACAACGGCATCGACACAACGACAAAATAGTGACAGCGACATCGACAACGATAACAACAACAATAACAACAACAGCGGCAGCGACAACAACAACGATAACGGCAACGACGGCAACGACAACAAAGACAGCGACAACGACAACGACAGCAACAGCAACAACAACAACAACAACAACAACAGTAGGGGCAGGAACAGCAATGAAACAATAATATCAACACTAATAATGGACGCATCAGCAACAACAACAACGTTAACAGCAACATCATCATCAGAAGAAGAACAGGAGCAGCAGCAGCAGCAGCAGCAACAACAACAACAACAACAACAACAACAACAACAACAACAATATCAATAGCCACATCAATCAACAACAACAGCAACAGCAGCAACAGCAATATCAATAGCCACATCAATCAACAACAACAACAACAGCAACAGCAATATCAATAGCCACATCAATCAACAACAACAGCAACAGCAGCAACAGCAATATCAATAGCCACATCAATCAACAACAACAACAACAGCAACAGCAATATCAATAGCCACATCAATCAACAACAACAGCAACAGCAGCAACAGCAATATCAATAGCCACATCAATCAACAACAACAACAGCAACAACAACAACAGCAATATCAATAGCCACATCAATCAACAACAACAACAACAGCAACAGCAGCAACAGCAATATCAATAGCCACATCAATCAACAGTAGCAGCAACAACAGTAACAGCAACGGCAAAATCAACATCAACGAAACTATTCCAGTGCAAATGTTGATGACGAAGTTGTTCTATCATTGAGCAGTACTGCTCTTAAATATGAGAAATTACCCACCTGAAAAGAACATTGTAAATGCAGCAACGAGTACTGCTAGAGGTTGCTGCTTGAAGATAGCTATACCAGCAACGCAACATCCCGCTAGAGTTGCAGCAACTCCAATCAGCTCAAATGCCAGCATCGACTGGAAATATACTAGAGAAAATACAGACAAAGACACACAAAACAAATTAATCACAAATTAATAACATTATGGTATTGACTTGTGTCGCAGAACAGATTGATGGCAAATGTTCCACTTCACAATCGATGTTCACATTGTTCGCTGCCCGAAATGTTCAGGGTTTTCTTAATTGGTATGGGAACGGTTGTTTGTACAGACAACCTTTATCTTCAACGTACTGTGCAATCCCCTCTTTCACATGTTCCTTTTAGGTTCATGATTTTAATTAGTAATATTTTACTTGATATGCGGGAACTAAAAATAGTAAAGATAGTAAAAATTATGTGTGAAAGTTTAGCGACACGTATTTACCTGAACGTCAATGTGGGAGTAGGACATATTTTTTCGCGGACGTCATGTGAAAAATTGCCCAGCTTATCAAACTTACCATTGTCAATGTTAATATCCCTGTGCGCGAGCTAGAATTGGCAAACAGTGATGACGTCATCAACGAACATGTAGCTAAACCTTTTTACTAACACTGCAAAAACTGGGCTGTTAAAACTGACACCACATGTATTGTGAAACATCTACCGAAAATGGGTCGAAATTTACATCATTAGTGACAAAATAACACTTATTTTTGCCAACACAATTACATTGGTGTTATTTCAACACCCTGTGGTGTTAACTTGGATTCCCCCTTTAGTTGTCTATATTAATGTGACTATACCCACGGTGTCAATTGTAACACCTCGGTTCTTGCAGTGTATAATTGTATATGCCGAGTCTTCATATTTTATATTTTTCATGGTGGCCCTATTTGTTCCCATAAGGACTTTTCCTGGCCCATACAGACCGATTGCACTTTAAGCAGATAGTTCAAAAAACATGTCTGCCGATCACACACGCATGTGGGTGCGTTTAAACATTAATAATGCTGTGTAAGAATGCTTGGAAACAATGATTTGATGAAAGAACAATAAATTAGCATAAAATGCAGCAAAAGGGTGCATGATTGTAGGTTGAAGTATGAAAAGTGAACAAGAGAGACAATTAGTTTCTCCAAAGAAATTAGTAATAATTCCGAAACATAATTAATGTATTCTTATGTTAATGGTGTTCTAGTAATAAAGCCAAATGTTATTCACAAACAGCTAAGATGTGTTTAAGGCACTGGACTCTGTAGGTGATAGCTCCAAGTTATTTTGAGCACTAAAAACCTTTTGGTAACGAGTAATGGAGAGCTGTTTATAAAGTAAAAACATTGAGAGAAACGGCTCCCTCCGAAGTAACGTAGTTTTTTAAGTAAGAGGTAATTTCTCACTCAAATAATAAAATACTTCAGGCCTGAAACCTTTTGTCTGTAGGCACATAAACTTGTGCAACAAATGGTGTTTTCTTGCATTATTCTCTTGCAACTTCGATGACCAATTTAGTCCAAATTTTCCGAGGTTAGTTATTCTATGCATATGTTGGGATACACCAAGTGAGAATAATGGTCTTTGATAATTGCCAAATGTGACCATCCACCACCAATGGGCTGTAAAGTTGACACTTTTACTGTTATGGGCTCAATGCATTTTTGGAGAGAGTGTGTAATCAGCTTCAAAATGATACCATCCACATTTAAATCAAACTTTTCTTGACGAAGTTATGATTTCTCAAAGCCACCTACTTTTTTATTCAGATTTCTCAAAGATTTCTTGAAAACCCAAACAATTTAATAGGCTCTGCAATGTACAAGTGCAACTTTACAGCCTATTGGTGGTGGATGGTCACAAATGTGTCCGTGCCAGAATTGGATACAAACAAATTGTCCCTCTCTGTGCTAAGATTTACCTAAGAAACCCGTGCACATTTTACTTCACATATACACCACATTGATACAAACTTACCAGATTAACGATTTAAATCTGAACAATTATTGCCGACTTCATCAAGGGATACGGGAGCCCCAAAAGACACACATAAGTTAAAAATGCCCGCTCGCATTACGTTTAAAACCTGAGTGTTAGTGGACGTTTCTTCAAAATGCGGCCGTTGTTTCAAATAACGTCAATTCAACTCTGAACGGCTGTTTGCCGGGTTATTTACAGAAGAGATAAAACAAATTATTGTCGATAAGAATTAAGGAAGATTTTACATGACTGCTTGTTGTACAATTAGCTAATTATGTCACCCTAGATGGTAACAAGCATACAACTACCTGTGGGCCAACAATGTCACTGTGGTCACATACATTTAAAAACTGCCTGCGATGATATCAGCTGCTGCTTTTTTGTTTGCTTTATACAGCAGTACTACAAAAAGCAAGACCAGAGAGAGAGAAAAAGAGGCAACAATAAAGCTAAGCAAAGAATATTAAGCTGCTTAGAAAATTGCTTAGAATGTAAGCATGGACACCCAAGCATGATATGGCAACACCGCAAATCAGCAAAGCTGAGGCAAAAAATTGCCTGATTTGAAAATAGCTCTACATAGCACAAACCAAGTTATTTCCGATACCTCAAATCTAACCCCTAACAAATTATCATCAAAATGTTTTAAATGCCGGGTTTTTTTTATCAATGGTCATCTTCCTACTTTCTACTTTTATATTTCTTCTTCTAATACACATCTCGCACTTAAAAACCATTGCATTTGGGAGACCTTTTGATGGCCTTGTGATTGGCAACTGTCTATTAAAAAAAATAAGTAATACAACTTTCAATTTTGCTTTTTCCTGATTTGCAAACTTATACATTATGTCTACTTATATTCCAATGAGTTCGCGCTTTGGATTTTGAAATTGCTAATTGCCTCAGATTCAATTCTATATATCTGTCAGGTCTGTGCGCCCTCCACTCTTATCTCCAGGAATAGACTATTCTGAATAATCATAGTAATAACAAAATACAGTATAGGCCTACTATACCAGTTTCTTGACTTGTAGCCCTTTATCTGCCCCAGCGGGCATCAAGCGCTCATTATTTTTACAATATCAAGAGCTATTTTTGAAGAATGAGACCCCGCGGGACGTCTACACTTTTAAAAAGATTCTGTTTTTCAATTCTTTAGATTGTAAAAACATAAAAGAGGAAGGGAAATTACCAATTCAGTTTTGTGATGCACTCATTTTTCAATCGATAGAGTCCTCATGTCAGTAGGGGAAAATTACAAATCTCTAACCTCACATTAAAATGGTATAATTTGACTTTAACTTGCCATTATGTTCGATAACCTTATAGTGCAATAAAATTGTCAACATTCAAAACATTTGATGTCATCACTTTGGGGAAAATTGGTATATTTTAAGACATCATGATGTCATTGGACGCCACAACAACAAGGGATGAAGCAAAAACATCTTCGTACAAAATTGTAGAGCCCAAACTTTACTCACATGTCATCAAACTGTGAAGGTAATTTATTTTTATTTATTTATTTTAAATCTTTAGACATACACAGTGATTACAAGTGGCTGTCAAGGTTACACAAAAGTATAAAAATTAACTGTCGTTGTCGGTTTTAAGGACCTCTCTTGTGTACATTTGACCTTGTATATAAATATTGCTGTGCATAATTGTGTTAATCCATGCAAGAAACATATTTTTATACCTGATATTCTTAATTTATATTGTTATCTGTATGTGTATTGTTATACAATTTATTTAGTGTTTTTGTCTTTACTGTTAAATCAAGGCCAGTTTTAATTTCCCCCGTGTGGGATAATAAAGTTCTTATCTTATCTTATCTTATCTTATCTTATCTTATCTAGAAATGTGTAAAACCAGACCCCTGCCAAATATAAAAACACAACATTTTAACGCGAGGACTATATTGAGTACATCACAAAATTAATTTGTGCATGTCCCTTCCTGGGTCAAATTATTTGTTTCTCATCAAAAAGAAAGTTATGATTTCTGCAGATGACATCGACGTACATGCTATTCATAGTCGTGTGATAATTTTTCTTCCCGTTACCAAAAAAAACCGCATTTATAACTCTAAGATACTGCATTCTTCTTCTTGTTTGTATACAATGTTTTTTTCCAGCAGATTGTTCAATGATTGATCAGTATATGTGTGAGCGTGTTTTTGTTGTTGTCAGTTTGAGCGCCCCCGCTTTCCGGGAACCATAACTACGGTTGCAAACAATGGTATCACAAAGAAGAGTTCTCACGTGGTCGACAAGTTTTTGTGTGTTAGTTTTTTGTTTGTTAGTCTTTTATTTCTCATTAAAAACATTGTTATTTTTGGGGGATGGGGTCTGAAGGGAGTGTTGTTAAAATAATTAGTGTATTTGTTTAAGGTTAATAAAATAATAACAAAATGTTAACAAAGATGGCAGGTTAATAAACAAATCAACAAAATATTTAATGGAATTAATCCAAATGGTTTACCAAAAGGAATGTTAATTTGCAGATAAAAAAGTATTAATAAGGCCTAGGTCTAAAGCCAATAGTAGAACACAAAAATACGTCAAGGACTAAAAGCCTAAACGTGAATACGGACAGACGGACGAAACACTTAAACCAATTTAATATTCAAGTTAAAAAATAAAACCTCTTCCAAAATTGTGTTTTGCTTCTTCTTTCTGATTAGTGTCATGGGTGTCACTTGTGCATCGAGTTTTAAATGTTGGCATTCCTTGCCAGTGCACATGTGCAATGAACACATAAAAATTGCGGAAAGATTAAGAAAAAAATACAAGAAAACTGCCACAGAATGAGTGTTAATTCATCATGTTATGAGAAATAGATTTGCGTGAGTGAATAAAAAGAAGTTGAAAAAAAGCAACAAAAACACTAACCTTCTGATGTCTCTATAACCTTTGTTAGAGTAAACTCGGTTGGTTTTGTCCTGTTCGATATTGCCCCAGCCAAAGGAGCTGTCGGCAGTCAATAAGTAATCAAGCAGTTTGGGTATACGATTATTAATCTTTTAAAGACTCGCCTTTACTTTCTAATGAACTACGATCTTCACTGCCTTAAAGGGCAATAATTATACACGATCCCTTTGGTGATGCATGTGATGCTGCCACCAACGTCCAAACTTTGTCAGTCTTTTGACACATTTTTTAAGCAGTCGTTAATAAGTAAAGATCACCACGTGCAATCACATTGTAGTTAATTGTGCAACTCCTCATTAACAGCGTTGGAAACTCCATATGTCTGTCTCATTTTCGTTACATATTCTTGCACATTGATTTGTGTTATACGAACAGACCAAAGACACATGTTCCAAGCCAGTGTTAATAAAAACGTCGTACTAAAAACTTCCTTATGAAGTCTTCCTCCATTTTTCTATGCTCCATTGACGTTTAGTGAAAAGCTTAGCGATAACCTACTGCTGTTTACTGATACAATCAGATTCCATTTCATTAATAAGTTACTTAAGTGCAATGTTTGAGTTTGTAGTGTGTGTGTTTCTTAAGATTCTAAGACTCATGTGAATTTTGATCTGTCAGCCAATTGGGTTTACAGCACAATGCACCCAACCATCATCGATTTGAAACACTAAACATGCATTATTTTCCTTCATGCATGACGTATGTGCTGCTTTCAAAAGAAAATGGCGCTCGGAAAAATTAAATCGTGGTAGTCTAGTTTTGAGATCATCCTCATCCCCAAGGCTGTTGACCAACAAGGTTCCCTACCCGGGAACTCTGAAAGCGGCATACCCATTAACGTTGTAGCGGGCGAGAGTCTTGGGCGGGGTCGTGAAAAGTGTAGTAATAAGGAAAGAGGTGATGGAGGGGGGTACTTACACAACTCCTTGGCGTTTTTCATGGTGGATAGATTCATGATGATATTTAAACACTCCCAATCTGTAAACGAAATAAAAAAAAGTTAGAGAAAATATTCAACCGTTCCCTGCAAACAGGTAAATAGGTGATCCTACTGATAGTTTATGAAAAGAGCAGAAAAACAACCATACGTAAATACACAATCAAAGCTATACATTTATATTTTTGCATCCCTGTGGTGTGTGGAAACTTCTGTTGGGCTTTATTTTGTTCGTTCCATACCCTGATAAAACATCTTCTCAAATATTTTGAACACAAAGGTCCTCTTTATATGTGTTCCTCTTTATCTTTGACCAACAAAGTCTTGTATGGGAACCTATACCCAAGCTCCAGCAAAAATCAGACAGAGAAGGATGTGTTTTGCTGCCCACTGCATACAGGAGCAAAGATGAACCAGTGTCAAATATTATTCTGTTGACCCCTAAGAATGGGAGGAGGAAATCTGGTAGACCGGTGTCGCATGCAATAATGTCCTCTATGCAATACTATCCGGAGGACAGTATTGCATATGCAATAACGTCCGCCGGACGGTTTTGCATAATGCAATCGTGTCCGCCCGGACGCTGCTGCATAATGCAATTGTGTCCGGCCGGACACATTTGCATATGCAGTTGTGTCCGCCCCCGTGCAAAACCGTCCTTGCAGTAAATTAAACGCCCTTGGTCGACGGAACACGTACGCCGTTTTTGTACAAGCTAAGTGCATGTCATGAATGACATGGGAAATGTACGGCTGTTGGGTATTCGCTGCAATCATAAACTACGTGAATATTCATGCTGCATATACTACGTGGGTTCAGTGCATGCACTCTCGCTTACGCGCGCACTTTACATGTACAGTCATGCACATGTCCACCGGACGGTTTTTGCATAGCCCCGGACACGATTGCATATGCAAAAATGTCCGGAGCGGACAGTATATATTAAATATAAATTGTCTATTGTCTCAACGAGCAACGGGCCAGTACCACACAATTCCTATCTCGAGCTAAACCTACGTCCCAAGTTTTTCATTTGAAAAAAGAAAGAAAAAAAGTCAAGATTCGTGTTCTAGTTTACACGGCACATCCATCTCTTTTTATTCTTGTTGATATCTTTCCGTTACCTTGCACAAAAAAGCATGTATTATTTACACTAGGGGAAAGGACTAGGGTGCCTCTAATGGCTAATACCGCGTTGCCATCACTTCCCTCTATTACAATGCATTTATATATGGAAACTTAGATGGAAACCGGCATATTATAACACACTCGGCCAGGTCTGTACACGACCCCTTGGCAAGGGAGCGTGGCTAATGTGCGGGAGTATCTCCCGCTCGATTGAGTGCGTGTATGTCTGTTACCATGCCAACCGGGGTTATATTTTCATGGTAACAAATATATAATAATGTGCTGTTACTTGCATTGTATCAAAAAGGAGAAAAATAATACGTCGAATTGTTTAGTAGAGCTATACAGACTTTCGGGTAAAACAACCTATGTAATAAAAATACAACCGCGTAGCACCCAAACTTTCTTAAAGCAATCGCACAACATCGGTAAACAGTATTGTCTAAGTAAAGGCCCACATTTAAAATAACAAACCTGTGAAAATTTAGGCCCATCGGTCATCGGAGTCGGGAGAAAATAACGGGAAAACCCAGCCTTGTTTCCGCACGTTTCGCCGTGTCATGACATGTGTTTAAAATAAATCCACCTTTGAAAATTTGAACTCAATTGCTCGTCGAAGTACGAGAGAATAATGAAAGAAGAAACACCCTTGTCGCACAAGTTGTGTGCTTTCAGATGTCTGAATCCGAGACCTCAGCAGCTGAGGTCTCGGATTCAATTAAATATTTTGGTGAGAAATTACTTCTTTCTCAAAAACTACGTTACTTCAGAGGGAGCCGTTTCCCACAATGTTTTATACTATTAACAGCTCTCTTTTGTTCGTTACCAAGTCAGTTTTTAAGCCAACAATTATTTTGATTAATAATTAATAGTGTCCGGTGCCTCTAAACGGTGTCTTCATTATATGCACCACACACAATGTCATGCAATTTAATCCAGTCATAAACATTCAAAAATAATATTAGCTTTTAAATACAACTAAGGTTAATGATGGAGAATCCCGGTACTATTATAAAGACTTCTCTGTTTTAAATGTACGTCCTGTCCAGCCTTAAAGGAACACATTGCCTTGGATCGGACGAGTTGGTATATAAAAACGTTTGTAACCGTTTATTATAACATGCATAATGGTTGGAAAGATGTTTTAAAAGTATAATACAATTTGATCCGCACAATTTGCACGGTTTTCCAAATTTGACTCCTAAATGGCTGACCGTGTTAGTCGACGAGGTAAAAGGAAAACCACGCAATTTCAAGTGATACTTGTGTGGATCATTGTGTTCTACTTTTACCACATCTTTCCAACCTTATGAATTTCATAACAAACGGTTACAAACGTTTTTCAAAGACCAACTCGACCGATCCAGGGCAATTCGTGTTCCTTAAAGGTCAACCCTCATTTCTACACTTTCTTAAAAGCCTCCTCATCTGTGTTTGTTCGTATCAAGGTGGTGTAAAGGAAACCAGGCAAGACGTGCCTAATAAAGAACTGCAAGATATTCTAATCTCTAAGACCGTTACCAAGAACTCATCACATCACAAACAACTATCCTCCCCCTCGGATTAAAGGCACTGGTCAGGACACTATTGGTAACTACTCAAAATAATTTTTTAAAAGGCAAAAAAAGGTAATGAGCAATGGAGAGCGGTTGATAGTATAAAACCTTGTAAGAAACGACCCCCTCTGAAGTAACGTAGTTCTTTAGAAAGAGGTAGGTTTTGAGAAAGACCTCAAACCTGAAGACAATAATACGACTGCCTTGAGCAAGGCTAACTTTCATTAGACATTCGATAGCACACAAATTTGTGAAACAGGTTTTTTTTTCTTTCATTACTCATTTGCAATGAGTCAAAATATTCACAGAGTTGTTACGTTTTGCATTGTGTTGGGATACACCAAGTGAGAATACTGGTCTTTGATAATATTCCCAAAGGTGGTGAGGCCCTTTAAAACATGCACCTCTTGCATTGTTTTTGAAAGAAGGATACTAGAACCTTGGACCCTGATACAGGCACTGGATCATTAGACATCCAGACAGTTTATATTAGACGCATCTCAAGACGTAGGGGACAATTTCTTCTTCTCTTAACAAGATATGTCACGTTTCGGTTGAGTGTCGAGAGGTTCTTTTTAGCAAGCTGAAGATTATTATTGATATGGTTTCCCAGCAACAACAAAACAACCAGAATTTGTTGTATTTCATTTTTTTTTCCCGCGCTCGTTGTCAGGGGAGCATTTACGTCATACAACATTTATTTGATTACACTTAGCCTATCACTTTTGTATTGCAGAACGAACTTTGCATTTAAATATCAGTTAGAAATCTATTTCCAGTATGAGTTGTTGTTGGGGTTAGTTTTATGTATAATATAGTTATTTCCTTCTTGTTTCCATTACAAATAATGCAGTAACGAAACGTGCTGACAATGCACTTTTAATCGGAAACGACGGTGACGAGTGTGGCAATTTCGTAATAAGGGCACTGGACACATTTGGTAATTATTTTCAAAGACAAGTATTCTCACTCTGTGTATCCCAACATATGCATAAAATAACAAACCTGTGCACATTTGGACTCAATTGGTCGTGGAAGTTGCATGAGAATAATGAAAGAAAAAAACACCCTTGTTGCAATACTTTCAGATACCTAAAAAAGCCTTCAGGCCTCAAGTCCTTTCATTGAGTGAGAAATTACCCCTCTCTCAAAACTGCGTTACTTCAGAGGGAGCCGTTTCTCACCATGTGTTATACTTCCAAAAGCTCTCCATAGTCGTCACCAAGAAGGTTTTTTTCATGCCAATAATTATTTTGAGTAATTGCCAATAGTGCCAGTGCCTTTAAAAACCTCTGAACACTTTGACAAGGTAGCGTAATGCATATCGATAGACCTAGACTGCTCGATCGTTGATCATGGGGCCGAACCAGGCCTTGTTAAATGAGGCAACCTTTAAGCAGACAACTTGAAGGTAACTAACCACGCTGCAAGCAAAACAAAAGAGCACTTCGGGAGTACACCATACATTGACCTTCTGTCCTAAGCAAATGTTTCTCCTGGAGACGAGCAGAGTATACTGTTCGAAACGTCGAGACCAAACCGGCTCTTCTCAGAGCCCACACTTACAAAAGAGGTTTACACGTGGTTGTTATAGCTTCATGGTTGTACCCGCAAGTTTACTATTTTATTTATAGTTTCTTCCTACATTATGTGGAGACTAACATGCGAATGTTTTTGTTTGTTTATTTGTTTGTTTGTTTGTTTGTTTATTTGTTTGTTTATTTGTTTGTTTATTTGTTTGTTTATTTGTTTGTTTATTTGTTTGTTTATTTGTTTGTTTATTTGTTTGTTTATTTGTTTGTTTATTTGTTTGTTTGTAGTTGTTTGTTGTTGTTGTTGATGTTGTTGTTGTTGTTTTGTTGTTAAAGTCACCTGGAAATAGAATTGTTTTTCTTTCAAACATAAGAGTATATGCTTACGAACAATAAAACAATTTTTTTAGTAATTGTTTGTCACGATTTATATGTTTAAAAAATATATAAAGTTGTTTGGGGGGCTGACTCCGCCTACCCCTTTTGTGACGTCAATCGAGGCAGACTTTGCATGCAATGCGTATAGTAAACACACGTGCAAAGTACATATACGTCCAATTCGTGAGTTGGTACATTTCAAAAAGTGTTTTTCTGCATTCAGCAGCAATACACCTGGTTGGCATTGCCGGAAAAAAAACATTTTTTTATTTTTTTTTAAACGTACAAACTCACGACTTGGTCCGTACATGTACTTTACATTTGTGTTTACTCTACGCATTACAGGCAAAGTCTGCCTCGATTGACGTCACGAACAGCGCCCTCTCGGGTCGGTGTCTACCCTTAAATTTGTAAATAACATAAGAACTGATTTTTTAAAAACCTTAGTTAACTGTTTATTCACATTCCACTCATCAAAACACATATATTAGTGACAAAAGCTTTATTTTGAAAAAATACCACTTCCAGGTGACTTTAATAATAATAATAAAGTAACTACATTGCTGAGGGCCTTAGACAGCTCAGTAACACTGATCATTACATTGAATGTGCTTCTGATCCCACTGAATCTTTCTCCCAAGATATCAGTGACACCCTGGTTAAGATTTATAATGCCAATGATATTGAGAAAGATACATTTAACTATCTCCTCCCACATGACCCCCGTACAGCAAGGTTCTACCTTCTACCTAAGATACACAAGCCCAATAACCCGGGGAGACCTATTGTATCTGGGAATGGTAGCCCCACAGAGCGCATTTCTGAGTTTGTTGATAGCTTCCTCAAACCCTTAGTCTGCCGTATTCCTTCCTTCATCAAGGATACCAAAGACTTTCTCCACAAACTAGATGAGGTCAAGCACCAAATACCTGACTCTGCTATTTTGGTTACTTTTGATGTTTCATCACTGTATACTAACATACCCCATCATGAAGGCATGAGTGCATGTGTCTCTGCCCTCAATGCTAGTAATCAGTCCCGCCCCTCAGTGAGTCATATTAAGGAACTCATGACCCACATTCTAATGAAGAATAATTTCACATTTTCTGACAGGCATTTTCTACAGGTACAGGGTACTGCCATGGGTACCAAAATGGCACCATCATATGCTAACCTATTCATGTCTCAGTTGGAGGACAGACTCCTGTCCTCCGCCCCCAACCGACCACTAGTTTGGTGGAGATTTATTGATGATATTTTCTCCATCTGGTGTGGTGACCAAGACAGCTTGGATGAGTTTATTGCCCATATCAACTCATTTCACCCCACCATAAAGTTCACTACCGAACAATCTCTCACCAGTGTGAACTTTCTAGATGTGACAATAACCAAGTCTCCTAATGGCCTTGTCACAGATGTTTACAGTAAACCCACCGACACCCACCAGTACCTTCTCTCCAATAGCTGTCACCCTAGTCACTGTAAGAAGGCAATTGCTTACAGTCAGGCCTTACGTATCAGGCGTATCTGTTCCACAGATACCCTGTACAAGAGGCGCTCATCAGAGCTAAGGAAACACCTTGTATCTAGGGGACACAGCGAACGTAGGGTCCAACTTGCTATCAACAGGGCTCTCAACGTACCTCGTCATACTCTGTTGACTAACACGGGAGCTAAAAAACCTCCTACCAATAGAGTTGCTTTGGTCACCACCTTCCACCCCAAACTACCCAAACTTCCCTCAATTCTCAATAATAACATGCCTATACTTCACTCCTCCAGCAGGTTACACTCAGCAATCACTGAGGTTCCCATGGTTGCATTCCGCCGCCCTAAGAACCTTGGTGACATACTAGTCAGGGCCAAACTTCCCCCAGGTACAGTCCAAACACAACCCCCGACAGATATACTGGGCTGTCACAAATGTACCCGTTCCAAATGCAAAACGTGTCTGCACATTAAGCCCTCACTTAAGGTGAAGAGTCATACCACTGGCTCTTCATACAACATCAAGACCGACTCTGAATGCAGCACGTCTAATGTAGTCTATGTCATATCATGTAAGAGATGTGGGCTACAATATGTGGGAGAGACTAAGACCAAACTTAGTCTTCGCTTTGCGAATCATGTCTCTTCCATAAAGACTAAGAAACCGTACCCAGTCTCTATCCACTTCAACAGCCCCAATCATAGTGTCATTGATGTTGAACTTCTGGTGATTGAAGCTTGCAATGGTGATGACACACACCGCAAGAATAGAGAATCACACTGGATTCACCAACTCAAGACAGTCAAACCCTTTGGACTTAACATAAACACTGGTGTTAAATAACTTCTCATTACCCTCCACTTCACTTCTGCCTAAGAACTCATATTTTGTATATATTCTGTACATAAAATATAAATTAACCTAGTTTAAAGTTGTTTTTATAAATTCATCACTGTAACTATCTGATGTAAGTAACCCCCCCCCTTTTTTTCCACAGGTCCCTCATACCTATTTTTAAAATCATCATACCTTTGATCTTGCTATTCTTATTAATTGACCATTGTTAGTTGCATCATGATGCAACTTGCTCTCTAATCCTACCCTTTCATGTCTCCCTCCATTGTTGTCGAACAATACATTTACCACTTTTATGGTCCAGTAACCCTTCCTTTCTTTCTAAACATCCTTTGTCCTCGCCACTTCACTCCTATTGATTCATAGCCCCCAATATTGTTTCTGAAATAGGAACTTTGATTGGCTGTTATTTTCCCGCTTCTTTCTGGATCCTTTCCTTAATCCCTTTCCCCCTCTCTTTTTCTATAAATGGATATGTATTTGTTTGTACTTGTCTTATGCCTCTGAAGAAGGTCCGGATTGGATCGAAAGCTAAGGCCATCTACCCTATTCATTATAATAATAAAGTAATCATATAATATGACAACGGAAAGTTACGTAAGCATCTGTTTGTCAGCAGAAGGAAATACCACTTAGAAACTACGTTAACTCATAAGCAGACTGAGAATTGCTAAAATGACAAATTGATGCGGTGATGCGTAGAGGATAAATAGAAAGATGGGCAAAGCAGTGGTGAAACCCCACACAAGCAACCCTATATCATCCATGATATTCCATGGTCAAGACATGTACAAGTTACCAGGTAATAATAATATATGACATTGGAATGTTACGTAAGCATCTGTTTGTCAGCAGAAGGAAATACCACTCAGATACTGCGTACTACTAGAAATGACAAATTGATGCAGTGATGCGAAGCATATCAACGTCTTATCATCAAGGTCGCTTCCACGTATAGAGAGACAACTGGTCATAGCTGCTCTATTGATATTGAGAGGATCAAAACAATACATTAAGCGGCTGTTTACTGATGGGTGATTATGAAGATGAAGCGGGCATACCTAATAACAAACTGTGAATTAATTTATGCAAATAACAACAAATTACTGGTACTGTCGTCTGTTTCAATAGTAAGCGGATAAGGTATTATCCACGGTATACTAATACTTCTGCCAAAGCCATGCAACATTGGACATTCAAACCATGAATGAACGTCTGCCAATTGTCTACATAAAAATGAAATGTGCTGGTTTTTAAAGGCAGTGGACACTATCGATAATTACTCAAAATATTTATTAGCATGAAACCTTTCTTGGTAACGCGTATTGGGGAGAAGTTGATAGTATAAAACATTGTGAGAAACGGCTCCCTCTGAAGTGGAGTAGTTTCCGAGAAAGAAGTAATTTTCCACGAATTTGATTTCGAGACCTCAGATTTAGAATTTGAGGTCTCGAAATCAAGCATCTGAACGCACACAACTTCGTGTGACAAGGGTGTTTTTTTCTTTCATTATTATCTCGCAACTTCGACGACCGATTGAGCTAAAATTTTCACAGGTTTGTTATTTTATGCATATGTTAAGATACATCAAGTGAGAAGACTGTTTTTTGACAATTACCAATAGTGTCCAGTGTCTTTAAGTTATGATCAATGAAAAAAATAATGATTAATAAGATTTGAATTGGTGCATGATGAGAATAAGTGAGGTTTGCGGAAACCCCATGTATATGAAAAAACACGAACAAACCCCAAAACAATAACATTAACAATCAATATTTCAAATGCATTCATAGTTGTTTTTACCAAAAGAGTTTTCAGTTTAAACGTTAGTTCTACCCCAAATTTTTTGAACAAATCGTATTTAATCATAAAAATATTGAAGAAGGCCACGGGCAATGCAGAGGTAAACACACTTTGCATTTCTCAGAGTCGAGAGAAATTAAGAATCGGTAGTTTCAAGTTGCTGATAATTATCTAAACTACGGCACAAGGATGGTAATTATCGATGTGCTTCATGGGCGTAAACAATCGTTTGTTCCCACAGTCAATAGTACAAGCACGCGCCTGAGACATTATTGATTCACCTTGGACAAAAAAACACAAGTGTGTTATTTCCTTTCTCTATTAATCTTCACCACAGGATATGTACTTATTTTTGATAGTGCATGATTTTATGTGATTCAAACAAACTTGTTATGCTCATAATTATGAGAATGTTACCAAATCAGTGAATCACACCTGAGTGAAAAACAAAAACGGCTCACCATTAAGGACTCTACCAGGGATTTGTGGTAAGTTTTTTAAATTGCATTTGTTTTTTAATGCTTCTGGTATTTGTGTCCCTGTTTTTTTGTATTCATTTATTTGTTTGATTTGATTTTAAACCCTTTGTGGTTCTTGTTGACGATTATCATCATTATTATGATGTTTATATTGCCATTTGATTGTGGTAATCAAAGTAAGCTCTCGTAATTTGTGATGGTATTTTTTACAACGTGTTTTCGCGATCTACTGAAAACATTGCTCTGTGATGTTCGCTTATTTTCTCAAACACTTGACGACTAATGAAGCTGAAACTTCTACAGGTAAATTATATTACATACATCTTCATTCACAATGAGTAGGGATTCATGTCAATGGCCACAAACTTGATCTACAAACTTGATCTACAAACTTGATCTACAAACTTGATCTACAAACTTGATCTTCAAAAGGTATTAAAAACCCTGTAACCGGCGTAATCGAGCCATCAACGCCATTAAACCTTCACCAGTTCTTCTTCGATATAAAATGTAGCCCAGCAACCAAATAGAATGGGTCCCTTTTTAATGGCTTTTCAAGGGGTCCGACCTAGAGCAGCATTTTACGAAACCCCTTCAATTTAGACGTCAAGATGGTTTCCATGGTAACTGCTGATGGTTTGTATTGATTTTTAATAGAACAAACATTATTGACAATACATGTTTAATGGCCAAATTAAGAATAAGAATAAAACTGAACATTTATTTATTTTGTGTTTATCTTCTGCAGTTGAGTACCACTCAACATGCAATGATGCGGACGCACGACTTTATTGGGGAAATTCTTGATCGATATATCTAGCCAGGAAGGATGCGGTAAAAGCACACATTGCCGCCACATGTTCAGCAAGAATCATTACCACTTGGGTCAATTAGTATAGTAGTTAGTCAGTACATGTTCAAACGTGTGGGCCATTAATGACGCAGTGCCTGTGTTTTCATGTATCTAACCACCAGAGTAAAATGCTGCGTAGGCATAACAAGTTACTAAGCACAACAAAATTCAGAATAATATTACTAGCTGAACTGCTATTTCTATGTACGAAATGTAACTGGTATCCTGCTTAGTTGTGCTTAGCAGACAAATGTTAAGCAGTATTTTATGCTTAAGCATCTCAAACAAATTGAGCCCAGAGCCTATTTTCATAAAGCCTATAAGCACATAACATGGTAAGCACAGAGAATAATTGCTTAGCAGAAACAGGTTACCAGCCACAATTACAGTAAGTTGTGACTGGTACTCCGCTCAAAATTTGCTTAGCAATTACATTGTCTTTTCTACTTAACAGCTTTATGAAATGTGGCCCGGTAGACATTTTATTTTTTATTCAATGGTTTATTAAAATTCTATTCAATTCGCTGCCAGCCGCAGAATTACATGAACAGTTACATAGACATAAGCTGTCTTGCCTGGAGTGAGAGCTGAAAATTGCATCGAGTAAATTTTGTTGTGCAACAATTTTTCTTTATTGGTAACTATTGGAAGTTATTCTTTTTCAATAGTGAAGCTCACAGTGTCAATGATCCCAAGACAAAAATATATATTAAAGGCAGTGAACACTATTTGTAATTACTCAAAATAATTATAAAACCTTTCTTGTTAATGAGTATGGGGAGCTATTGACAGTATAAAACATTGTGAGAAACGGCTCCCTCTGAAGTCACCTAGTTTTCGAGAAAGAAGTTATTTTCCACCAATTTGATTTCGAGAACTCAGATTTAGAATTTGAGGGCTTAAAATCAAGCATATGAGAGCACACAATTTCGAGTGACAGGGGTGTTTTTTATTTCATTTTTATCTCGCAACTTTGACGACCGATTGAGCTCAAATTTTCACAGGTTTGTAATTTTATGCATGTGTTGAGATACACCAAGTGAGCAGACTGGTCTTTGGTAATTACCAAAAGTGTCCAGTGTCTTTAATAAATGTCAGTGGCGATAAAATAGCATTTGGAATACCAAAAAAATCACCGCTGCTTATTTCAGTCGACGTGAGCGAAATAAGCCATACATGAACGTACGGGGGAAAAGCATGCACCGTTCCTGACTAAAAGTTCGGTGAATAATTTGTCTAGGTCGATAGTGAGTAACAGTCTTAAAACAACCAGGCACTTTCCCATCAAAGTTCTGTTCACTTTTCTTTTTTTAATATTGTCAAATGAAATTGAGTGTTTTATGCTCAACTCATGTTCTGCTCTAGGGGAAACAAAATGATTCATTTGACTTATACAGTACCCTTAAACCAAGACAGCTTGACGCATTTTGACTGGCATAGACGCCAGTAAGCTTTCCGGATTCAGCTCCTCAAAGCATCCAAAACCTCTTATCACATCCATAATCTGTCTTAAAAAGCAAGGTTTCTCTCATATTGAAAGACAAAACACCCTTTCAATGTTTGAAAGGAAAAAAAGTGATGCACTTTACACTGTTATTTCAATCCGTTGTGCTTGTAATAAAATTATAGGAATAGACAAGATACTTATGTCGACGGCGAATTACTGCCGTCATTACTGCCCGGCGGCTGTTGCATGGGTGAAAACCTCGGTAATTATTTTTAATTTATTCAAGCAGACGCGATTAATACGACAAAAGTCACAATAGGGGAGATAAATCTGCAGATACAAAGGAACAATGGTGCACTCTGTAACAACTGCGGTTCCATTCATCTTCTTTCCAGAATTCCCTGAAGTCAGTAGTGTACAAAAAGAAGGGGGTCATCAAAGGGAGAACAAAGGGCAGGAACAATAGCAGACAACAGCAGCAGAAAACAATAGAAGAGGACAACAGGGGTAAACAATAGCATAGAGCAATGAGAACTCAAATGACAATATACAAATAATATTCTCCGATGATTTGGTGTTGCATATTAATATAGCATAACATTTTAAGAAACAATAGAGCAATTCAGGTGTAGACCGAACCATTAATGGCATTTTAGCCTAGATGATGTTGACGCTTAGTTTCCATGACGACGGACGAGCACTAAATTAAACAGGAATACCAAACGGCAACCGTTGTCATGTTAACAGAGGTCTAAACATTGGTACAACTGCTGAGCACTCGATCATAACGCGTTTCTTGCACAATTGACGAGTGGAGTCAAAAACCCAGACCTACAAATGATGACATGCATTTGATGACATGCATTTTTGTTTATTCAACTTTTACCGCATTGTGCATTACAATACGCAATGGTGATACACGAGTTGGTATCTTTCCACTACAAAAAGGCCCAAGGATTCGTGGCGAAACAATTTTTCAGAACTAGGGATGCGAAAAGGAATTATGGCAAAATATTAGTATTGACAGTTGTTTGGCTGAACTATGCTTGTGCGTGTCCTTTATTATAATGCAGGTTATGCATAAATAATGATTGTTTTTAATGGAAACAGTTCACGACAGCAAACGCCTCGCTTCGGGTCACTGGTGAAGTAATGACTGACCATTATACTTATACAAAAGAAATTAGAAAGGAGTAAAATTGTATGATAGTTTTGAAGATAAAATCACCTGTCACTGGTTGAGCAAGTTTCATGGAAACCAAATAGAATTTGAAACTTTGCACGGTGGAAATACGATATGAGTTTTGCGGTAGCATGCATTGATACTCTCTAAATGAGTTGTGGGTGGTTCTGAAAAAAAAAACACCATTGGTTTCAACTCGACGTTTCGATCAGTATGCTCTGATCGTCTTCTGTAGAAAGCTGGACTCTGATACATGGAAACCGTTTTCGTAAAAAGGCATTTGTCTTCGTGAGCTCTAGCGGTATACAAACTACACTTGAGTAACCACCACACCGGTTAATTGCACCAATAATGACATTCTCCAACGGAGTTCTGTTGCTTGGACAACAGAGCCACTTGGATGTTTGAACTTAGTTTGTCATAAGGGTAATTTTGAATTGCATTTTTGAACAAATCATCACCCATTTCTGCAAGCACAGTAGAGACAAATATTGTTAGCCTGTGCCCTATGCATAAGACATGCTGACTGTAGAACTCCCCGTTTGATACCATACGGTACACGAGATACCAATGCGGCGTATCATTCAAATTGATTTCTTGTTTCGATTTCTTTAAATTATTGCAGTGCAGTTACATCATTGACTTGTTCCATTTTGTTCATGAAAGACTGTAACGTGTAACGAGGAAGGGTATCATGATAGGCTTGAAACGTGGTTACTTTCTGCTACTTTCACCTCTGTGGCCCCGGTTCGAATCCCAGACCGGAGCCTTCCTTGCAGATTGTGTTTTCAGTCCCTACCTAAACACGTGGGTTGTCCCTATAAAGGGGAATTCCCTCCCACATCTAACACCAGCCGTCGATTTCAAAAAACTCTTCCTAACTTAAGACTAATCTTACGACTTAGGACGAGTCCGAACCCTGCACTGTAGCATGCAGACCTTAAGATTAATTCTATAAGTCAAGACGAGTTACTCGTCCTAACTCGAGATAAGACGAGTCTTAACTCTTTGTGAAATCGACGGCAGACATTTCGTCTTGTCTACAGGTGACGAAAAATCAAGACGTTTTGGAGGTCGGATCCTCATGGTTTCATTTACCAGAAAGATGCATGCAACAAATTCAATTTCATCTTAGGCATAAAACTGTATTATTTTACTGGAAGCCCTTCATCGAGCCTCTCGAAAACAAACTTGGAAGAAATCCTTTAAACAAATAAAACAAAACACTTCAGCGTGCTCAAGTCTGGAATTGAGATTTTCCTTTCTTGAATAGTCAATGTGAACAAACAATCCACGATGCTTAAACCAAAACATTTAAGGAGGAATTAATCCAACTTTAGGGCAATTATAAAATACAAAACAGAAACCGTCAGGTATCTCTTTACACGGGTTGTAGCCTAGAGCTTGCTTTACATTGATTGTACGTTACATCTGTTCGCCTTGAACGAGTTGTATATAAATGTCAGGGTTGGGCAGATACACGTTCATTTATATTAGGCAATTCTTATCAACCAAAACATTTTGCTGTTAACAATAAACCATGTGTGTATTTTGTTCTGTGATATTTTTTTTTAACCGAATATACCCCCTTGCCTTTTTTTCTGTGTGCAGTCTGACTCTTTCTCTCTATTCATGTATTTCCAGTTGCTTATGTTATAATACACTTGGTTACCTGTTCATGTATAGTTGTGTTGTCATTTAGCCTTCGAGAAAGACTCTGCTAGGGTCGAAACACCAGACCATCAACTATTTGGAAATATTGTTTAGGTTAGGATTTGGCTAAATGTGGGTCCAAGATCTGGGCCCAGGCTCGTTCCGAGTCAGTCCATGGTCCACTTTACGAGTGTTACGGGAATACGGGTCAGTAATGTCTTTTCGGCTCATATATTCCAGATCCTGTTGATCCACAAACAGATCATACTGACCCGGATATGGGTCCGGACCCTTGGTATCTGGATCAGGATATCCGGATCTCAACGAGTATTAAGTTAAACACTCGAAAACAAATGCCTATGCCAGAATTGACCCACGGGTCACTGTGACATATTCCGGGTCATACTCTTTGACCCAGAACTGGGTCAGGAACTACGGAACCCGGAATCTGGATTTGTTTACGAAATTACATTTATCATTTTGTGTTTTAGTATGTGTTGAGGTTTATCTGTGTCTGCGTTTCCTGCCAGTCTATTTATTTGATTGTTTGTTTTCTAATACATTTAATAGTTTGTTAGTAGTTTTTGATATGTATTTGTTCATAATGGGTTGTCTGAATATTTGTCGTTGAATGTTTGTTTGCTAACGGTTGTTTTTGTTTACGTTTGTCTGTTTTAGACTAATCGTATAATTGTGAAGTGGCTTGTCTGTTGCCATAAGTGTGTTACCTGTTATGGTTTCTCTGTATGATTTTGTCTGATTATAACCTTCTCGACAAGTCAAATGATCTAGATAGTCGGTTCGACACTAATGAGCTCCGTGAAGGGACGAGTCTCAAAATGGCGATTTCAAAAGAGGTTAGTATGGTTTCACCATGCCCATTGCGCGCTGGCTGATTTGATAGCGTATCTTTCAGTGCGTCCATCAGCAATGGCCTTGATCGGCGGAGCGCACAATACGAACGGATCTAGTAAAAGGAAGGTATTCTCTCCCATCAGCAATTAGAAGGGGAATTTCTATTACGACATATTTGTTCTGCAAAGAACTGGCTTGTATTCCGTGTGTTCTCATTTGCAGCTTTGTTCGACGGATTATAACTCAAGGTTTTTTTTTTTTTTTTTAGAATACTGAGTCTGCATAATAAGATGTCAATGGTAGGCTCTGTCTGAATTGGCGGCTAGAGTTAGGACTACGGCTATATTGCCGTGTCATCGTGTGTTGAGGTATAGGACATCCTTAGCAACACACTTAGCCGTAGTCGTAGACACATGTGGACACCAATTCGGACATGGCCGTATAGATCTTTGTCACGGTGTGGCCATCTTTATTTTACTCCATTCTAACTCATTGTAACCAAACTGAGAGTGGGCAAATAATAGTCTGGTGCCATGTTTGCGCAATGAATGCTAGCATGCATTACTGTTATGAAAACAGGGAAGACGACCAAGATGGTGATAGCGTGATAAAGGTCCATAGCCAGCTGGTTGATGCATGCGTGCTTGCTTGTTGGTTCGCATTTATGCATTTTCAAGTAATCGTCTGCCTAACGGGTGCTACTTGCTTGATTGGTTGGCAATCTGATTGGGGTTTCTCTGGTGATTGTTTGGGACCTTTGGGAGCACCGGATATAGACGATGTGACCTGTGACATCACATGTTTACAAAATAGCCACAGAGCCTGGACTTCCTGCATGCACGATTTGTACACAGCCCAATGCAAGAAAACATAAAATCTTATATTTTATGGAGATAGCACTGTCTAATTCCTATGACATTTTTGATATGATGAAGGGGGCACATCTCAAAACTTGTCCAGCTTTAACTTTAACAATTCTTGGATTTATGTGGAAATTATGACACAAAATGTCAACTTTCCCATAGGACCTGTGTAGTATCTTGCCTGCCAGAATACTCAAAGAATGCACAAGATGACTCTTGCTGTAAACAAAGTTCACATGGTCTATAAAGTTTTAACGCTACATTACGAAGAGTGGAAATGGGAACAAAATAAATCAGCATAATTGAAACCTTATATGGACTTACATACGTCCACACAGCCAGCTCAGTGTTGCAGTCACTTTGTGGACTCGCCTTTTTCTGCAAATCAGATTGTTCAACACTGTAAATAAGACTGTTTTAACGTGTGGACCTGCGAACAAAAGAAGTCCGAATAGCATAGGGATTTGAAACACTGACCTACACACGTCCACAGTTTTTTCTTTTCTTTTACAGCGTTGAAGAATAATATGATGTGTGTAAAGTTTACAGAGAGCAACGGAATGTTCTGTCCTTACTCTATGGTGAGAGCAACCGTCAGAGCACGTGGGTGGTTGGAGTGTGTTTGTTTGGTCTGTTTATTTCATTGTCGTCTTTCTGGCTTGCTCAGGGTCAGGTCGGATGCTTTTGTCTGTTTGCGAATTTCTGTTTTGTTGTTTTGTTGAGTATTTTCGCCGTGTTTATTACTTGCTTGAGTGTTTAGTTTGACTGATTAACGTCTCTTGTATTATTCAGAAATGGTATTATATGATTTCGACTGCTCTCTAGTGTGATGCTGGCTCTAATGTTGGATTCACACCGTAAACGTACATGTGCACACCCCCATCGCTCACAACAACAATAACAACAACAACAACAACAACAACCATAAGTGACGAAGAAACAATGGTCAATAGTGCAAACAACCTTCAACACAGCCCAACTACAGTTTAATCACCTTATGTAACGCACATGTAACTATGGCAACACCTCTCACCAATCCCTAATTAGCGATTGTCTACTTATAAAACCCTAACACTCTTGCATCATTTCGTTGTCCATCAACGGGATACTATGACAATGCTCAAATTTACCGGTTTTAAGGGAAGGAAGATTAAGGTATTAACAAAAGACCAATACATTATACACGTAGTATTATTTGGCATGATCAAAACGGATATTAAAGGCACTGGACACATTTTGGTATTTTGTCAAAGACCCGTACTCTCACCTTTCGTATCCCAATATAGTGCATACATTAACAAAGATGTGAACATTTTGACCCAATTGGTCCTCAAAATTGCAAGAGAATGGCAGAAAAACACCCTTGTTGTACACGTGCTTTCAAATGCATAATTAGTAAAAGGCTTCATGCATGCAGTCTTTTAATATTAATTTGAGTAAGAAATTAAAATAAAAAAAAACTACGTTACTTCAGAGGGAGCCGTTACTCACACTGTTTTATACTATCAACGGTCCTCCATTGCTCGTTACCAAGCACGTTTTAGGAAAGGGGCGGTTCAGAGAAGTGTTAGTTAAGGTGAGAGGGCTTGGCGAAACCTTGGGCTGCGAAATTTGATATTTTGGTCATTCCTTCCGGCACACATTGAAACAAATCTCTCCTTGGGAGGAGTGATGGATATGAGAAGACACTGTTGGTTGTAGGATTCGGAGGCTTATTAACGAGGTGGAAATGGATATCTAATTAATTGTCACTTGATGTCCGTCTTTTGAGGTTGCAACGTGAAAAGTGGTGGCTCAAAAGAGCTGTTCCAAGGCTGTGCTTGGTGGTGATTGTTCATAACGTAGCATCAAAGGTGTCTCTGTCAGAAAAAGTGGGTTGTCTTATAATAATATAATAATAATATAAATAAATAGTGGCTTCTTTTATAGCGCGCATATATCCCTCACTCAGTGACGCTCAAGGTGCTTCAATATTCAGTGTTTACCTGCAAGGATTATGTGGGACTACGTTTGAATTATGAGACCTACTCCTTTTACATAGCACTACGTTATGTTTTACAAGGTGCTGTGGCGCAACACGCTGTCAATAAAACCAAGAACAGTGGGGTGAACCCCTTCCCTTTACCATACGTGCACTGGGTTATTTTACGTGCGTTACACAACACACGGGACCAACGGCTTTACGTCCCATCCGAATGACTATGGTATCGTAGTTAAGTGTCTCGCTCAATGACACAAGTGTCATGACTGGGACTAGAACCCACACTCTACTGATAAGAAACACCAGAGCTTTACAGTCCGGTACTCTTAACCACCAGACTCTGATACGAAGTTTCGACTAGTGTGCTCGTGGCAGCGTCAGGAGCCAACAGTGCAACTGCTGTCTCGACGTTTCGACTAGTGTGCTCTTGGCAGCGTCAGGAGCCAACAGTGCAATTGCTATCTCTACTCATGTGTTACAACCGGAATGTTATTATTGCTGGTAGTACTCATTTGCATGAAGTTTATGTGCTTTAGAGACCATGCAATGTCATAAAACATGTCAAGCCAAGGATACAATATAATTCGGGTGCATAACAATAATAATTATATGAATCATGTTTATGACCTTCGTTTTGTCTTTATTGCTGCCAATTAATAACAAGCTACATGATCAGACGTTGCAGCTCGCAAATTTTGTGCAACGACCATGATTCTATAGCACGTAGACCTATGGGTTCATTTTTACAGTGTTTTTTCTTGTGTTTTATATTAACACTTACAGTGTTCAGCGCATTTGAACAAACTTATATTTGAATTTGCGTACTTCTTTTGTTGAATAAATTATTGTTTTTAACATTATTTAGTTATTGTTCTACCTGGCATTGCATTGTTTAGTTTTCATTGGTACATCAAAATCGAACACAGGCATATTTAGCTGCAGCTATAGATGCGATTCTAAATTAGTCACTGATTCCTTAAAAATAGTCAGCTTAGCTTTCTCGCTCTCTCCCATCTCAAAATAGACATACTTAGCGGAGATACCATTCCTGTTATCTCGCTAAATGCAATGTTTTATGACACTTCTAATATATCCACTTATAACTCACACATCACTTAAGGGTTTTCTTCCCCATCCATCCTTATTGAAACGACCTTTGTGTAAAGATATAGGTGTTGACGATGATGCAGGGACAGATAGCTACGAGGTCTTAATGTCCACTGACAGCCTCTGAGCCTCTAACCATCAATTATCCCACCCTAAAACACCTGTAAGTCACTGCCGGTCATCACTTAGCGGATTGACCTGAATTTAGATTGAGCTGTTTGCTGCAGTTGGACTGTGATATAGATACATGGGGTGATCTGATTTGAAGTGTTCGCGGCTGAGCTGTCAGGATTTATTTTCCAGCTCCCCTGGATGATTGTAGATAAACAGAGTCATTATCGGGTCAAACTGTCAGTGATTCTGATCCATTTGGGGCTACATACTACATCGGTCAGGACAAGTTCTGCTTTTAAAGGCAGTGGACACTATTGGTAGTTACTCAAAATAATTATCAGCATAAAACCTCACTTGGTAACGAGTAATGTGGAGAGGTTGATAGTATAAAACATTGTGAGAAACGGCTCCCTCTGAAGTGACGTAGTTTTCGAGAAAGAAGTAATTTTCCACGAATTTGATTTCGATACCTCAAGTTTAGAATTTGAGGTCTCGAAATCAAGCATCTGAAAGCACACAACTTCGTGTGACAAGGGTGTTTTTTCTTTCATTATTATCTCGCAACTTCGACGACTCATTGAGCTAAAATGTTCACAGGTTTGTTATTTCATGCATATGTTGAGATAAACCAGGTGAGAAGACTGGTCGTTGACAATTACCAATAGTGTCCACTGTCTTTAAGAGAAGATATAAGATATGTACATGTATCATCACTACTCCCTCATGAGCCATGAAACCCTACAGCTACAACTTCTTGTTTTCAGAAAATCTCGTTTATGGTTTAAATTGTTTTGGAAATAATTGCTTCGGAGACTATTTATCACTCAATTTAAAAAAATTCAAACCAATGGATAGAAGTTAGTTTTACGCCTGCAATTTTATATACATTATGTTGCGTCTTGACCTAACCTACGGTCTAGCACCAACCCATTCCAGCTGACTGTCCCACGCACCCATAACAAGGCTGGTGATAGAACATTTACAGTCACTGCAGCAAAGGAGTGAAACAGTCTACCACGCTCAATCCAAAATGCCAAATCAACTGACAAATTCAAGAAGTGCTGTGATTTAGTTTTCCAAGAAGAGCGTATTTAAAATGCCGTTCAATATTATTATTAATTTTGTTTTATGAAAGTTGTGTTCTTTTAAATAAGATGCATTTTATGAAAACGGAAAGAGCACCACCCGCGTATGTAGCGTTGTGTAGAAATACAACTTCCAAGCATAAATTGTTTATGTGTAACCTATGTTTAAGTTTTTCAGTCATTATTTTGGTCTGGCCACAGTCTCTGAAAACTTATTTTCTTTATATCAAAATTGCCACTGTCGTTGCGCACCGGGGAGCAACTTTTTCCGTACCTCACAAGAGCCAATACCCACACGCACAAGGTATGGGCGCTTTCCCGGATCCCTTTATGTTGACATAGCCAGCGTGTGGTACGACAAAACAAATTGCCACCGGGGAGCTTTTTGCATGGCACCAGACTACGTGTAGTTCCCTGGGTACATTGAAGGGTCGCACACTCGGCAATGACCTACAACTATAGGTTTCCCACTCTTCAATAAGTCAGGGTCGAAGTACACTCTTGATCTCCACGGTCTGGCCTTTCATTACCACTAAACCCAACAACACGGAACAGTTGCATGAGTTTACAAACACACACTCTCCATAAGCATATGTCACTATTGTCAGTTTATAATCAAATTAGTCTAACTTGTAAAAAATAAGAAAACAGGACTCAAATTAGTCACAAATTGACAATTTCAGTTTGAAGATCAACGACGTGTTTATAATGGGATTAGTCAGAAAGCCTTTAGTGGTATTAGTTTAGACTAGGGACACTCTCAGCACCGGTGGAATCTACTTCAAAACACTCAAGGGATGAACAATGCGGTTGGTATAATTTCCCCTCACTTTATTTTTTGTTTGCATGCAACAACCAAACAAAATTCAATACGAGATATATTAAAATGAGGATCCCTCAAGCACTCTACTTCTACAGCATCACCACCGGCATTCGGCAGCTTTCTCTTGAAGACGAGCAGAGTATACTGTTCGAAACGTCAAGGCCAAACCGGCTCTTTTCAGAGCCAACACGCCCTCAAAAGAGAATCCTTACATGCGGCAAGTACCCACAAGTTCACACAATGCAAAGCTTCAAACATCACTTATAAGATACATTTGATTGTGTCATACTTGACTTTTGCCGATGAGTACATCCCGATATTAAGTGTGACGTAATTCACGGTAAGCGACGCCCTCTTCACACAGACTGTCTCAAATTATGACTAGAAGCTAATAGCAATTGTATTGATCTAGCTTTGCGTAAGGATTTTTGGAAGAAAAGTTTATTGAACTTGGCTCTTAAAGGCAGTGAATATAGTTTTTTAGAAAGAGGTAATTTCTCACTAAAACATTTGAATTGAATTCGAGACCTCATCATCTGAAAGCACACAACTTGTGCGACAAGGGTGTTTATTCTTCCATTATTCTCTCGCAACTTCGACGATCAATTCGACGATCAATTACCAATGGTGTCCAGTGCCTTTAAATACGTTCTTCGAACACTCGAGGTTTTCTCAGACACAACAAATGCCTTCGGACTAGTGTAGCACTGTATCCGCGCATTGACGCAATTACTTACCAAAAGGATAGGCATACAGAATGTCAGATTTAAAATAAATAATGTGCAAGATTGGTTTAAACAAAATTATCGAAAATAAAATTAATTGGTTTGATTATCACCGATATACAAAATCCCAACGAATTATTTTAAGTCGAAAGAGAACCATTTTTAGTAACTATTTCTATTACTTCCGCCGAAGGGAGTAGTAAAAAAGCAGGACAGTTCTTTTCAGAACTGAGAAGTCTCCCGAACATCTAGTAAAATCTACTCTGCGGTAGTAGCACAAAGAAAGACAGTTCTCTAAAGAACCTAATCTACCTGGCAAGTAGATACACACATGGTGTTACCGCAAACAAAATATATATTGATACCTCACCATGCAATGCCTCAAATCCTACATACTATTTCTTAACTTGATAGCCTGTTGATACCTACCTCGTTTTCACTATTTTCACGAAGACAGATTAAACAATTATGTTGCAAAATTTTCCACAAAGTTTCTTCTTCATGGAAATGAATTTAAAATCAAAAAATGTACAGTCCCTTTAACTTCCTTTAACTTTACAAATTGACGTTTTGTAAAGCAATCTAAGCGTCAAGGCGAGCAAATTTATGACAGTTTAAAAATGCAGCACCTGACATTTTTTAGTCAATTTCATGATCTCAGTTTCACACTAACATGTCACGTTTCAAAGGGTTGTTAAGTCAGAGTAGCTGACAGTGTCTAGTCCTGGGAATGGAGGTGCGAACGTTCATGACGTAGGTAGCTCGTGCAGAACAGGTGACTGGATTGGTTTTTTGTTGGGGCGTGGCTCTAATACAAGTGCTAGACTCTATTATAGTGTATAAAACAGCTCCCTCTGAAGTAACATAGTTTTCGAAAAAGAAGTAGATTTTTTCACGAATTTGATTTCGAGACCTCAGAATTGGAATTTGAGGTCTTGAAATCAAGCATCTGAAAGCACACAACTTCGGGTGACAAGGGTGTTTTTTTCCAACATTATTATCTCGCAACTTTGGCCACCAATTGAGTTCAAATTTTTACAGGTTTATTATTTTGTGCATATGTTGAGATTCACCAAGTGAGAAGACTGGTCTTTGACAATTACCAATAGTGTCAACGTCTTTAAGATATCCTTTGACTCCAGATCATACCGCAGAAGTATTGTCAAGGTACAGCAGCTTGCCCTAGTGCATCGCATTCATCAACGCACGTGACAACCTCATACACAATCTACCAATCCATTACGACGTATCTCAATGCTTCCCGTTCTGTTCAATTAATTTTTGCCGCTAAAAAAATCAATAAATAGTCATCACATGACAATGACTACACAATGAGATACACTTGACTAGAACATGCACTTTGACATTTCCTCCATCAAGGAATTAATTTGTTTTAATCCACAATCGACCATTCTCTCGCGATCCCCCGCCCCCTCTCTCTCCCTCTATTATGACGCATAATTATCGGCTTGTGTAAAAAAAAAATCACTCACTGATAAAAACATTTATAACAAACAGTAATATTGCAAAAGCATGATAATATTCAATGGTTTTCTAAGCAGACATACACAACGTAAAGACACAAAAATAATGTATGCACAAAATAGTTAATGGCCTGACGTTTCGATCATATCAGAGTCTTTCTCGAAGGCTAAATGACAACACAACAAACATGCACAGGTAACTAACGGTAGCAAAAGCAGTATAGCGAACATAAATGAATATCTGCATGTCAAAGTTGAGGAAATAACATTCAGAAGATCCTAAACCACCTTTATTTAAGTTGCTGCAATCGAAATAAGCCCGATATGAATTTTTTAAAAAGGAAAGAAATAAAAAAATCCCCGCCAAAACATAAACTGCTTTTAGGTCTTTTTCCACTAAAACATGACCAGCCAAGTGTATACAAAATGCGCAGCTTTGTTGTACGGTGTTTTGATTGAAAACTATATATAGAACAGGCCTGGAATTAAATTACTCTACCAATTGCAGAAAAGGAAATGTAATTTGAACAAAGAATACAAACATTGCGCAATTATGTACAGACCTCCTTGGCTCTTGGTTCGATAAGATAACAGATAATGTTTTGTACTAAACAGAATCGTGTTTATTTTTAAACGCACCATGGAAACAATGAAGATTCAATCTTGCATGTGCATCTACGTCAACACATCACTGTTTCAAGAATACTACGCAATGATAGTAAATAAGTTAAATTTGTTTGTTTGGATAAACGTTTTGCTGTGACTTCGTGTTGTCTGAAAGGTAAAACAAAAGTTTCGATAAAGCAAAAACAAAAGCAGAAAAACAAGGAAAGAGGGGAAAAGCCGGAAAACCGGAAGAAGAACAATGCCGTTGGACCCTATAACACCGATAAGAGATGGTAAATCGCAAAGTCTTAAGATCTCGATGTTAAAAAAAGAAAGAAAATTGCCATTAGGTAAAGACGGGAAAAGACACACCCAGGTAACATAAAGTATATCCCTTTTCGCCAAGCTACACAAAGCCAAAGGTTTTCGATTTTAAAAAAAGGAACTAAATCATGTTTATTTCTTTAAAATGATGAAGCTACGACACTCCCATATACTTTGCTTGGCTTTTATCCCTTTATCTTATGCTGGATCATACCTCAATATAATTCAGGCGGTGCATTTACAGAACAATATCCATCCATTGCAACAACAAATCCCGTGGGGCCATCTACAGGTCGACGTCCAATATATATAATTTTTTTATGTCAGTTTTTAGCTAAAGAAAAAATTATAGGATTCTTAAAAACTAAGTATTAGTACAGGTGTGTGGCTTTCCTGCCCCATTTTTGCATCCATTTCGCGAAGCCATGACATACGATGTCCGTGTTATTTTCTTATCAGTTCCCAGATCATTGCTAAATTAAAAGTTAAATATCAAATCTTTTAAAAAAGGGTATAATGTTATGCCTTTTAACAATAAGAATGTCTATCGCCAATAGGCTTAAACGCGCGGCTGTTTATTAATAGTATACCGAATATAACGACAGTCTCTTGTTGATTTTGGCAGAAATGATAGGAAGTTCAATTTAATATCAGCTTCAATGTAAAGAAAAACAAAGTCTTTGTTAAAATTCCTTACTTAAAATTAACCTATTTCTTGAAACATACGCATACCTTTTAGGCCTTTTAAGGTCCTTTCAGATGTGTTTCTAACATCGTAGTAAAATAACACTGCCACTACATAACTTTTTTTTTTTTCTTTTTTTCAGAACAATAAAGATTACCCTAGATACGGCCACACCTCCAGTTGATTTGCATTGTTCACCCTCTGCACCATCCCATGCCCAAACACTCAGCTATACGTACTTCAACAGCATAATAACGCGATGGAACCCCTTCCTTCCGATTGTAAGTAGCGATTTGTAACCTGACTTCGACAACCAACCCCCCATCTGCCGTCGTGCGTTAAACGACAGCGTCGGCTTTCAAATTTCAATTAAGACAAGGTGCGTTTATAGCCTTAGGGACTTGACACAGTAGAGTGTCAATTCACCACCTCAAGGGAAAAAACGAGAGAGTATGTGTTAAAACAAAGGGTAAAATTTGACTTTTATGTGAACGGTCTGGTAACCAAAGTCAAAGGTTTTAGAAAACCCATCAGGCAAGCCCAGGTCCACGACCGAACATCTGCATACCTCATTTGCATATCATGTGAACGCTCAGAGTGGTGCCGTACATAAACAAAAACTTGGTATGAAAAAATATTAAGCAAGTTCAGGTCCACGACCAAACATGTTCCTTATTTGCATATTTAGTAAATGTTTTAAGAGTGGTGCCGTAAAACACTGCGGAAAGGGTCTTGTCCACTAAGATAATTTACATGACAAAATATACATCTGTTCAACATAGCAGGTATTTTGCTTCCCGCCAAACATGTTGTATCGGTAGGATTAAACGAACGAATTTCAATATCAAAAAATGTACAATAGTACATCCATTCCTGATACATCACTGGGTTTACTGATAAGTTACTTTATGAAATAATTTTTATTATAATCAGTGTGTTATAATTATCTTCAAAAGCAGTTCCTCAAACTGAAATTGTTATCCACAATTATTTTCAGGGATAATTCCAAACTTTCCCAAAGTTGAAAGGGTCATACACAAACAATTAAAGGTTTGATACATAATAACTACTAATAAACAAATCGTGTTCAGGGAATAGTGGTTTTAAAGTCAGAGTCCAAAATGGTGACTGTGGCTTACGGCTACGGCTATTGCCGTCTTCTAGCCGTAGCCATAGCCGAAGTCGAGTCATTCGGACACGGATTTTGTTCACCAATAGACCTTATTTAAGCAGCCATCTTGAATTTCTGCCATTGATATCAATGTTACCAAACCGAGGCTGGAAGCACAAAATAGTCTGGTTCCTATTAGCAAAATAATTATTAGCATTTATTAATGTTATTCGATACGAGGAACATGACCAAGATGGAGGCATCATAATAAAGAACTTATAGACGGGTCCTACGTTATTATCGAGCGGCTGACATGCTCCACGAGTAAGGTTTCATCTTAGCCACACCTCAAGCGGATAAAACCTGACAAATGAAAATTGATATCATGACACCCTCAGCAAGTGACTCGCGGGGATACGCGTGAAAACATGTGCCGCGGACGCCATCAAAAGGGTACTGCAAAAAAGGTTGGCTGAGGTCCACGAAAGAGAATGAAATTTATTAAACAAAACGAAAATGTTCGCAGGTCTGATACTTCATTGAGGCAGCGAAGGCGGTTGCCTCCATGCCCCCTTGTCATTGCCTTGGTGCCATTGAAATGCTCCGCAATTTCCGCATAGAGTGCCCTTTGAGCGAAGGAAAAAAATGCCTTGGTGCCCTTGCTCTTTCCAAAATGAAGCATACAGGCCAGCAACAATGTTGTATTTGGTATCAACAGTTATAAGACGGTGTATGTTTACTGGGCAGCAGAACATTACGTGAATCACTCAAGTTTTAGAGTGACGGGTTCCTAAACAATAAACCGGCAATACTGCGCTTTCTGAAATGTAATGAAAGATGCTAAATTTGCATCGGGGACAAATAATATTCATTTTGGTTTTTACCCATATACACCGATGTGTGTTAGCATTGTATACTCAGTACTTTCCCGAGTTCTGTGGGCCAAAACATCTCAGGCGTGTACTCGGGTGTGATAAAGAAAAGAATATTTTGGGTTTCATAAAAGGTGTTTTCAATCGAAACACAACAGGGGTCGATTTCACAAAGAGTTTAGACTAGTCCTAACTTAGGACTAGTCCTAGGAAAGAGTAAAAACATATGGCTAGTCCTAAGTTAGGACAAGTAACTCGTCCTAACTCGAGATAGGACTAGTCTTAAACCTTTGTGAAATCAACCCCTGTTCACACGACCTTTATGAGGCTCACGAGTAACATGGTGTGGGAGATAATAGTGAAAATACTGTTTAAAACACTCCCAACACGCGCCGCACGTTCAAGCAGTCCCTCTCACCAAGTCAGACATTATCAACCCCCGGTCCACCTACTCCACTCCCGGGAGTATAAGGAGATGTTAAAAGAACAACATTAGTTCGCGTTTACACAATTATATAGAATGTTGTGGCGTTTACGCGTAGGTGTAAATTGCTGATGCATTATTGATCTGCCTATATTGAGCATGCTTTAAGGGCACTGGACACCTTTGATAATAATTGTCAAAGACCAGTATTCTCACTTGGTATACAAATCTGTGGAAATTTGAACTCGATTAATCATCGAAGCTGCAAGAGAATAATGAAAGAAAAACACGATAGTTTCACAATGTGTGTGTTTGTAGATGCCTAAAATGGCTTCGGTCTGAAAACTTTTATTATTTGAGTGAGAAATTCCCTCTTTCTCAAAATCTACGTTACTTCAGATCAACTATCAACAGCGGGTTTGTGGTGGTCCTCTCTAACTGGGGACCTTCACCCAACCAGGGACCGTATATAAATTATCTTTTGTTGTATAGGTCCCGGTATAAATGTACTGTTACATATACAAACACCCGTCAGGTGTCAGGACACTTCGTGCCTTTGCCACTTAGTACCCTGGACACTTTGTACCTTTTGCAAGGTACGAAGTGACGAAGTGTGGACACTTCGTACCTTTGCCACTTAGTACCCTGGACACTTTGTACCTTTTGCAAGGTACATAGTGACTATGGACTATGGACACTTCGTACCTTGGACACTTGGATACTTCGTAGACAAGACACTTCGTACACTCTACACTAATAAGACAACGTTGAGACCAATCTAAGAACTGACTCCGCAGCAGTACAGTTATTCACGATCCTGTAAGCTAAAGTAGTAGTCCCAGCCTATTTTCTATACCATCCGCCCGGGTAATAGTTAAAAAGCAGGACCGTTCGGTAGTAGAATAAAGCAAGACAGTTCTCTATAAGAACAAACTCTACCTGGCAAGTAGATACACACGTGGTGTTACCGCAAACCAAATTATATAAGAAAACGTTATGTTACTTACCACCCGTAACACCATCTATTTCTTCTGATTGACAAAGATGCCAGAGACCACTGGTTGCTCTAACGCTGATGATGTGGGGTGCCGTTGGGGAGCTAGTTTCACCGGGTACAACAGTGCTTTGCTCCCCCGTTGTATTGTCCGTCGTCGTCGGCATGAAATCCGTACCTTGTGTCGTCGTGTCGTTCATCGTACCGTTCATCGTACCGTTCAACATGCTCACTACCGTAGAGGTAGGCTCCGGACCAGTATCAGGGGACTCGGCAAAGCGATACTCCTGGGAGAGCAACCATGAGCCAGTGCCGATTGCCACAACGCCAAGGACAAAAGAAATAGTACCGATGACTACTCCGCTGATGCAGATAAAACGAAAGTATCTGAGAATGACCATTGTGATGGGCGGCCTGAGCCTCCGTACGACCGCTGGTGGGGCCGGAAGAGTGAGGTGGTGGTTGGAGTTTGACGACGCCACTCTGGGACTTTTACGGGGATACCACCCGGATCCAGGCTTTTACAAACAAGTTGATCCAACGTTAGTTGCTTCGGTACAAATGAGCGCTTGTTTTGCATGTGGATGGTTTTTGAAGGCACAGGTCTTGTCTGCTACTAAAGGCAGTTGCGGCTATGCCAAATGGTTTGCTCGTCTTTTAAAACATAATTTTTTTCGACCGTTAAAACTCCACTCTGTTTGAACTCTCTGTATAATTAATGTAGCATCTAATGTTGTTGGTGCAGCTCGGCTTCTTCGCATTGGGTCAACGGATAACAAAGTCAAGGCAAGGTCACACATGAACCAGACTAAAAACTACTCGGTAAAAGACCAAACAATCACGAGGTCCAATAATGGCTAGCAGGCAGCGTGGCTTCCCCAGACCGTATCCATTGCAATCTGCTGTATACACAAAACGCCTAATCAAGGTTCACAGTCAACCATGCGCTCTCTGCACACACGTATAAGCACAGGCAATGTTGCATAACACGACACATCTTCCCGCTTTTTTTCCTCCGTCCATGCCCTGATACATGTATTTGTACCATAGTAATGACCCGTTACAGGCAGTAGTTTCACAGGCCAAGGATCTAACATAGACATGGTGCTTTTACATCTTAGGTACGGAGCCGGTGATATCTCCTTGCTGCACTCATACACACAAACACACCACTGTTACAATCGATCGTGTGGCGACTGAAATGCTGTAAGCACAATCACATAAAACACTACGCCTACCGCGCTACAAGCTCACCTGCGTAGCGACTTAAGGCATGGCGCTTTTAATACCCCTACGGCTGTTCGATGGGCGTTAGTAATTTGCAGGATGTGATCATGACATCATCTTGCTTTTTACCATTGTGGATGAAAATGCCTCCCGAGTAGTTGACGTTATCAAGCACGCGTCTATACGGCGAGTATGATCCTAAGTCTACCTCGTAACAATGTGGAGCTTACAATTCCCCCGACTATTTGAATACAGCAATTATCCTTAAAATAATACATGCAAGCATTCAATAATCATGACTCAATTTGTTACAACGGCATGTCAAATTATAACCACTCAGTATACACACTCTGGCCCGCTGTTCCTATTTACTATTAGTTATTTACATCCATCAACCATAAATAAATTGCATGGCATTGTGTGGGTAATGTTTACTCACGGTAAGAGTGGCCTTCTGTTTCGAATAATTAGTTCATAACCAGTGTGACTATTGATCGCCAGCTTGCGGGTACCAAAACACACACATAATACACCACACGTCAGCTAAATACATTTTCCTGACTTGATTGTTCATTTTATTATTACACAGTCGTCAAATATTAGCGACAAAGTTTAGCATAATTTTTTTAAAGCTTCACGTGCGCGGTATTGAAATAATAGTAAAATCGTTGTTGTAGTGAATGTCTCCAGTTTGAGCGCCAAATTATTAATGTTGGTACTTCCTCCAAATGAGGCGCCTATATGTAGCCCCAACATGTACCATAATGTAGCCGGGACCTTATAAATGGATTGCACATGACGTCATTGGTCGCCATCTTTGACGAAACGTGCACGCATGAAAGGCCATCATTGGCTTAGACTATAAAGCGCAGCGCGTACACGCGTGCACTTTTCCATTGTTGTCATCAAATATGGCGGGCGGTGGCGCTATGTGCACGCCATCTATTGTGTACCTCGTTATTTAATGTTACCCGGAATAATTCAGGTCACATTATGCTACACGTGGTCGGGGTTAGTCTTGGTTGCATTAGGTAAAACTTTTGGACCATGTAGCTTAACATGTAGCTTAACATTAGGTACAGGATTGGGTTTACATTGGGTTTCCTTGGGAACATTCAAAATGTAACAATTTGTTACATTTGAATAGCCAGGGCTACATTTAGGGTACAGGGTTGGACTCACATTGGGTTACCTTAGGAACAGTGACCGGGTTACATATAGCCCGGGCTACATAAGGGTGCATGGTTGGTCGGACTACATTTAGGTCTGGGGGCGATTTCACAAAGAGGTAAAATTGATTGCAACTGCAAATCAGTCGTAGTTGCTTAGTAAAGTGTGATGTCACAATACAAGTCACTATGGTGATACTGAAAATTTTTCTTACGATGGATTTGTGAAATCGAGCCCTGGATCACTAAAAGGTTCAACGTTAGGGACGTATATTGGGGTATGGCTTTACATTTAAGCACACGATTTGGGATACATTACGGTCTGGGTTACATTAGGCATGTGTGGGTTAATCTGGACACTGGGAAACAAAGTGTGTGCTACATTTATCTCCAGTCTACATTTAGGTATAGGGTTCGGGTTACATTTAGGCCATTTAGCCATTTCTACAATTACGGAAAATTGGGGCTACATTTTGGGGCTAGAGTACATTTTAGGACTGCACAACTTGGCATTTTCCTGTTGTATCACAATTTGCCTCCTGAAGTGTATTTATGATATATCTCACAACTTGGCATTTTCCTGTTGTATCACAATTTGCCTCCTGAAGTGTATTTATATATATCTCAAGTTAGTTTATATCTCAAGACAAGCCCCTTGAGATCCTAGACTAATTGCAAGTTTCAACCCTAGATCAATAGGTGCGCACCCCCACACCCCTTAGCTACCTTCCCACCCAGCACCCACCCCAGCTTCTGGTAGTAGAATATCCAAGGCACGCCATTGGTTATACAACAATACATGCACGGGATGAAGCAGACTCTAGCAACAGCAAAAATAGTATCCGCACTTAAATTCACAATATTGGCAAACACTATTAGTTTGTTATGACTCAAAGAACTCGAGAAACGTGATATTTTGTCATACTTGGCGATCATTTTGAATTTTGTGAACAAAATAAAAAACTATAATGGAGGGCTTCTATAGGCTTTAAATATGAATGAAATGTGCCCTTAAGTGAGCGTCATGCAAAACAAATTGGCTTTTATCCACAGAGTAACGGTAACCTTGATATTTTACACTAAGGCAACTGACTAGTTCGAAGCATGAATCTAGAAATAGCAAAAATAATATCCACCCTAAAGCGTCCATAGTGATTTTATTATTATAAAATAATGCCATCAAGATTATAATGCTTGTCTCTCGTTGTCATCTCCCATAAGCCAGTACGCTCAATCAGATAATGTCACACTAAGAACAAGAACGAGCCGAATAGTAAACATAATTGGAGTGGATACTTTGTTTCATTATTCTCCCCATAATTGCTCTGTTATCAAATAACCATGATCGCTATGTATGGTACCTTCATTATTAAGTGTCAATCAGCTATAAGTATATGCATCAGCACTATAGTCTGGTACTTTATTCGAGAACGTTATTAAGCAATAAGAGAATTAATCAGGAATAAATCAATCTGTCTTCCTGCTGAATACTAATGTCAGGCCTTTTTGTGTTCAAGGATTTTTGCAAATGAGAATTTTGATGTCGACAATGGGCGCTATCATTTTGGGGAAAGTGGGGGTTTATAAATCATCTTGCAATATTTTAAATAAAAAAATTCATAGGGGCCGCAAAATGTTTTACCACAATATTCTTTTTGTGCTTTAAAGGCACTGGACACCTTTGGTATTAGTCAAAGATAAAGACGAGTACTCTCACTTGGTGAACCCCATCATATGCATGTGCAAGTTTGGACTAAAACCCAGTGCATCGAAAGACACGGCACACCTTTGGTAATATTGACAAAGGTCGTCGAAGTTGCGAGATGATGGAAGAAAAACACCCGTGCCACATGAAGTTGTGTGCTTTCAGATGCTTGGTTTCGAGACCTCAAAATCAAATTCTGAGGTCTCGGAATCGAATTAAAATATTTTAGTGAACAAATACCTATTTCTGGAAAACCGTTCTTTTAGAGGGAGCCGTTTCTCACAATATTTTGTACTAACGACAGCTCTCCATCGTAAACAAGTACGTTTTTGTGCTAGTGATTAACAATAGTGTCCAGTGCCTTAAGTAAACGAATGTGTTTTACAGCATTCTTTTGAAGGTGAACATATCACACTATTCAAAACCTCTAGAGCAACCTCACTCTCTGGACATTCCTAGAGACACTTCTCGCATTAAATGTTTAAAAAGGCAAGATTATTATTGCAATAGTTGTCACCCATAATTTGACAACATTGTTTAAAGTGTCCACTGGGCAATGAGACACAGCAAGGCTTGTATAGAATCACACGGGAGCACTTTTTTTCCTTTTTGAGTATAGAGTTGCCATCCTCATTTTTTTCCTGAATTTTGTTTTGAGAATTCTCTCTCTTTTTCAAATCGATTTGGAAAAAAAAAAACTCGAAAAAGCCTTACGAATGGCAATTTTGATGAACAGAAAAGTAATTGCACCGAGGGAGAGTTGCGGTGTTCGGATGGAAATAATGTGAGGTGCAACACTACAATCGACAGCTCCGGTCGTTCTCAGTTGAAAACAAAGAGTAAAACAAGTAAAAGTTACAGAAAAGTTGAGCGCTTTTCTGGAGCAAGTTTTATTAGCCTTTATCCAGCAGTTTAAACCATCAGCCTAAAAGTCAGCCCCCGCGGCCACAGATGCGCTTGATAAACGGGTCATGACCAATGGATTCACCGGTAGATAGCCATTCATCTCAGATCCCAACAAGACTGAATGCATTCCGGAATAGGTGGGTAGATATTTCATAATATTGTAATGGTGTTTATGCGCATGCAGTCTTGGACAACATTGAATGTAGCTACACTCGACCCCAAAGTCACATCTCCACCCGTAAAATTATGGGAATTCGGAAGAAAAAAAAGCAGCAACAAAAATGACAACGAGTATAAAACAACGGCAATTTACAATGACAGTGACATCGGTAACGACAGCGACAGTGAAAAGGACATGTTGTAGGTCTCTGTTTAGATATATCAAGACTTCGTGCTGTGACTAGAATCACAACGTGATGTGTTTAGAAATAATAAAACTTAGTTTTGTGACTAAATCCCGGCCAAAATGATTGGACAACCCATTCCCAAATGGGACTATAAACATCACCCCCCTTACCCCTGCTCAATGTTGGCGGCAGCGAAGACCGCGCAATGAGAGTCGACATTGAAAGCAGTCACGTGGGGAGGGGGGGGGGGCAACGAGATATAGACGGGATTGTATACTACACCTTATTAGAGTGTTAGCTATTTTTTGCATTTATACCTAGCTCATTTTGGTTGGTCAGCAGTTTGTAACAGATAATTATATTTTCTGAAATGTTTAAACTGCTAGACCTAGTAACATGCATTTTAGTTGGTACCTTGACGTTCACGATACACGCTCCCCGTAGTTTCGTGTACATAAATGTCGCAGACGGTTTGGTATGCATGACCAACCAGAAGTAATTCTCATGAAAACCTCATCAATTTATAATGGTCACACCCTAGTCCCTCAAGCATTTAATGGCTGATCTTATGTAAACGAAAGGGATACGCTGCCATTATCCAGAACAGAGACAGCACCTCTTATCCGAATACTTTACACGTATTAGGCATACGTTTTTTTAGCCCAATAATCATGCAGGGTCTTCCAAAATCCATGCCATGTGTGATTTTGTTGGATTAGCTACCAATATTTATTCTATGGCCAGGCATACTAATGTTATCTAAGAGTGGGTAATTATGATCGCTTTAGGGACACAATATTTATTATATTCAAGACCCATTTGTGCCCAAATCACCAATATTTGTGTAATAACAAACGGTGAATATTTACAGAAGTATTTTTTAAGTAAATATTCGAGACACGGTCCAATTCGTGACTTTTTACGTGTGACATTTTGTACATACGATTGATGTTAAAGATGGTTCACAGTATGATGAAGGATGCAGGGAGGTCTCATATACCATTGGTGATTGTCAAAGGCTAGTCTTCACAGTTGCTGTATCCCAACATATGCATACAATAACAAACCTGTGAAAATTTAAGCTCAATTGTCATCGAAGTTGCAAGAAAATAATGAAAGCAAAGACACTATACTCTTGTTGCACACGTTTGTGTGCTTTCAGATGCACAGCAATAGGCTTTAGAGTGAGAAATGACCTTTTTTTTCTCAAAAACGATGTTTCTTCAGAATTCAGAGGGAGCCGTTTCTCACAATGTTTTACACTATCGACAGCTCTCCACTGCTCGTTACCAAACAGGTTTCTATGCTAACAATCATATCGTCCAGCCGTCGATTTAACCAAACTTTTCCTAAATTAGGATTAATGTTAGGACGAGTTAAGTTCAGTATCCTAAGACGTAGACGCATTGAACCCATCCGAAGGACGGGTTACTCGTCCTAACTCGAGATGGGATTAATCCTAGCGTTTCGTGAAATTACTTGCAGTGACTTTACGTCAGACCCTATTAAAAAGAAGAAAAAAAGAAAAAAATTGTAAATATAAAAATGAAAGGATACAAAAAGGATATCTTCAGTGGTATTTAAATTCTGTATGCTACTAATACCGGTCAGGTGTTAGGTGCTAGTAGGCCTTTCTCTCTCATTCTATTTTCCCGCCATAAGTAAGTTGCATGAGTATCATGCGCAAAGTATAGGAAGTGCTGCGATCCGATTGCCAGTGTGAATACCAATTAAATTGGCAAATTTGTTCCGGGTGAGAAAGTGAGAACAGACACACCAAGTGAAGATGGCATCTTTAATATTTAAAATCTTAAATCGACTCGGTCAACCATCTTTAATTGCGCATTGTCCGTAGTTCATGGCCTTAACAATTATATAGGCTCTGTACAGTTCAGGAAAAAGGGATTTATAAATGCGGAAAAGGGGGTAAAGCGGAGATTCGTAATAGGCCTCTAAACCAGGGCATTATAATTTAGGCCATCATTTTCTGGTGAGTGTCGGTAGATCATGGCCTAAACAATTACAGGCTATGTGCAGTTTGCAGTGAGAGCGTTCAGGAAATAGGTTTAAAGGCATTGGACACTATTGGTAATTACTCAAAATAATTATTAGCATAAAACCTTACTTGGTAACAAGTAATGGGGAGAGGTTGATAGTTTAAAACATTGTTAGAAACGGCTCCCTCTGAAGTGACGTAGTTTTCGAGAAAGAAGTCATTTTCCACGAATTTGATTTCGAGACCTCAAGTTAAGAATTTGAGGACCTGAAATCAAGCATTTGAAAGCACACAACTTCGTGTGACAAGGGTGTTTTTTCTTTCATAGTTATCTCGCAACTCCGACGACCAATCGAGCTCAAATTTTCACAGGTTTGTTATTTTTTGCATAAAATATGTTGAGAAACACCAAGTGAGAAGACTGGTCTTTGAAAATTACCAATAGTGTCCACTGGCTTTCATGCGGAAAAGGGGGAAACATGGAAATTCGTTAAAAATCCAGAAATTGTATGTAGACCTATTTTTCTGTTGATTATCTGGTGTATCGTGAGGTATTTTTTTCTTTATATTTTGTTTTGACAGGGTCGCTTGAATTATTTATTCGCTTTTGTACTCAGAATTGTCCATAGAACTATCGACAGCGTTGGTTCTTCGTAATCTTAAACCTTAGATGTGTATTAGATTGTGTGCCCTCGTTTTGTATGTGGGGGAGGGTTTATCAAATCCATCCACCGGACTCAACTCTTGTATTTCTGATCAGCAGAGTGTGGGTTCAAGTCCTGGTCGTGTCACTTGTGTCCTAGCGCAAGATTATACTTTGTACCACACACCATTGCTTTGTCCTTCGGATACTTGGTACATTAAATCATAGGTCCCTTGTACTAGGATTGGATGTGAATTCACTCAGGATGCACATCATTATTACCATAAATATTGAACAATAATATAACATCAACAATTTAAACAACAATATTTTCTTGAAAATAGCGATTACAAGACAGACAAAGAATACTACAGATATATTTTTTAATTCAAGCAAACAAAATGCGAGGGTTTGCTTTATAGCCATCCAAGCAAATCGGCTTCTCCACTAAAATCCAATAAAGGTTCATGGTGTGTCGTTGAGGAATTAAAAGGCGGAACCGCGGCTTGATTTGTCCCCCGAGAGTTGACGCTAGAAGACGGCAGCGTACTCGGGAACATCACAGTAGTTCAACCAACCGTGCAAAACATAGGCCTATTCACTCAACGTTTTTGTTTTTGTTAAATATTTGTCGGGGTGATAGGGTGTCGGGTGGCAATTTTGTTTTCCGTACATCAACATTGCCACTATTGAAGTGCTTTTTAATGGGGAATTTTTTTCTTTCTTAAACGATTTTTAAAAGGGAATCCTTAAACAAAATCAGGAATTTATTTTAGGATGCCGATTCCATATTACAGGGGGACAAATTGCGTCGGGTGCTTGTTTGTTTATTTGTTTGTTTATTTGTTTGTTTGTTTGTTTGTTTGTTTGTTTGTTTGTTTGTTTGTTATTTATTAACGAAGTGTATAAACGACAGCATATATGTTATTATAATATTAATAGTATACAAACAAAGAGGCGTTTTGTATGGCTATTTTTGATACACACGGCTTTGGCTTGTGTTCCGGGGCTTGCTCAAAAAACAAAATTAATAAACGAAAGTGAATCACACATTCTCAAATTTGCATCCCTGTGGAGACATCCCTGTAAGATTATCCCATAGACTTTGTAAACAAATTCCCTGTGGGGCACCCCGGTCTTTATAATTCCCCTAAGTGGATTTTCCCTTTATTTGTTTTGTCCGTCTCCAGATGGTACCAAATAGGAGTATAATTTCATGTCACACATCACACACACACTTTGAGCATAAAAAAAACAATTGCGTTCATTATGTCTCAATTTTTGTTTTTGCTTGAATTTGATGACGTCATCAGTTCTCTTTATCGTGTCCCACCTGCATCCCTATGACAACAAATAAACGCTCCAGCAAGCAACGTTAACCTTCTCTACATTTCTACGAACCTGCTGCTCCGTACAAAGTCCCTGGAGACAATGATGGACACAATTTCTGAAGCAATTTCGCAGTAATTCTGTTTTTGTGTTTAAAGGCAGTGGACCTATTAGTAATTACTCAAAATAGTTATTAGCACAAAACCTAACTTGGTAATGAGTAACGGGGAGCTGTTGATAGTATCAAACATTGTGAAAAACTGCTCCCTCTGAAGTAACGTGGTTTTCGAGAAAGAAGTAATTTTCAACGAATTAGATTTCGAGACCTCAGAATTAGATTTTGAGGTCTCGAGATCAAGCATCTGAAAGCACACAACTTCGTGCGACAAGTGTGTTTTTTATTTCATTATCTCGCAACTTCGACGACCAATTGCGTTCAAATGTTCACAGGTTTATAATTTTATGCATATGTTGAGATACAGCAAGTGAGAAAACTGGTCTTAGACAATTGGCAATAGTGTCCAGTGTCTTTAAGAACCCACTGAGCCTCGCCTCCCCACAGTACAAGCTTCACCCTCCCCATCCCGTTTGCATCCTGTCTATAATTAACCTCGGTAAATCTTTCACACGAACTCGCAGCCCTAAACCTCAAGATAATTCTAGCTTGTAATTCTTGCAATTCCTACAACATTTAAAAGAACCCCCCCCCCTTTTTTTAAAGGCACTGGACACCTTTGGTAGTTATCAAAGATCCGTGTCATTACTTTCCGTATCCCAACATTATACATACAATAATAAACCTGTGAATTTTTTGACTCAATTGGTTATCGAAGCTGCAAGAGAACGATGAAATAAAAAAAACACCCTTGTTGCACAAATTCGTGTGCTTTCAGATGCCTAATAAAGGTTTCAGCTGAAGTATTTTATTATATAAGTCAAAAATTACCTTTTCTCAACAAATGTGTTACTTCAGAGGGAGCCGTTTCTCACAATATTTTATACTCCAAAAACTCCATAGCCTTTTTGAGGTATTATGGCGGATGTGATAGGAGTGGTGTATACAAATTAAGTTCAAGATACTTCCACCATGCAAAGTTTCAAATCCTACTTAAATAAAGTTCATGTTTTAAGAATGTTTTTCTTCTAGTATTGTAAATATATTGCTGTTAATCTCTCTTACTATATATTGTTATATTTTTACTGGTCATTCTTTGATATTTTTCATTTACTTTTTGTACCTTTATCTTGTAAATACATAGTTTAATGATTTTAAAGTTTATGTGATGTATTTTGTAAGTTTTAGTTTTTTTATTATAATGAATCCAACCGTATGTGGTTGCAAATAAATTGAACCTTACCTTAACTATACACACAAATTTACCCAAGACTTTACTATAGTGCTGTAGCATTGTGTCCGCCATATCTCAAAAAGGCTTATTGCTCCCTATCAATTAAGTTTTTGTGCTAACAATTGTTTTGAGTAATTGCCAATAGTGTCAAGTCCCTTTAAAGCCCTCTGAAATGTAAATATTTTGTATAGAATCAACGCTACCATTGCATCCACACTCAATTAACATCCAAACAATCATACCATGACTTTGAGCCACCTGCGCACCATCGTCACAGAATGGAGTAATGAGCTATTTCAACAATTTTTAAACGGCGTTGATACGCATGCGAAACGCTGAGGTAGTGAGAATGACTCAGAACTGACTGTAAAATCTTTGGATAATAATATACAAAAGAAACCTTGGAATCATTTGGTGTCGACTACGGTGTTCAACACTAGACATCAAGACTCACCTCAACCGCAACCTGAAACATTACCCTTGCCATTCTGTGAACAGCTTTAGCCATAACCAAGGGGTAACCGGGTAGGGGTGGGAGGGGGGCAGATGCGGGAGCTTCCATCCCTAAACGCTCAGAACCTTTGCCCGCCCCCTCCTCGACCTTCTACCACAAACTGAAGAAGTTTCTGCCCCGATTGCCCAGAAATAAACTACGACTAACACAAGTACTACACTGACACCATCCTTGGGCATCGGACTTCTGATGAGTGCAGGCACGTGAACCCATGGGTCGTAGGTTCACATCCCGCTGTAGTAAACTTATCTTTGTTCGTACCAAAATTACTAAGTAATCGTGTATAAATATGACTAATAACTACATTAACTAGCAAATCAAATTACTCAAATGTAGATACAATTTTAAGAAAAGAGCAGTAATATGGTTAACAAGGGAACGTTTAACATCACATGTATCCCAATACAACCCCTATGCCTGCATATCAAGGCATATTGTCTTCTCAAACAGTCTCTTGGAAGAGGCATCATTCCCAAATCACTGCATTTCGACCACCAAGACTTACGTTCAATATCACTTTAAAGGGAAGGTACACTTTTGGTAATTACTCAAAACAAATATTAACTTAAAAACTGACTTGAAGTAGCATAGATTTTGAGAAAGAGGTAATGTCTCACTAAAATAATAAAAGACTTCTAGCTAGAAGCCTTTTATTCCCTTTTTTCTCTCATCATTTTCTCGCAACTTCGATGACCAATTGAGCTAAAATTGTCACAGGCTTGTTATTTTATGCTTATGTTGGGATACACCAAGTGAGAAGACTGGTCTTTGACAAGTATCAAACGTGTACCTTCCTTTTAACAAATCTTACAACTAGGATATAGTAGGGGTTGGACACTCAGCAACTTCATTACAAAGCAATTACGTTTCTCGTATTATCTCACTGTACAGAACGTTTTATTTTGTGAAGCGAAGACCTCAATTTGATTGTGGCCTGCCGGGCTCCTAGTTGGAGTTGGGAATTGTATATTTACGAGTCGACAGAGCAAATATGGCAGGCTGATTGTAATTATAGATCAAGGCGGGGGAGACAGACGTAGAATCGAGAACCTCGATTGAGGGCACTGGCGTGGATTTCAGAAAGATTTAAGACTAGTCTTATCTCGACTTAGGACGAGTTACTCGTCCTAACTTAGGACTAGCCATACGTTTTAATATCTCCTAAGACTAGTCCCAACTCTTTGTGAAATCGACCCCTGGACACCTTTGGAAATGGTCAAAGACCAATATTGGTGTATCCCAAACGTATGCATAAATATGTGAAAATTTGAACCCAAGTGGTCATCGAAGTTGCCTTTAAAGATAAACAACACTAAAAATAAATGCAGTTAATTATTATTCTCTGTTATGCCATTCATGTGTTTTACTCATTCCATCAAAGAATGTGAAACGCTCTGAACAGAGACTAATTTGAATCTTCAAGATCATAAAACTGAAGTGTAACATCTGACAATGATGTTATTATACGAGGATTCACATAAGTAACATTTCGATACTGATTTCAAACTCAGAAGAGAACGTCAGAACAAATCTCTACGTGTCACCAGGAAAAGTTGACTACCATGATGAACATCATGATAAACACAGCTTCAAACTAGCCATTATGATAATGCTATGACGAGAGATAATTTTTTCAAAGTTTCTAAACCTCGGAAAGGGCTTTCATTTAATTCAATTTCATGGTTCTAAAGTCAAGGACTCTTCGAAAAAGTTAACTTAATTACTGTAAAAACCTGATCGTTTTTATGGCCTAGTTATATAATAAAACTTATTGCTTTTTTGTCAGACAAATATATAGTGCTGGACACAAAGCACGTATTTTGTTAGTATCAGTTGAACTTTAGAAGAACTCACTTCCTTAGAGCTGTAATAACAGAGAAAAAAATTAGCAAATTTTTGCCGAGTAAAGCAAACCTTTGTGCTAATAAAACTGTAATGTCGTCTGTAATATCGAACGTGATACTACACCACTAACCAGGGTGCAAGTTCAGAAGTTGCTCGAGAATAAAAAAAGTAGTTTAGCACAGTCAAATCATGCTTATCAGGGGAAAAAAACAAAACAAATGCCGTGTCACATAATATACCATCTGCGACTGATATTCTGCTAATTTTTGCTTAGCAGACAGAAATTGTGCAGCGAAAATTGTCCATCTTCAATAATAGACAACTCTACGGCTGGTCCCGTCTGGTCGTAACAGATGTTTATAACGTCCTTCAAGGCTTTTATAATTCCTAATGAACTTATATTCATAAAAAGGCACTCTGCCCCTGAAACTGTCCCCAAGGAAAAATAGTTACCTTCGCATTAATGGACGTTTTCACAGCAAAGATCAAAATTGGATATGAGGCCACAACAGTGTCATGTGTACGGCTAGGCATTATTCAAAATCATGGTCAAGAGTCACACGAGAGCAAGCCAAACCTCAGGAAATTTTTACCATGCTTGAGGCAATTGCTTTTTGAATGTCAGGTAACAAATCAAAATGTTACCTGCAAAGCTTATTGTGACTCCGGTGGAGTGACCCACCTGGAATACTCCGGCTGGGATTCGAACCGGGGACTTAGATTCATGTCACCACAAGCAATCTCCAAGAAGAGAATCCATAAACATTGTTGTTTGAAAAATTCCTCATTTGCTGCCGAAGTTATTCCGTTGCATGCACTGCAATTGTTGGTTGCCTTCAAGTTGCCTCGTGCAACCCCCATCACCCCCAATCTATGCCACACCTTCGACGATACCCAGCCCTTGAGGAGCAGTGCTGGGTTGAAGACCTCTTGTAGCAAACGAGAAGGCTTTTAGTAAAACAGTCAATTTTTCAAATGGGGGCAGTATCTAGGTGGTGGAGACGAGTGGTTTGCTGGAGTCATCAACCCATGCATCAGCATAGCCAACCACGAGACCATTAGGCAATATGACCAACGAGCCAGTCCATACTGCAGCAAGCCAGGAAAATAGTGCAGCTCGTGTAATATGTTCCACACCCTTGAGAGAACATATTACCCCATTACTTAGGTAACTTCATTGGCTACCAATCAGAGAACGAATCCATTTTAAGATTTCTCTTCTCGTTTGTAAATGCTTCAACAAAACAACACCTCATTACATTACCACTTTACTGTCACATTACACTCCTCTACGAATTCTTCGGTCTACACTTGACATCACTCGCTTGAATGTTCCCAGAGCAAACAAAGTTCTAGGTCGGAAGGCCTTCAGTGTGGCTGGGCCAAAGATTTGGAACAATCTCTCAACTGCCATTAGGGAAATGTTATTTTCAGCATCTGCACAGCAAGCCAAGAATCTAACCAGATACATTCAACCACCAGTCTATCAGATTATCGATTTTATCGAAAGCCTGTAAGCATAAAAACCTGCTAAGCACAAGACAATATTGCTAAGCCAAACCAAAGTTACCAATCATCATTCCATAAAGTTTACAATGTTATGACTGGTGTCCCACTTATGTTTTCTTATAAAATAAATTTGCTATAGGCAGTATTTTCTGCTAAACAGCTCCGTTTACTCACCAAGGAGTTTCAGCTATAATTAAGTTACAAACAAGTCACCCTTTCAAACTAATCATTGAATTTAGCCAAGTCTATGACTAACTAATTTTCGAATCTTTGTGAAAAATAATTCAACAGACACCACTCTCATTACATCTATATATATATATATGCATGATTTGCTTTTAATAGTAAGGTATTCATCAATATTTACATTAAGTCAAAAATTTATTTGTACAAAATTTGTGGACATTATAGTTCAGTCACCTGCATTAATGTACAACCTGGTTAAACAATATTGTACACAAAATTACAATATTTGTGCTACCATAATTGTAGTCTGGACAATAATGATAAAAGCAACAATGTCTTAAAGAACACTACAGAATTGGTTTTACTAACAAAAAAGTTGCTGGCAGAGTGAGCACTTTATGTAATCCACCGTTTACACATAAACTGACAAACCTGTAGAAGATCGAGATCGATCGGCCATCTGGGTCACGAGAGATTAGTGAAAGACCGATTACAAATAATGCATTGCATCGATGCCAACACAAAAAAAAATGAATAAAACGCTCACTGAGCGATAAACTCCAAACGCGAAATAAGATTATTTATTTCTAATCAAGTATGAAGTTTCAGACAGAAATATGTCAAGGGATGTTTTCTACTATCATCATCATTAGACCGTGTAAGTTTTATGTCAATCTGTGATCTTCTCGATGTCTGCTTCTTATCAATTCTGTAACGTTCCTTTAATAACTTGTGACTAAATTAATTGAAATATTATAGGAAGCTTGATATGGATAGATATTACTAAAAGATAAGACCTATCACTTCTTTAACTTCCTACTTTATACTCACGTCCACACGAGAACAAACAAATTAAATTGATTGTAAATATGACTTTGAATATTAAAAGGTGTTCACAATATTAATAAGACTGTAAATAAAAAAAATCACTATGTTGTGCACATCGGATTTGCACATAATGAACGTTATTCCTCCTTTGTAATTTTAATAATCCACACGAGGCAGAAGAAAATCAAAGATTTCAGCTTTCCATCACATATAATATAGGAGCAACTCAAGTTTAGCAACTCGTTTAAACAAAAAGCTTTTTCGTAGGTAACATTATTTCAGCATAGCGCATACAAGAAAGCTACCAGAAAATTAAATCTAAAACGCGGAGTCAATGAACATACAAGTCCGAAGGACTTCCATAATGATTGTATTTAGGTCTCTGCGAGTCGGAAGATATTTGAAGTGAACCTCAAACTATTTCACAATACTCCAGTGGAATGCGTCTCTAATTCCACAAACAAATTGTGCAGAAAATGTACCAAATTTACTTTCTGCAGGTAAAAAAAAACCAAACAGCACAAACTATATAAACATAACCTTTGTATTTAAAGGGGTTACAAATACTTTTTGTAAATAAGCATATAGTTCACACCTACAAGATGTGAGATAATGTTTTGATCAATTTGTTGAGCAGAAATACATTTCAGAGTTCACAACTCTCAACTGACTTAAATGATCAATATCTGAACAGTCTTAAAGACTGCAGCATGGATTATCAAATTGGAAACTATTTATGTTTGTGATTTAGTTTCATGTACACACAAAACGTGCATGATCTAGAAAATATAATTTGCACAAAACTTGCACAGGTTTTTCGCTTTTCTAACCCTAGTTGGCTGCAGAGTCAAACACAAAACTTACCAGAAACTTTAAAACTCTGCCACACCCCTTTTTAAAAATTGATAACACGGATAACTTGTCACGTCCATTCACAAAAACAGCCTCTTTTCGGAAATTTAGTTTAGTAATGAGCTTTAGCTCTCTCTGAATCAGAATCCAAGTTTCAATTTCAATCAATATATTGATCTGATCCTCACACATGTTCATCAATATCTATCGCAATTAGAATCCCCCTCCTCTCTGATATGTAAGGCAAGGTCGTCTGCCTAACACATTGACCCAAATAGCCATACAGAAACTCCACTTCTCATTGTCAATAGACAAGAACCGAACAAATAGCCTTTCCTTTTTTCACCCCTTTTTTCATCAAAGGTTTGCCTTTGACCTAAAATTCTATTTAACCAGTCTGTTGCAACGTTATGCACTGATAACTTGTTTTCAGGTCTCAGGAATTGGGGGGGGGGGGTGGGCGAGGGGGGGATGGAGTATTTTTTAGAATCAGGCACCTCCACTTCATTTCCTTCTAATTTCAAGGTAGCATGGTTGCCATGGTTGCCGTGGTTACGATTACGTATATTCCCTTGATTTAATTTCTTTAATTGTATTTGGAATGTTTTTAAAAAATTCAAGGAAGTCTACTACATTTTTTTTTTTTATTTTTTTTTTTCATAGAAAGAAACCCACCTGGGTTTAGTTATAAGGCAACACTTCCTTCTGAGTTTATAAACTAATGAACTGACATTTTGTACCAATCTTCAAGAGTTTTATAACCAAGTAAAACAAAACAAAGACCCGGAGTGTAGCAGGAGTTCACTTGGCACCAGCCAACCTTTCATAACATGGGGACATAACTCGACTGCTGTTGATTTCACCAAACTCTTCCTAACTTAGCATTAGTCTTAGGACTAAGGACGAGTTAAGTTCCGTATCCATAGACATTAGGACACATTGAACCCATCTTAAGTTAGGACGGGTTATCCTTGTCCAAACTCGAGGAGATAGGATTAATCCTAGCATTTCGTGCAATCAGCTGCTGGTCAATCGTAGCACAGAAACAGAAGTATTGAATCCCCACTCCCTAGGACAAATTCAGATATTGGCATGTTTGCAATTTGAAAATTAATTATTTTTATTCAGCACTTTTGAGCACCGGCCACCATGGACACAATCAGAAAGAACAATTGCCTGGTAACCATCACAAACCGTGCTAAGCAAGTTCCACCTGCTAAGCAGAAATTAATGCTGTATGGCTTAAAAATAAGGCAAGATGATCATTTCCCCAAGGCATTCAACGGGTCGTCAAAGATACTCGGAGCGGATTCATCAAAGATGGATGCGCCAGAGGCCGCTTTCTTTTCTGTGGTCTTCTTCTTGACCTTTGTCTTCTTGGGTTTTGAGCTCGTTGGTGATGCAAAAATATCATCTAAGAAAGGAGCCACAAATGAAAGAATTAGATTACAATGACTTCATGAAAATTCAATTGTTTATGTTTTATGGAATTCATCAGGAAAGTAAGGGAAAGTACTCTCCCGAGACCCCCCCCCTTAAATAAAATAAATAAATAAATAAATAAATAAATAAACAAAATAAATGTATAAATTAAACCAACAAAAAGTAAGTAACCAGTTTAAATAATAACATACAGTAAAGATAAACGTGTACAAAAATTACAAGTATTGAATGATGGATTTTAAAAAGGGCCTTCTATTTACAATATAACATCTAGAACCATTGACAAATCTTTGAAAACATTTGTAATTTTTATCACCTTTGGTAGGAATATTTTCGTCCTCTATTGAATTTTCTGTTGCTTTTTTTTTTCATTTTTTCATTCCAAAATTAAAATGAAAAAACTAATCTGGAAGAGAAATAATAGTTGTCTTCGGGCAGTTCCCAAGGGGCCTTTCCCAAGGCATTCCACCGAGAAATAAAAATAGGTCAGTTGTACGACCATTTAGACATGATAGCTTTACCACACATAGAAACACAGTTAATGTCTCTTAATTACAATCTCAGACATCAGTGTTGTATTTGGTGCTCACTTTTAGGAAGTTATCAACTTTATGTTAAATAATAATAATACCATGCATGTATATAGTACCTACATTAATACGAGTTTTAACGCCATGAAACAGAATAAAAATTAATAAAACAAAATAATGACATCAAAAAAAGTAAGTGGAATGTAAGTGAATGGAAAGGGAAACCAATTTCAAGCAAAAATTTCAAACTAAAAACCAGTAAGTATACAGTGCTAACACACATCGGTGAAAGGGTAAAACCAAAAAATAACTAATCAAGTAATGTCAACTTTACCTTCGGCTGGATCAGCAAAAAGAGAAGATTCTTTCTTTTTCTTCTTGTCTTTGGGCTTACTGCTTGGGATATCACCAAATATGTCACTGCCGCTGTCCCCAAATAGGTCTGTGTCCGTCTTCTTGGAGGTAGCTTTCTTCTCTGCTGGTTTCTTGGTAGCAAAAAGGTCATCATCGTCGTCAAGCTGAAGATGAAACAAACAGAAGACTTACTAAAGGCACTGAAAACGTTTGGTAATTGTCAAAGACCAGTATTCTCACTTGGTGTATCCAAACATGCATCAATTAACAAATCTCTTGCAATTTGGATTCAATTTATCATCAAAGTTGCAAGCGAACAATGAACGAGAAAACCCTTGGTGCAAAAATTTGTGTGCTTCCAGGTGCCTAAAGAGAGATTCAGATGTGAAGTCTTTTAATAATTGAGTGAAAAAATACCTTTCTCAAAAACTAGGTTACTTCATAGGGAGGCGATTCTCACAATGTTTATACAACAGCTCTCCATTGCTTGTTCCAAGTAAATTGTCATTATAACAGTTATTTTGAGTAATTACCAACAGTGTCCAATGCCTTTAAACATTTTTACTTTCCATTAAAAATTTACCAGATACCTCAGAATGTTTTTATGACTCAAAGATAACTATACTTACCTCTAACTTCTTGGTTTCTTTCTTTTTCTTGGTCTTAGTGGACGGCACTGAAGCAAACAGATCATCGTCATCTTCCACTAAAAGCGCTGTAGACTTGGTATCTGAGAAAAAGTTAATAATAATTAATAATTTAATAATATAATAATAATAATAATAATAATAAACATTTATATTGCGCCAAATCCATTAAAAATGCTCCCAGGCGCTTTACAACAACAAAACATTTTAACCACAAAAACTAAATAATTAAAAGGTCCAAAAATTTATCGCATTTCTTGTGCGCCATCTCCATCAGAGGATGTTCCAAGGCGCAAAATTTCACGAAAATTCCATAAAAATTACAGCAAATTACAAACAATAAATTTACATAAAAAGCAGAACGAAAAGTCCATATAAATGCAGCAAAATAGAAAAATACACAAAGATCATAAAAACTGACACCCTTACCCCATGCAAGGGGAACAAAACACTATAAAAGTTAAGTTGGTACAACTTTGCTCAAGTATCTAGAGCAAGCTAGTCGAAATGTTGAGACCAATTTAAGAACTGACTCTGCGGTAGTACAGTTAATTACTAAAGATAAAGTAGTAGTTCAAGCCTATTTTCTATACCATCCGCTTGGGTAACAATTAAAAAGCAGGACAGTTCTTTTCAGAACTGAGAAGTCTCCTGAACAACCGAACAATCTACTCCGTGGTAGTAGAATAAAGAAAGACAGTTCTCTAAGAACAAACTCTACACACATGGTGTTACCGCAAATCAAATATATATATCTATGCGTATTGTTAAAATATTCAATGTTTTCCCTGAATCAAAACCAGAATAAGCATAGACATTAATACAAATCCTGACAAATAACATTTGGCGATTATTTCAAACAAGTGTTCTAGTGTCCTGCGTTCTGTAAAAGAAATAGGGACAAATATCTGAAATGGTTTGTTGAACCATTGTAGACAATTCACAAGAGATATTTAAAACTGTTAAGAAAGGAAATTGAGCTGTTAGTTAAACAAGATGAAAAACAAAGTCCCAGATAAATTTGACTAGGACCAGTAATAAGGAATGACCAGGGCATTTCCATCAGGGTTTCTGGGCTGAAAGAGAACAATATTTGTAATCTATTTGCTGCAATAAATGCACACAACCCATAGAGTTATATAGAAGAACTATAGGGCGCACTAGTGATGCTGCTTGCACCCTCTAGTTTTTATATATAATTCTACATCACCACCAAACTATATTTTTTGAAGAACCCTACTTTTGCTCACAACAATTCATCCTTGCTCAGGTATAGAAAATACTACATAATTCAAGTCAATCAACAATTATTTCCATATTGGTGAACAAGGGAGAATAATAAACAAATAAAGTACAATTATTTAAGTTAAAGACAGTCAAGAACAAGACAAGAAAACAATTAATGAAAATGAAATGAAAAAGTATAGCAATAATTACCCTACAACCTTTCAAGAAAAAAAGAAGAAAAAAATCAATAGGAAACTTTTGAGACAATGGCGGCAGCACACATAACGTTCCCTTTTTCTGAGCGTGCGCGCAAATGCTTAGTAGACTGTGCGTAAGTCTGAGCATGCGCACTACTGGCAAGAACTGTAAAAAAGGACCGTCCAAAAGAGTCCCATTGAACTGTAATCTTGAAAAATAACGGACTTCATCTTCACATCAACCTACCTTTCTTTTTCGGTGACTCCGTAGAAAATAAGTCATCGTCCGTCTTTGTCTTCCCGACTTTCTTCCCTGGCTTCTTGCTCTTAGGTGCCTCCCCGAATAAATCATCAGCAAACGGATCCTTCTTCTTGCTCGGCTCAAGCTTAGGACTCGAGGAGAACAAATCTTCATCAATGTTCATTGCGGGTTTTGCTTTCACTTTTGGGATGGATGCAAATAAGTCGGCATCGTCTTCTGGTTCCAGAGGAGGAGGTGAGATGGTTGATGTTGGACTGGCAGAGAAGAGATTGTCGTTACCGAACATGTCGGCTGGTTTTTTGGAAGGTTTGCTGAGGGTCGATGAGGTGGGGGTTACGTCACTTGTGAAACCGAGAGGGGCTGCAAAGTCTGGAAGGACGTCATCTGTAATCGGATATGAGAAAATGTAAAAAAATATATATCTTGAAAAACTAAGAAAATGATTGTAAAACAGTGATGCCTTCTTTGAACTTGTGCTTAATATTTATACATTATTCAACATTACAATTCAACACAAGTACAATGAACTTATTTAAAAGAAATGATTGTCAGCGTTTTTAAGATAAAATGAAACAAATCTTACTCCTGTAAATAAAATCTCACTAATGTTGGTATTCATCAAACAAGCTTTCCTGCAGTCAATTTTTAGCATTATTGTTAAATAAAATACAAAGTGATATATACATATATCTGACACATTCGAAATGGAAAAACAAATACAACTTTGAGCAAACACAAACCTAAATTACCTACATATTCTTTAGGTCTCCACAGCAAACAGCAAGGACAAACAAAAAAGAAATCAGACAAATGGAGACAAAAACACAAGCCAAGGATTGATGTATGCCCCCATCCTTTACATCCCCTTTATTAATACTCTCTGATTATTGATTGATATTTGTCCTTCCCATTTTGATTATTTTGCTAAATTTAGTTTTAGATGTCGTTTTTGTCTCTCTTTTTTTTCCAATTATTTTGTTTCTTGTATTGTGCTGTCTGTCCTTGCTGTGTAAGGACCCCCGATTGTTTTTGTTGCTTCAATTTTGTGCAGAGTTTCTTTTTCTTGTTTTATGTACAAGTATATAAATATTTTTCTCGTCGCTGGCAAGTGCAGTAAAATTTGGTTTAAATGCGCTGAAAAATAAAATACAAAAAATAGTTAATGGCCTGACGTTTCGACCCTAGCAGAGTCTTTCTCGAAGGCTAAATGACAACACAACAAACATGAACAGGTAACTAAGTGAAACATAAGCAGTGAAGTGGAAATACATGAATGGGGTTAGAAAGCATACATAAAAAAGCAGGGGGTAAACAATGAATAGGGGGACAAAAAAGGGGGGGGGTGAAGGGAAGGGACTGGCTTGACCACAAAATATTAATAAAAAATACAAGAAAATACACTATAAAAATTTGCACTACTACACACATTAAAACGAACATAGGTAAAACAGCAATAAAATTACTTCAAAAATGAACAATTGAAATTACAAGATCCCCCATCCCCACACCTAAACTATGTCATTTCTCTCACCTTTCCGTTTACTGGCCGACGTCCCGTTACTTGAAATTCCCGTTACATCACTTACACCCTTTGGGCTGGAAGAGATATTAGGTAGACCTCCTAGAGTTGATGGATCCTCAAACAGTGGATCGGCAGAGAAACTCAGAGGACTTGATTCCCCTCTTAGGGTTGGACCACCTGCAGCTCCTTCCGTACGGTGTCGACGGGAGGGGGCTCGACGCTTACCTGACACCTTGGCACGACCCTAGAGTGGAGACATAAAAATAGTTACCAAGTTCTCAAGACACATTTGAGGGAATCTTTTCACTGTTTGGCTTTCAAGGCACTGGACACTACTGGTAATTACTAAAAATAACAGCTAGCATAAAAACTTACTCGTTACCAAATGGAGAGCTGTTGATTGTATAAAGTATTGTGAGAAACGGCTCCCTCTGAAGTAACATACTTTTTTAGAAATAGGTAATTTCTCACTTAAATATTAAAAGACTTCAGGTCTGAAGCATTTTATCAGGCATCTAAAAGCACACAAAATTATTTTCTTGCAAATGCAACGACTAATTTGACCCCTTTACTAATTTCCACACACCAGTATTCTCACTTGGTGGTATCCAATCAAATACAAAACGACCCTGTGAAGTTTTGGACTCAATTGATCATTGCTGTTGGAAACAAATAATGAAAGAAATTTTTATTTTTTTATTTTAGTGATAAATCACTTCTTTCTAAAAAAAAAACTATGTTACTTCTCACAATGTTTTATACTGTCAACAGCTCTCCGTTGCTCATTACCAAGTAGTTTTTTGTGCCTTTTAGTTCAGTTTTCTGAGAGCCCTTGGGTTCGGACCAGAATAAATGAAATAAAATGTTACCTTGTTGAGGCTACTGAGTGTTTGGATCTTGGGTGCATCTTCAAATGAGACTGCCCCTGGCTCCGTGTCCCTGGAGGGTGGGGCAGCACCGGGCCTCATTGCTGCGGGGTTTATCGCTAGGTTTGACTGCAATCAGATCAAGAATACATAAAGTAAGAAGAAATTCTTCCTGGGATTGTTTAGGTCAGGCTGAATAATATGCAAGTTAGATAAGGATGCTGAGGCGATGTTAGAAGGTTTATGAATGGTTAGTTTGAAGAAGAAAAAAAAAAGAAACATGACAAATGCGAAAGAGATTGATTATTTAAAGGAACACTTAAAGGAACGTTACAGAATTGGTAATAAAAAAAAATTGTGAAGATCACAGATTTACTTAAAACTTTCACGATCTGATGATGATGATAGTAGAAAACATCCCTTGAAATATTTCTGTCTGAAATTTCATATTTGATGAGAAATTAATAATCTAATTTCGCGTTTGGAGTTTATCGCTCAGTGAGCGTTTTATTCATTTTTGTTTAGGCATCGATGCAATGCAAAATTTGTTATCACTTTTTCACTATTCTCTCGTGACACAGATGGTGTATCAATCTCAGACCTCTACAGGTGTGTATGTATATGTATATGGTGGATTACATAAAGTGCTTACACTGCCAGCAACTGTTTTGCTAGCAAAACCAATTCTGTAATGTTCCTTTAAGACATCCGAGTTTAAAAGACAAAATCTACTTATTGTTATATTGTAGCTTCAACAGTTTTCATTCTATTCTGCAGACCTAGTGTACATGTATGTATTTTGCCTTTACTGCCACTTCTCTATAATGTTACACTCCATGCCAAAAACCAGGCACTCCTGTAAACTAGCATTATTTACTCTTCAAAAAGATGAGGTTACAGAGGACTGTTAAAGAATGTTTAAGACATAACGTCAGTTTTTTTATCAAGGTGCCATCATTTATTTACCATATACATGTACTGCACTGCAAATTAGTGGATATAAACCCCATTTTTGTGAAAAATGTTTGCTAAATTGAGTGCAATCTAATTTCAAATTTTAAAAAACCATTCATCAAAATAATGAAAAAACAAAAACCACACACAAAACACAATTAACAGATGAATTCTTAAAACTTGATTTCGCTTGAAGGCAGTGGACACTATTGGTAAATACTCAAAATAATTATCATCATAAAACCTTTCTTGATTATGAGTAATGGGGAGAGGTTGATAGTATAAAACATTGTGAGAAACAGCTCCCTCTGGAGTGACGTAGTTTTCGAGAAAGAAGTAACTTTCAACGAATTTGATTTCAAGACCTCAAGTTTAGAATTTGAGGTCTCGAAATCAAGCATCAGAGAGCACACAACTTCGTGTGACAGGTGTGTTTTTTCTTTCATTATTATCTTGCAACTTTGACAACCAATTGAGCTCAAATTTTCACAGGTTTGTTATTTTATGCATGTGTTGAGATACACCAACTGTGAAGACTAGTCTTTAACAATTACCAGTAGTGTCCACTGTCTTTAACACTATTTTTCCATTGAAACATTAGCATATTTGTTTAAGTCCAAATGAATGTAAGCAAACTGCATTGTAAATTTTGTACCCATGCAAGAAACCAAACCACGTAAATTCAAAGTATTCTGTAATCTCATACAGAGTTGAGTTTGTCCATCTGTTTCAGATCAGGAAATTTCTCTGACATTTCATTTCCTTCCTCCATAATATTCGACTGACTTCTTTTGATAACTTAACGATTATATTTTATAGAAAAGTTTTAACTCAAACTGTTTTTGACATCTATGCATTATGCAAAAACGTTTATATTGTGTTAGTTGTTTTTCGCCCCAACCCCCAGCCAACAGAAATGATAATCTAAGGATGATCTTCCCATCAAGGAAACTTGTCAAACTCCCACTAGAGGATAAAAACGACATGCTGACAACAGCCAATCTCTAATGGGAGACTTTTGGACGGTCCGTTTTCACAGTTCTCGCCAGTAGTGTGCATGCTCAGGCGCAATACTGAGCATGTGCGCACACCCCAGAGACCCCCAAAATGGACCGTTTTGTCAGCTGCTGCCAGCGTCTCAACAGTCTCCCATTAGCTCATGTAGATCAACAGGTTCCGAGTAGGATTAATTCTCCACTATAAAGGCTAGGAATAAGACAGACACACTAAAAAAGACCATGCAATATCATAAAGTCATTCACATGCTTCTAAGCATACATACAGGGTCTGGTCCTTGTTTTACATGCATGTTCTAATGTTACAGCATTGGTTTGTCCGAATGTTTTTTTAGGGGCATTTTCCAAACCTAGGTTTGGGCTTTGGCTACGGTTTTGGCTATCTCGTGCATTTTGGAACATCAAGCATGCCAAGCATCGGAGCCTGGAGCCACAGCCAGAGCCTCAGCCGAGGTTTGAAAAAAATCTAGAGGTTTTCAAATTTTGCTGCAGCACATTGTAATGTACAGACTGCTGTTAAGTAGATCGATTTCACCAATGCTGTACCTTTGACACTGTCTCTGCTAATTTAGGTTTCATTTTGGAATGCTGGACTAGCATTATACATAAGTCAAATTATGGAGGCAATATTTAGCTGTTTTTACTTCTTCAAACTTGTTCAAGAGACAGGATTCCAAGATTGCCATGCCAACAACATGAATATGCACCACACCTGAAGTTTATTGATTGTGCTATTAGCCTTGTCATTGTGTATGCGTGTTGCAGGAGCGGGCGAGCAAACAGCCGATCCCAACAATCTGGCTGCTTGGAGCCTCTTGGCAGTCAAAGGTTTAGGGAGAGTCTTGGGTGCACAGGGGGCCTTGGAGTGGCAGTCCTGGGTCAGAGAGGGTGACAGGCTTTTGGAATTCCTACGCATTTTATAAGAAATTCTCTTTGTGGGGGATTTTCTAATTGAGGTCCTCTTTCTGAGGTGGACCACACCAGGAGGCGAGTCGCGCTTTTCACTTGGCTTCCTCCTAACCTTGGTATTGGCCAGCTTCTTGGCTGGAGTTGGTAAAGGGTTGCTTTGTTCAGCCTTTGAGGCTATTTTCTCATGTCTGGTCACCTTAGTCCCGTTAAGTCTACTGGCTTGAGTTGATTGGAAAGATTTGAGGTTCTGAAACTCACGAGATCCTCTAGATGGAACTCTTTTGACAACTTTAGTTCGTCTCGAAACTTTGGGGATTTCACTTTCACAACCAGCACCCGAGTCTCTTTTGAAACCATTACCAGAGAATGATGTCTTCGGGGAAAAGTTTATCCGCTCCACCTTTCTGGGCTTCCAGGGTAGATTGATTTCAGGGAAGGGTACACTCTGCCGATTCGTCCCCTCTTCACTTTGATTGTCAGCTCTGTCTATCTCTGTCTTCTTCCTTTCTAGTTTCGCCAACAATTCTGAAGGGCCTATTGCCTGAAGACCGTAATTTTCTGGTTTCCATCCCTTAATAGAATTGTGTCCCGAGATGACACCAAAGTTTATTTTTCTGTCTAGAGTACCTGGGGATGTGACTTGTGGAGGTGACGGACTAAGAGGATGACTCTTCTTTCTGGTATTTTTGGGGGCTACAATTGGTGGTAGTTTTGTCTTCGGACGGGAGTGGCTCACAGGAGTATCTTCAGCTTCAAGTCTTTTTTGTCCAAGTTTCTGCATCAATTCAGATGCCTCACTTGGAGTGTCCCGTTTGCTGCCAGAATTTACAGCACATGCAGAGGAGATTATTTGTGGGAAATGCTCCTTCTGTCTTTGTGTTTTGCTCAAATCCAACTGATCATTTTCAAGTCTTTCACTTCTTAACACACTTTCAGGCTCCGCTGCAATCCTTTTCTTGTTCAGTTTTTGCATTAACTCTGATGATTCAACAGCAGGCTCCCGTGTTTGACCCCTAGTTCTCCTCTCCTCAGCAAGGTTGATTTGAGGCAAATGGATTTCACTCCGATTGGAAGCATCCACGTTTAGTTTCAAACCAGGCTTCAATCTGGACTCGGCTTCTAGCTTTTTTCTTTCCAGCTTTTGCATCAACTCAGAAGATTCAGAATCCTTACAGTGACCTGGATTTTTTATCCTTTCACTGGGACTAAGGGCTTGTTGGTCTCGCTCCAAATGTCTAACGTGCGATTCTTGTACAGGTATGGATTCTGCTTGTGCCCGTTTCCTTCCCAACTTCTGCATCAGTTCAGACTGTTCACTTGACACTGTCGGCCGACGCTGATTTTGATTCCTTCTTTGCTCGCAAGTATTCTGTTCTCCAGCTCCCTGGTTTGTTGACAGCATCTTCTCCATTGCTTCTCTCTTGCGCGCCAACTTGGACAAAAGCTCCGACTCCCCTGTACAATTCGGCTGATTAGAAATGTTGGAACTTTGACGACCTTTATTTCCTCTGTTACTAAAGCTTAATGATGACGTCAACAATGATTGAGGACTACCTGACTCAATTTCTGCTCTCTTCCTGAATAGTCTAGCCTTTAATTCAGCTTGACCTGTGGAATCAAAGTTGACTGGACTTTGACAGGGAGTTGAATCTGATGATGCACCAGAGGCTAAGACTCTCTGGGATGGCGGGATCCAGTGCTTATTTTTAGGTCGAGGCATCGGAGGTGATCTCAGACCCTTCCTGCCTGCCTGAGTTTGATTGTTGACAACAGGTAATGCGTTATTTACAAGATTCTTTTTGTTCTTTTGGGGAAAGGCTGGACAACTTCTAGGTGGGAGAGGTGGGGGTGGGGGTGGAGGAGGTGGTGGAAAGGGTTCTGAAAGAGGATCATCTCGTGGTGGCAAAGGAGGTGCCAAAGGAGTGGGTAGAGGAGGTGGAGGAAGTTCTAGAGGTGGAGGTGGGGGTGGTTCTCGTGGTAGGGATGAATTCATCCATGGAAAGGGCTCAGAATCTAAATCGTCTTCCTCCGCAAAAATGTCATCTTGTGTACTATCTAAGACTCTCTCATCCGGGCGAACTTGGACAGGTGGAGGTATCTCAAAATGTATATCTATGACAGTAGACGTCTTGAGAGGATCACGGGTGGTGTCAGGATATTCAAAGACACTGGCACTTGTAGTCTGCTCCAGTGGGAACAGTTCAGACCCTTTTCTCAATTCCTCATTTCTACCCGCCACTTTAGACTGGATCGTTTCGCTTGGTAAAGGGTATTTCTGTCTATCAGCATTTTTCGCATCGAGCTTTGAACGATTCTCTTTCTTGAGTGACGCCTTTGAAATCGACAGTTCAAGGGCAGCCTTCCGTTTCTGCATCTTCTGCAAGAGTTCACACTCAACAGAGAGTGGTCTGGAAAATGTTGAACCCTTTCTTAACTTTGTCCTGGGATTGATGACAGGTGTCTGATTCTGACTGTTGTGTGTGTTAAAACTGTATGTGGATTCAATCGGACATTTATGCAGTTTTCTCGAGGACAAACTTTGAGGTTCATGATCACAAGGCTGTTCACTGCTCTCCTGACCAACCCCTGGAGTGCGTACTGTGCCTATTGGAGGAGATAGCGGAACTGCTGGCGAGGAAGGATCTGGTGGACAGCCTAGACTGGCATCCATGTCAAGAATCATCTTATGACGCCCTCTAGTTGGGCTTCGTGGTATATTAGGCAAGGGTTTGCACCTAAGATGTGCCTTATCGCTTCCAATATTTGAACTTATGTCTTCGATTGCCTTGAAGTTGTTCCTTGGGATTGATGGAAGGGGTTTTACCTTGGCAACGAGAGGAGCTGCAAAAGGGGGATCTTTGTGTTCATGCCCAAAACCATTCACCTGAGGAGAGGGAGGAATTGGTGGAAGGGGCTTCATGGATTGGGACATGAATGTTTGAATCTCTTGCGGGTCTGTGATTGGCTGAGGAATAGGTGGTAAGGGCTTTGAAGCAAAAAGAAGTGCTTTTTGTTGTTTTGTGTTAAATGAATCATTTGTGGTAAAAAGAAGTCTGAGAGATGCTCTGGGGTGCCCATCTACATTGGAGTCTTCTCTTCCTGGTATAAAATGAACATGTTTTGGTTTCCCTTCCATAGTACAATTAGCAGCCACGATTTCCTTGCCTTGTCCCTGACTCATCGGGAAAGGACACGAGTCCAACAGATTATCAGAGTCATACAGTGGCTCTTCGTCAATAGGAAGAGGCAGCTTTTTCCTGTTTGTTGGTGACTGGCATTCCTGGACTCCATTTGAGACAAGTCTTTGGTGACAATCTGACTGAGGTGTGCTTGATGAATGCAATGACATCTGTTCAATTTGTTCATAATTAGAAGGTAGAGTAGGAAGTGGTTTTGCAGAAGCAGCTTGGGTATTGTTCCTTCTAGGAATCTCAGGAGGATCCATTGGCTTGACTGCTTTCTGAACAGGCAAAGGCGGAGCAGGAGACATATCTGGTGACCACATCTGTCTTCGTCCTGGCAGTCTTGGTGAAGAGGGTATTTTTGGTACGGTAGGATGATGAGGCGGATGCTGAGAAAACCCAACTGGGGATGTCGAAGGAGAAGGAGTCAGGCATGGACTGAGCCTTAACCTATCCGGTGATCCCAATTTGGCAGATAATACAAATGCGGGGCTTATTGGGGGCTTGTTGGGTTTATGAGGAGGATCATTGTTTGAACTGTTGCCTTGCTGGAGAGGATGATGATGAGCATGTCTTCTTGGGGACCTCTTGAGAGATGGTAGATCTGGTAGTACTGAGGTCCGGATATCATAATCATCTGGACATTGACGAGGGCAGCCATCATGAGTTGCTTCAGAGTCAGAGGAGAATTCATAAGAGTCCGCTTTAGGAGGCGGTGGAGGAGTTCGAGGTGGAGGTGCAGTTGGCCGTTGGGGTGGAGGCCGTATCCTCACACCATTCTGATGATGTAGAGGAAGCGGTAGCGACTTTGGAGGTTTATCACCTTCTTTATGGAACAGCCTCGGAGTTTTCGCCAGTGCCTTAGATCCCATGGTCAGCAGCGCATCACTGGGACTAAATTTCAGGCGTGCATGCTGCTTTCTGTTGACGCTGCAAGGATCAGAAGGATGTCTACTACGAGATCTGTTTGGACTTGTTGGACTGTTGTTGTTTCTGTTGGGAGGGCTGTTGTGTCTCGGTCCTTGGTCGAATACAGGAGAGGATTTCAGTCTCTGAAGTACAAGCTTTGGCAGCTTGGAAGCCTTTTCTGCATTTGGAGGTTTGACCTCTTTCACATGTGGTTTTTTTGTTTTCTTGGATTTTTGGAAGTCGATCACTCTAAGGCATTTTCTCATGGCCTTTGGGAGGATTAAGTCCGACTTTCCATGGCTATTCTGCATAATGGGTGGTGATATAGGTCTCATTGGTGGTGATATAGGTCGCATTGGTGACCGAAATCTCTGTGTTGGTGTTAAGTCTAGTGGGGACACTGTTCTAGTCAAGGGGGAGAGTGGCCGTGGCCTTAGAGGGGGAGATAAGGCCCTTCGAGGAAGAGCAGGAGGTGAGAGGGATCTGGCTACAGGAGAACAAGGTCTAGCAAGAGGTGATAAAGGGCGAGGAGGGGGTGAAGGGGGTGATATAATTCTAGCAGGAGGTGACAAGGGTCTGGGCGGTGGGGTCTGGGTGGATGTTGAGAGTAGTTTGGTCTTTTGGGCGGAGGACAGGGCGGGGGAATTCTTCAGCCGCGTCAAGACTTCCTCTTTGTTACTGTTGGAGGACTGCAGGAACTGAATGTAGAAGAAACATATGGGACACAAAATGTACTCGCAAACGCCTTACTCACAGGAACTAACATCTACAGCATTCAAGCCTTATTATATGAAACAACAAATTTATCTTCATCACAATACAACTGCTTTACTACGACATGCATGCATCTGATTTAGCATCACATTGTTATTACAACTCTGCTACATGTATATAATGTTTGAAGAAAGGAAAGGAAATGCGGAAAGGTTAAATCAGTCTAGACAATGTTGACAAACATATGCATGCAAAACAGAGAAGAATAAAATAGCACTTCAGTAAGTGACCAAGAAATTGTGAAGAGAAAAAATGAGGAGGTGGATGATTTTCCCATGAATCCAGCTTATGATTAAAAGTAATTTACTTGTGATAATTTACAATACATTCAACGAGTTAATCAATTGTGAATTATCCTTTGTCATGAATGTAGTCAACTTAAAGGTGTGCTACATCATCGGAAATGGTCTCTTGATAGAATCTTAAATGTGAAAGACTACCTGACCAACAATTACCAACAAAGTAGAATACCTTTAAAATACAATAAACATGAATACAATTTAGGATTGTCTTTAAATGGTGATTTGAGAAGTTTGTTAGCTAAGCATGTACTACATTACAGAGTGATTAAATGTTTATAATGGTTTAATATCAATTAAGGCAACTTAACAGTGCAGATATATTGCAGGTTACCCTGTACACCAATGTCATATAGCTGCTTAGGCACAACAGGCAGGTTACCACAAAACAATAATGCTTACCAGAGAAAGGTTACTAGCCATTGATTTCATACTTACTTAGCATTAAATTGTTAAGCAATGTTTGCTCAAGCAGCGCTCTGAGAAATATTACGCGCAAAAAGTCCTAAGCACAGAAAAATCTTGCTAAGCAGAGATAAAGGAATTAACCCAATTATGACTGGTTCTCTGCTACTTAAGCTTAGCAGGACAGAGCACAATTTTAAAGAGAAGTTAATTGCTGCTTGGCAAATGTATTTACTTAGGACTGAAGAGTGAGGCACCAGTCAAGCCAACAATGTGATCATTTCTGCTAACCAGTATATTTAAGTGCTAACCAACTTTTTGTTCATACCAGCTTTATGTAATTTGCACCTACAATAGTTTTACAGAATACCAAAGTGTGTAAGGGAGTTCGTTTCAATGATCCCAACACCGTGTACGAAAAAAATGGATCAACCAATTAGAGACCACACTGTTTGGCCGGAACATCGACCCCCACAGACTGATCAATAAGCAGAAACAGTGTTCAATCATTTCCATCTTTTTTCAGGCTAAGATCTTAATTGTACAATTATTCATGTACTTGACATATTCCCTGGATAATATCAGGAAATAATCGGCCATAGTCTAGATGTAAGGTGATGTACAGGGTTGATATTGACTACAAACATTGCCTGGTTTGCAAAGCTAACTTCACTCAATTAACAACAGTACAATAACACGCTTGTTACTTTGAGAATCAAGGTACACATGAAGTTGGCTTTGCATTCCTCCTTGCAGGGTTGTCATAATAAAAATGTTAATGCCAGTCAATACTGATGCAAATGTATCATTTCTGCTCTGTGCAATGTTAATGAATAACAATAATAAAATAGTGGCTTCATAAAACGCTCATATCCATCACTCAGTGACGCTCAAGTTGCTTTAACATTCAGTATTTTTAACATTTGTATCAATATAAAAAAACAATTTATTTGATTACTGTGTAGAAAATAGAAATGGACAGAGAAGAAAAGAAGGTACACAGACCAACTTGCAAGGACTGAAAGTAACTGAGATATATTTGCACCGGTATTTAGTAATGAATGATGATAAATGAAGCCATGAAACCAACAATAGGAATGAGAAGGAATGTGTACAGAGAGTGCATTGATGAGAAGTACATGTACATGTATACAGTACATCTCTGTACTTTGGCCACACTCTCTCCATGTGGACCACCATCAAACCACTATCTTATAACAAAACACTCAAGCATGTTTTAAGTCCAAAAAAGAGTTGTACCAAACAAAAGTGGTAAGAACAACAGGTTCAAGAACAGATCAGTTTTGAGGTAGCATGTAGTGTAAGAGTTTGTTAGAGTGAAAAAGGACGCCAGTTGGGGTTAGAGACTACATGTTAGTGAGAGATGAAAGCAATATAGCAACTAACTAATATCCAACAGGATAAAGTTATATTTCAAAAATAATAAAAACAAGAATGGGTTTAACAAAAATTCAAAGCGGAATATATTTTAGAATGTGATAATTGTGATAAAAAAGCTTCATATGTTTTCTTTTCTTGTTAAATTAAGAATGAGAAAATTGATTGAGGAACAGTTTTTTAAAAGTAAAGTAAAACAAAAACAGTATACAAAAAAAGAAGGGAAAAAAATGGAAGGAAAGATCCAATTGGTTCATTCTGTAAAAAATATCCAGTACACTGTATTTAAAAAAAAGTTGATGTAACAACTGCATTTATTTATTTTTATTTTTATTTTTTATTTTTATTTATTTTTATTTTTTTTTTGGGGGGGGGGTTGAAAAAAACAAAATGAATGATCATGTTTCTAGCAGAGAGCTAAGCGGGCATGAGATAGTGCTGGAAACTACTGATTTTGAGGACAAAAAGGAAACGAAAATAAACAAATTAAAAAGGAAATGAACGGAAATGAAAAGTGATTTATGTTCCAACCTGAAGCATGCTAATTCTGTTGCCAGCACCAGGGCCCTTCTTAGCCTGGGGTGCTTTGACTGACCGGATGACAGAGGCGGGCTTATTAGTCGAGGAGGAGGACGGTGCCATGAAAGGCTTGGGGCTTGTATGGTCCGAACCGCTACTCGATAAACGGTTACGCTGTTTGGAATATAATCATGTACAAGTGTTTTATCTTCATGTGTATCTTTGATAATGATACAGGTGGTGCACCTTCAAGTAAAACACCAGTAAATTTTAAGGCCTTGTCCGAAACGGTGACTTTGGCTTCAGTAACGGCTAGATCGTCACTAGTCTAGCTGTAGCTGTAGCCGAAAGTTGCCGTCTCGTACACGGCCTAAGTGGGGGCGGGACTGGCCAATAGTTAACAATTATTATATATGTATCGAACAAATTTAAGGTACAATTCTCAGATAAATAAATTTAACATATTAACTTTCAAAGAAAATATAGCAAAAGGATTTTAAAACTCTCCAACTCTGAAATGGTACCTGCCTAATGACATAGATTCTGTAACAATCATCTTAAATACATTCTATCCGACTAAAATATAACAGCATTAACCAACAAGCACTGGTGTACAACCTATCCATACATATCACTGTCATGCATCTATTTTTACAAACTACACTAAAAAACATCTACAATATTTTGGGTAAAGGTCAACAAGAAATCGTGATTCCAGATGCTGGCTGTGAAAGTCTGAGGAAGGTTTTTCCTACTTTTTTTAAAACCAAGAACCATATGAGGATACTTTTTTTTCCTATCTGAATATTCAAAATGGACTCTCGATCAAGGAACTGCTTCTAAAGGTGGTCCAACACAGAAACTAATATTTGCAACAATTGAGCAGTTTAACCGAGGAATCGGTTTCACTTTGTCTTTGTATAAGAACAGCCCTTGCAATCAAATCCCATAAACCCTTGCAGTCTTCTCAAACAAAATATTTAACAATTGAGGGAAAAGGTGCCAATGCGCGACAACTGTCAAGGGACTGGGGGCAGCATCACAGACTTGTAGTTGTTGGGAGATGAACCAACAGCATACTACAACTCAATGATTGGTTTGTCCGAAGAAAAATATATCCATAATAATAATTCCAATTGATCAAAAATTTACAAACTTGACATTAAGTTTAATTCTGAAAACAATTTCAAGCATGTTCAACTTATGGGAGCAACTTAAAGATGCAAGAAAATACCTCCCAGATTCAGGAGATTACAATTTTGTTTTTCGACAGGATAGAGACTCAATTTTTTCCTATCGATCCTTAGAGTTTTGTTTCCTCACCATCCTTGCCGACTGGACCAAACAAGCCTACCTTATCCTTATCTTCATCCTCATTGGTCGATCCGGACGAGAGCTGTCGTTTGATAACAGAGGGGTCCAGCCCCGCAAACATCGACACTGCACCGGCAGGCTTCTTAGGTTTGGCAGCAGTGGTAGGAGGTGATTGCTGAAAACAAGTCAAGTCAGAAGGAAATCAGCAACTGCCAAACTTACAGAAAAATTAGAGATGGCTGATATTTAAATTTATCAAACCTTTTAAAGGTTTCATCAAGCACATCGGAGAGTATGTTAGTTTAATTCTTGTTGTAGGTATTATTTTGTTTATTTCGTTCTTTCTTCTTTTGTTAAGCTGTTGTTTTGTAGGCTGGTCCTTGACAACAAGCCCCTGGTGTTTGAAACGTGCCTCTACACATGTACATTTATATATTATTGACTGTACTTTTTGATGATTATATGTGGAAATAAACGTTGCTTTGAATTGAATTGAATATGACTCAGTAAGTGGTTGCATAAACATTTGTGAAAATGGGCAGTCATGTAATTAAGGGCGAGAAAAATCAAGAAATTTAAAAACATTCGGGACCCAAATTCTGAACACTATGATCATCAAAAATAATTACTTCACTAACAAAAAGGTAACACCTAAAAATAAACTCTTAAAATCTAATTCAACACACAACAAGCAGGTGACATTTCTCTTAAAGGCGAGACACAAAAAGCAACGATAGTTGAAGTTTACAGCAACTAAAGGAGGAAAAAGGTCACACACATGTACAAGAAATTACACAAAAACTTGCTTATTGCAAGATGGCTTCTTTGCAGGGAGCATCAGTCAAAAAGTGGGCATGGTCTACGCTTGAAGGAAATTTCCCGTAGGCACCGCCATGTCAGAATATTCTGCTGCACCACAACACTGTGCCGACCTACAACCATTTGTACATGTATGTGTATGTGCATGAGAATTTTGAAGGTTCCGATCGACAAATTAAATTTAAATCAACGAATTGAATTTGTTGCATTAGTAAAGCTGCATCAGAATCAAGCAGCTCTGGCTACAAACCAACACCCTTAGAGCAACAGCCGCAGCGAATGGTGCTGAAGCCTTTTTAGTCATATTATGCCTTGTCTGCAACAACAGAAATGAACATTTTGAACAAAAGGGAACCAGACTAGTTTGCCTTCAAGCCTCCCTGTGGTTGTATGCGGTTACACACATGTAGCAGCAGGACGACTTGACTGCACAGTCTACATACACAGCCAGTCACGAAGATCAAATGACATACACACAGTAAGTAGACGTATCAATACACACACACAGACACCTTACATTGGTCACATTCATCAAGAAAGCAAGGCAAAGAAAAATTGTATTACATGTGCCTTCATTATTAGAAAGATATTAAGAAAAGCCTGGTTCACACTTCCTGTGAATGCGAATGCAATACATATTTTTACATCACAAATTCACAAACGAATATTGTCCAAACAGTTGAACCGTGTTCAACTCCTGCGAAAAACATTCCTTGCAAAAACAGCCGCGTGATGTCAAAATTTGCTTCACATTCACAGGAAGTATGAACCAAGCTAAAAAACCCACAGTAAATCAATACACACAAAATTTGTATGAAGTGAGGAAGTGAAAATGAAAAATCACAAGTACATGTAAGCAAATATGGCTCAACACTCAGCAAAAGGTAACACAAACTTTCAAAATGATCAAAATTTAACAAAACACAGCAACATTTTATCAGAAAGGCAACACAATTGAGCACAGACATGGGCCCAATTTCATGGCTCTGCTTACCACCAAATTCTGCGCTTACAATCACAATTCTTCACTTACATTCACAATTCTCCACTTACGTGCAAGCGCCAAACTTCTGCGCTAGAATGCGTAGCACGCACACACACTAGCCTGAATTCCCTGCTTACCCATGAAATAGGCTTGACATAAGCACAGAATTCTCTGCTGCCGCAAGCGCTGATTCTTTGCTTACAGGTACAGTAAGCAGAGCCATGAAATTGGGCCATGATCCAGACATGCAGTAATTTTATCTTAACGCCTTACCTGTTCCCCAAACAAGGGGTCAGCCTCCGCCGAACCTTCCTCACTTCCAATCTTCGCAGACGGTTGCTCCTTCACCTCGGGAGTCAATGTTTTACTCCCAGACCTCGATTTGACCTCTGGGGGTGGAGATTTAAGCCCTCCCAGCAGGTCCCCACCATCGCCCTCATCAGTAAACAACAAAGAGGCGCTCTTTGGCTTGGTCGTGGGTTCAGGGTGTTTTTTGGTGGATGAAGGTTTGGAAGCGGGTTTTGGCGACGCCTTTGCCGCGGCACTGAAGAGGTCGTCATCATCCTCGTCGCTGAAGAGGCTTTTTGAAGCTGAGGAGGCTGATCTTGGCTTATCGAGGTTTGAATCGGGCTAATGTTTAGTGGGCACAAGAGAAGTTTAATATCCCTACTCGTATAGCTGCTGAACCATGGGCAGCTGCTTAACCATACATTATTACATAATTACTGCCACTCTAGGCAGGCATGATATTTGGTCCTTAATAACAGTGGGAATATTTTATACAATACAATAGCTGACCTACATGTACACATGGTATGGGCTTTAATAGACATTTCACGCTATTTAATCAACATTTTTCCCAACGCAAACAAAAATCGGAAATCAGACTAAAGTAGGAAGAATATATCATGCCTGTCTAGTGGTTCCAACTAGAACCAATAACCAAATGGTAATGTATGCAGAGACCACTAGCAACAAGTGGCTTCCTTAAGAAAGACCACAGGCCACCGTACATCAACCACAACATGTCACTTATGTTAAATGCAACTTGCACCATCAACAACTTTGATACACTGAAATACAATCTCTTTTAACACGAAAATGCCAACCCACACCAAATCATCTGAATTTGTCCACCCGTTTGATATTTCATTATCAAAGCAATGCATACACATATTTGTAAATTTTCAAAAGAAGTTTAAGGTTTTTATCTTGTGAACTTATAAGTGTTCAATTCTGTTGATGCAATACAAGTTCCTAATAAACATTATGGCATATAACTACATGTACTTAGCCATGTCCAAATGCTGTGGCTTGATCGTCAGCCGTAGCCATAACCCCAGCCGCCAATTTGGACGCAAACTTAGCAGATAATAATACTACTCTATTCTCTCATTCTATCAAAAGCATAGATTCATGGGAAATCAGTACTATCTCAGTCCCTCATAAAACAAAAACTTGTTGCCAGTAAAAACAACTTTGTCTGACAATATTTGTAATCTTAACTTTAGTTAGAACAAAGAGTAAAGGGTAAGAAAAGAAAAACACAACGAGGAGAATCTTTATGAAGCTTACCTTAGCTGCTGCGACTGGACTAACTGACCCAAAGAGATCCACAGGGGGCGCTTCTTCGTGGATCTTAAAGAGTACGTCTTCATCGTCAAACACACTCTTACTCTTAGTACGACGCCTTGTCATCTGAGAAGACAGAAGCGCAATATCTGTATCTGTATCTGGGCATGTACCAACACCAATTATGGGTTGTCGCCGTACATGGTCAGGGCCGGGTGTACGTCAGCTAATTTCAAGGGTGGGCCTAGTTTGCGATCAGACTTCCAATGTTTAGGGAGTCTTAAAGGAACACGTTGCCTTGGATCGGACGAGTTGGTCTATAAAAAGCTTTAAACAAAAAAATGCATATATGGTTGGAAAGATGTTATTGTGACGGGCAGAAAAACGTGTGTAAACCGTATTTTTTATGCTTCTTTGTTGACTTAATATATTCATTTATTCACACTTCAAACCCCGGTTCAAGCACCCCCAGCGGTGGCTTTATTTTCAAATTTATCAATTCGGATCATTCTATACTTTGATGTCGGGAGAATAACAACTGTCAACTTCTTGTTCTTCTCCGACAGGTAATGATCTTTTCTCTTTATTTATTTCACATTTCCCCTTTATCATAAATTGCATTTACCTTCATACAATCCCTTGCATTTATACTTGTTTTATACATTTTGCTTAGATTTATAGCCACTTTTTAATGTTGTTTTGGCAAGATTCCGAATTGAGATTCGGCAATCAGGAGTTCCGCCCTTTTTCAGAACTTAGTCTCATTAACCTTTCTTTATTTATTATACATGAGTTTGAGTTATTAGAAAGAGATAGTTGAGCTCTTGATGAGTATTATTTCTTGAGGTTTATTTTGCACAGTTTGCAAGGTTTATTTAATTGAATATTTGGGCGTTTCCAAGATGGCGGCCGCCATAAAGGTTTTGGCGGGAACCTGCCAGAGGAAATACTGTTTTGTATTATTTCTTTCTTTAATGTTGCCATCCAACTACAATCGTTATTTGATGGCCTTAGTTAGTAATCGCTTAGACATTAATGTACATTTTCTAGCGATGTGTCTTTTTCTAATTGCTTAATTCCGGGGCTGAGAGAAACCCGCCCCGTTTGTGGATTTATTAGTTGCCTTACTCTTTGAATAACTCGTAGACATAAGCACTGTATATATTAACGTTTATTTTATTGCAATGTTATTGTTTCTCATTAATATTATTGATTCTATACTTTGATGTCGGGAGAATAACAACTGTCAACTTCTTGTTCTTCTCCGACAGACTGTGTGAATAAAGCCCAGAGGCCAGAGAACTAAGATATGTTTCCACATTAAAATCTTTCATTTAAATCGGCCACAAAATGGTGGAGAATCCGGTTCTGTGGAAAACATTTTCTTGAACAACTCACCTGTTTGAGACTCCTGCATGAATACACGACTCTACCATATATCCTGGCTCTTGACGACAACGACTCTACTGTAAAATCCTGGCTCTTGACGACACCGACTCTACCATCCTGGCTCTTGACGGTACCGAAACCAGACACACCAACACGCACCCGGCGATACACCAATAGCCCGAGGCTACACCAATCGCCAGCGATACACCGATCGCCCGGTGTTACACCGACCGGAGGCACACCGCACAGATTTTCTACTATGGCTCAACATGTTCACGAAACGCCACCGAACTCAAGTTAACGCTACCTGAAAGTGCAACAACTTCCAAGAACAATAACCACGCAAGAACTTAATCGACGAACCATGGTTGATTCGGGTCACACCTGAACAATTACAAAGGACTCCTCAAGACAGTAGCTATATCGACTTGAAATTCGGAAATCGTCAAGTATCAACGAACCATGGTTGACTCGGGTCACACTAGAACAATTACAGAGAACACCTCAAGACAGTAGCTATCTCCAGTCGAAATCGGAAGTCGTCAAGACTGCAATCCAAAGTAAGCATTGAAGTAAAACACAATACAAATTTCAGTAGCTCTTTCGAATTCTTTGCATTGCAAGTACATAATACTAGTAACATGTACTCCTGCTTTTAACATCTGCAAGATTTTTTGAGTTACGTAATAGTTTGTTTACAAAACAAGTGCACTTACTTTTTCATTCTAAGGTGATCAATCCATTATTGATTATAGTTGTGTATTTTTGCTTCAAAGTGTGGTTTCAAAATTCCTAGTTGTACATTATTTTTGGAAGCAGCACCCGCTTTTTATACAACATTCATAGCTGGTGCTATTTACTCGTTTAGCCTGTTGTAAATTGTTTAGTGGATTTGTGCTAAATCTCTTTGCATTTTATTTGTGCTGAATCCCTTTGTATTTCATTGGTGCTGAGTGTGTAGAGCAATTCCAAAAATCATTGCAGCGTTCAGATTGAAACTTACCTTTTATGCTGAGTTGCGTGTAAGCTGAATTGCGTATTTTTGAGTCAGTGTTTTATAGACACAAGGTTATTCTATTTTGATTGCTCACACTAATTTTAGAGTGAAGCCAGCAACCATTATGATGGTAGGGAGAGTGTAAATATTGTTTTTTTTATTGAATTGCCTTTACGATTCTTTTTGATCTTGATATTAATTGATTAGGATCGAGGCAGTTTTGTACAAAGATTTGCTTGATATATTTACTGATATTTGTGTACAGTAACTTCAGTTACTGTGTACTCTGAAACTTGATAAATTAACTTGTTTTCAGAGCTAAGTTTGATATTTTCAGACCATCCAATTTCTAGCATGGCAAACTCAAATAATGATGAATATCCTATGATATCACCTACAACATTCCGAGGTGACCACCCTCCTCATCTAACTCCACAACGTCCTCCACCATCTCCTACACAAAGAAGACCACGACGTCATCCAACCTCACTACCGGAAGAGTTCTTAGATGACCTGGTTCAACTTCGGAGACGAGTGAGCCAAAACTTCAACTTCAGCATGCAGCAGCAACCACAGCAACAGCAGCAAGAACAAGTCAGAACCAGCCCTAAACCTGCCACTACTGCGTCACTACCACGACGTAGCTCGCCTTCATATACGGAACAACTGAGACAACATGAACGACCAAACAGCCCCTTCCATAGATCTCCGTCAGAACAAAGAAACCCTCTCACCCCCAGGACAACAACACCAAGATTTTAGAAAGGGGAATAATGTGACGGGCAGAAAAACGTGTGTAAACCGTATTTTTTATGCTTCTTTGTTGACTTAATATATTCATTTATTCACACTTCAAACCACGGTTCAAGCGCCCCCAGCGGTGGCTTTATTTTCAAATTTATCAATTCGGATCATTCTATACTTTGATGTCGGGAGAATAACAACTGTCAACTTCTTGTTCTTCTCCGACAGGTAATGATCTTTTCTCTTTATTTATTTCACATTTCCCCTTTATCATAAATTGCATTTACCTTCATACAATCCCTTGCATTTATACTTGTTTTATACATTTTGCTTAGATTTATAGCCACTTTTTAATGTTGTTTTGGCAAGATTCCGAATTGAGATTCGGCAATCAGGAGTTCCGCCCTTTTTCAGAACTTAGTTTCATTAACCTTTCTTTATTTATTATACATGAGTTTGAGTTATTAGAAAGAGATAGTTGAGCTCTTGATGAGTATTATTTCTTGAGGTTTATTTTGCACAGTTTGCAAGGTTTATTTAATTGAATATTTGGGCGTTTCCAAGATGGCGGACGCCATAAAGGTTTTGGCAGGACCCTGCCAGAGGAAGTACTGTTTTGTATTATTTCTTTCTTTAATGTTGCCATCCAACTACAATCGTTATTTGATGGCCTTAGTTAGTAATCGCTTAGACATTAATGTACATTTTCTAGCGATGTGTCTTTTTCTAATTGCTTAATTCCAGGGCTGAGAGAAACCCGCCCCGTTTGTGGATTTATTAGTTGCCTTACTCTTTGAATAACTCGTAGACATAAGCACTGTATATATTAACGTTTATTTTATTGCAATGTTATTGTTTCTCATTAATATTATTGATTCTATACTTTGATGTCGGGAGAATAACAACAGTCAACTTCTTGTTCTTCTCCGACAGACTGTGTGAATAAAGCCCAGAGGCCAGAGAACTAAGATATGTTTCCACATTATAAAAAAATGAAATAAAATGATCCACACAAGTTGCCTCGAAATTGTGTGGTTTTTTTCCTTTTACTGCGCCAACTAACACGGTCAGCCATTTATGGGAGTCAATAAATGGCCGACCGTGTTAGTCGACGAGGTAAAAAGAAAACCACGCAATTTCGAGGCATGTTTGTGTGGATCATTGTATTCTACTTTTACAACATCTTTCTACCATATGCATTTTATAAAAAACAGTTACAAACGCTTTCAAAGACCAACTCGACCGATCCAAGGCAACGTGTTCCTTTAAGCTAGCCTGAAAGTCCTAACCTTTACATTGTGCAATTTGTAAACTTAACGCCTGCTTTAGAATCTAACTCCGAGTTATTTTCAGATCCATGAGGTTGGGCCACGGGCTGGGGGGGGGGGGGGGGGGGGTGGGGGAGGGGGGGTGGTCTCTTACCATATCATCTTTTGTTCCTGTCGATTTGCCACCAAACAAATTATCATCTTTGTCATCATTGTCATCAAACAAACTCAACGTTGTTCTGGTCTTTGGACTCTTGTCACGTCTCTGATGAAATCAAAACAAAGAAAGTGATTAATGCAAAATGGCTCAAATATCTACAACCAATGCAATTGTACACAGACAACATCAATGGGTACATTCCATTAGCTTAAACGCGTTAGTGAAACTTACACTGGAGCGTTCAATTACATTTATCCATCACGGGATATTTGTTTCTGCTCCGGTGTCAGCCACCACAGACCCAGCTCGCGAGAGGGTCTCTGGTGGATCCCAGGGCCACATTTCATAAAGCCTGTAAGCACAAAAATTTTCTTAGCACGAAATCTCTTCTTGGATAAAAAACAAGATTACCAACCAAATTTTAGATTGTTGCATATTGCTTGTTACTGCTATTCAGCTGTTCTTTGCTTATCCTGAAAATCACGTGAACATTTTGTTGGAAATTCTGTTTTATTAAGGAAGAAATTTCATGCTAAGCGAATTGTTTTGCTTACAGGCTTTATGAAATTGGGCCCTTGTGTAATAACATAGTTTCCGGAAACACTGCAGTTTTCGATTAGCCTCGTTTTGTGGCTGCCCTGAGTGCAAACTTCGGTACACAAGGGGAAGCTAATCGAACGCACCCTTTTTTAATATGCACTTATGGGTTGAATGACCCTTGACGTCCAGACAGTTTGATATTATTTTTACCTTGACTGTGGGTTTCTCTTCTAAATCGTCTTTCTTTGGCGACGCCCCTCCAAACAAAGCCACACCTCCAGCCGGCTTCTTCTTTGCCCTGTAAGATCAACAAAACAACAACTTTAATGACTTGCAAAACTTGCTTTGAATGGAACTAAATAAAAGAAACAATTATCACTGATCATTCATGTGACATACTTGAAAGATAACTTAGGTTTTCTGAACTCTGTTAAAGGGTTTATGTACTTTTTGTAGGACAAAAAACACAGTGTCCACAGATTTACATTAATCTTGCACAGTTTGAAGATAATGATAGTAGAAAGCTTCCCTGAAAATATAACTTGCTGAGGTGCTGTAGTTTTTGAGAAACGAGTAAAACAATGTCATGAATATAATTTTCGTCTCAGTGATCATGAGCTGAAAATTATTTTAGCATGTAAAAATGTATTTTCATGACATTTTTTTACTCATTTCTCAAAAACTACAGCACCTCTGCAACTAACATTTTAAGGTACGCTTTATACTATAATTATCTTCAAACGGTGTAAGTTTGATGTAAATCTGTGGACATTGTGTTTTGTGTTACAAAAAGTACCCAAATCCTTTAAAGCCATTGGACACTTTCGGTAAACAGTATTGTCCAAGGCCCACACTTCGTGTACCACAACTTATATATAAAATAACAAACCTGTGAAAATTTAGGCTCAATCGGTCATCGGAGTCGGGAGAAAATAACGGGAAAACCCACCCTTGTTTCCCCACGTTGCGCCGTGTCATGACATGTGTTTAAAATAAATCCGTAATTCTCGCTATCGAGAATTGATATTGTTTTAATGTTTTCTCAAAAAGTAAAGCATTTCATGGAATAATATTTCAAGAATCTTTCACCATTACCTTCTGTAAACCCTGTAAATTATTTGTAAATCTGTCAACTTTTAATTTTTTTTCTGTACCGAAAGTGTATAATGGCTGTAAGAGCTTACATGAAGAATGACAAACACAATACCAATTTGAAAACCTGGATGAAGAGAAGCCAATTATGACTAAGAGTCTTACCTACATGTAGATACGCAAGCACCATTAACAGCATAAGTTAGCATTCAACCCCATAATAAGGTGACTCTGCCATCTGGAAACTAACTAAGTAGGCTAGAAAAATGCTGACCACTTGACCTCTTTAATCCAAGTCTAGCAAATTGGCAAAGCTAATTAAAAGAATTGTAACTCAATGTACTGTGTTTTTTTCAATATTTTCAATAACACAACTGAGTAAGCAAAAATGAAAAAAAACTTGACCCTGCCTGTTTAAAGAATTTCCTCACAGTAAAAGATTTGAATCCAAGTTTACACAGAGACTAAAGAGAAATCAAACCACAGTGAAGTAAATAAATGACTCACGTTTCCTTGGGTTGTGAAGCCGCTCCAAACAGATCATCATCATCATCGCCATCAATGTCATCAAATAAACTCCCACCAGACGGCTTCTTGTTAGCATCGGGCTGCAATTGGTTTAGAGATATTTACATATTCATAATATGAATTGAATCAACTTAGCAGCAGGCTGTGATTGGTTTAAAGATATTTACAATGTACATATTCATGGTATGAAATTAATCAACATGCCACTAAAGCTCCAACATCATGGGGTAAGGGTGAAACTTTTTATAGATCTGCCAAGCATGGAGAGTTGCGAACCACAGGAGAGCCTTGCTTAATAAGCATGAGATACCAGTTTCAATATCAAGGGATGCATACTGTTGTTTTCAAGCGATTACCTGAAAACATTGCCCTGTGTAACATGGTCTGGGTCCAATTCCATAGAGCTGCTTAAAGGCAGTGGACACTTTTGGTAATTACTCAAAATAATTATGAGCATAAAACCCTACTTGGTAACAAGTAATGGGGAGCTGTTGATAGCATAAAACATTGTGAGAAACGGCTCCCTCTGAAGTGATGTAGTTTTCGAGAAAGAAGTAATTTTCCTCAAATTTAATTTCGAGACCTCAGATTTAGAATTTGAGGTCTCGAAATCAAGCATCAGAAAGCACACAACTTCTAGTGACAAGGGTGTTTTTTCTTTCATCATTATCTCGCAACGATGACTGATTGAGCTCAAATTTTCACAGGTTTGTTATTTCATGCATATGATGAGATGTATACAGCAAGTGAGAAGACTGGTATTTGACAAATACCCAAAGTGTCCACTGTCTTTAAGCGCACAAAAAAGCTTAGCACAACAAAATTACGTGAACCAGAATAAGGCTACTAACCAACATACGATGTCACATGTACAATGTTTGATTGATATCCTGCTTTTATTGCTAAGCAGGGATTTTTTTAAGCAGTATTTTATTCTTAATATGAAATTGGGCCATGGCCTGAACTTTCCTTGGAGCAAATAATTCTAGTAAGTTGACTCACTTTGATTATAGTGGGCTTAGACGCAGCTGGAACATGAATATTCTCCTTATCAGCAAACAGTCCGTCTTGTTCCCCGTCTTCATCAGCAAATAACGAGTTCCTGGCAGGTGCACTAGTCGGAGCCGGTTTACTAAGGAGTCAAACATAGAGACTCAAGTTAATAATAATACTAATAACTTGAGTTATATAGCGGCAAAATACCAGAGGATGCAAGGCGCTTAAAAAAAAGAAGAAAGACCGAAGTTAGTTGGAGTTTAGTTTGAAATCTTGGGTCAGAGAAGTTCAATTGCTCTGGATTTTGACAATTTACAATTATGACATATTAATCAATATCTGCCTAACTACATGATTTACCATATAATACACAACCACTGTGATTGCCCAGTTATGGAAATCCTTGATGTAAATGATAAGTTAGTTTCTTTTTAACACACTCTTGTTACTAGTGATATGAGACAGGAAACATAGCAAAATATACATCATATTAAAGAGAATAATGTACTTTTCCAAACCAAATACAGTTTGAATTGTCATGGGTATATTAACCAAATACAGTTTAAATTGTCGTGGGTATATTTGTTTGCAAGGCAGTAAATAATGACTGTTGATTGTAATGCTCCTCTAAGTGCTTCATGGGCTTATGCACGACTGGGTTTACTGAGAAGTCTCCCGAATTATGAAAAATCTAAAGCAAGACAAGTTTTCAAAAGAACATAATTGAACCAGCAAATAGACACACACATGGTATAACCGCAAACCAATTTTGTTTATTGTTTTATGTACTGTGACAAGGTCGTGCCAATATGGATGAAAAGGCATTCAAGAGGACCTGTTAAACCCTAACTCTAACTCCTCACACAACTCCTATACCAGTTAATCATCAGGTTTAAAGAACTCCTGAAACAATATCAATTCCTTAGGAGTATGCGGCACCGGGCACACAGGTTAGTAATTATTCACAATCATTAATCAGTTATCTCTACTCCCACAGGCAGGTACCCAATTCACTTCACAGTCACAGTCAAGTGTTTTTTCCCCCCAAGGACACCAAGTCCTGTGACCAAGACTTGAACCCACACTCTGACGACTCAGCGTCTTGGTATGGTCACAAGACCACTCATGTGATTTGTCAGTTTCTGGTTCAACGACTGAGTAATCTCTCTACATCTATAATAGCTCTTACAGAATCTGCAGGCAAGAAGGTCACCAAGGCGTTTGTTGCCAAATGGTTCCAGGACTTGGGACTAGGAATTTGAACCCGTACTGTGATGACTAAACATCTTGAAATGGTCACAGGACCACTGATGTGGTTTGTCAGTTTCTGGTTCAACAACTGAGTAATCTCTGTCTATATATAGAGAGGACGGTGTAACAGCTGCTGCCACTAACAGTGTGATGCTCCACATGAAGCTCACCTTTTTGATGTTCCAAGATAAAACTTTCAAACAAATTTACCCAGTGGAACATCTTGAGGTTGGACTTTTTGTCTCATCTTCTGTAGGCGCTTTGTTACCTTAGGAAAAAGACGCCTGATATAAATGCTGAATGTACGTTTGTACAGGTACATGTATGTACATGTATGTCCATTGGATATACAAAATCTGCAGGCCTGAATTTACACAAAGGTCACCAAGGCATTCGTTGCCAAATGGTTCTAGGACTTGGGACTAGGAATTTGAACCCATACTGTAATGACTAAACATCTTGGCATGGTCACAAGACAACTGTGTAATTTTCTGGTTCAACTGTTACAAATCTGCTGGCCTGAAATTACACGAAGGTCACCGAGACATTTATTGCCAAATAGTTCCAGGACTTACAGACTTATGACCAGGATTTGAACCCACACTCTGACGACTCAAAGTCTTGGCATGATCACAGGGCCACTGGTGCCATTTGTCAGTTTCTGGTTCAACCATGGTCCGATCCGGCCTGTCAATCAAACTGTACGCGTTCACCCATTTGACCAATCACAGCAATGATTGTGGTCAGACAAACTCGGTCATAGGTGCGCGTAAATTTGGCACGCGCGGCAGAATCGTGCAAAATGTCATTTGGAGTGCTCGTACACGTGTCTTGCTCATGTGTGGGGTGGGCGGAGCTTAGTGGAAAGCCGGAATGGTCCATTGAGTAATCTCTCTACATATTATACATTGAATATACAATATCAGGTCAACGAGGCGTTTTTTTGCCAGATGGTTCTAAAAATTGGTGCCCCTTTAAAACAGTCTCACAGAGTTTAAGAGTTTCCAATGGAAGTGGCTAAAATCAAATCGGCCCTGATTGCCCCCAATAAAATTAAAATTCCTTGCCTAGAACTCTACCTAGCCTGGGCCCAATTTCATGGCTCTGCTTACCGTAAGCACAGAATCGGCGCTTACGAAAGCAGGGAATTCTGTGCTTATGGCAAACGTATTTCACAGGTTAGCGGCGAATTTTGGCTTCTGCGCGTGCGTACTCCGCGTTACTAGGCATTCTACGCTTACAAGGCTAGCGCAGATATTTGGCGCTTGCATGTAAGCCGGGAATCGTGATCGTCAGCGCCGAATTCGGCGGTAAGCAGGGCCATGAAATATGGCCCTGCTCACCAAACTGCCTACTCAACTAGCTGGTTTTTCTGCTAGGGTTGAAACGTCAGGCCATTAATTATTTTTTTGCATTTTTACCATCGATCCTTTTGGTTTGTAAGTTGTTTGCAACAGCCAATTCTTTTTTCTCACCACTATCATTTGACAAATCTGAAGTTTGATATCATTGCTTTTTTTTAGAAATCATTCTTCGAGTTTTTCAAACCTTTTGGTCTTCCCAGCAAACAAGTCTCCTTCCTCCTCATCATCGTCATCAAACATGGCGGACTTCTTCTCAGCTGCTTTGGGCTCCCTCTTGGCAACGGGAGGCGGGGAGGAGGATTCCTTCTGTTCGTCCTCATGTTCTAGAGATGATTTCCTGGCGGCTAATGGATCGACGGTGCCAAACATCGACACGGCTCCTGCAGGGCGCTGTTAAAGAGGAACATTTACCATTTTTAAAAAATACGTCATCGATTTTTACACATGCATGGAAATATGGACACAGCCTGACAAGCGTTTTAATGTTTACGCACATCGCCAAACATACAACAAACACAAGGGGTGACAGGTCTCTTCTTCAGCTGCACCACACATCTGGAGCTCTCTACCACTTAATCTCAGATCTTGTCTTTATACCACAAAATTCAAATCTCTTCTCAAAACTTACCTTATGTCACAGGTTTTCAAGGACTAGTTTTCAAGGTCTGTTTTCTTTGTTTTGTTTTTGGTTTTACTGCACCTTGAGCACCCAGCAGGGTGGATGTGTGCCCATTATGAGTCTTTATTATTATTATTAAGGGTTTCCGGCCTGAAGCTATCATCTAAATTACTACATCACATAACTCTAAGTGTGACAAGTCTCCAAACTTCAAAGCAACTAGTTCCGATATTAAATAAGTAACTACCTTTTTCTTGGATTCTTTCTTCTCTGGAGGTGGAGCAGCAGCGGCAGGTTTGGCAGCAGAGCTTCCTCCGAATAAATCACCGTCGTCATCGTCATCATCAAACAAGTCAACTGTCTTCTTTGTCGGCTCTGAAAGATAATTCAATAACAAGGTCATAAGAGGGTTCAACCCATGGTTTGAGAAAGTCATGTTCAAAATCATAAATTTTCAAGAAACATCAGTTACGAATTTTTGATTTGATTTTTTGGTTTCACATATTATTTTTTTCTACATTTTTGTTTTGTAAAAATAAAAGCCAGAAAGGTGTAACAAGCACTGTGTACTCAGTATTTTCCCCAAGACCTGCAGAGACACTCTGCAAATCTACTACTGAGGTGGGAATCAAACCCATGACCCCAACATTCTTGAGCAGACTTCATACTACTAGACCACCAAGCAGGCACAGTGGTGACAAGTGGCCAGTTCCAACTTTGTTTTTAAAGACACTGGACACTATTGGTAATTGTCAAAGACCAATCTCCTCACTTGGTGTATCTCAACATATGCATAAAATAACAAACCTGTGAAAATTTGAGCTCAATTGTTGGTCAAAGTTGTGAGAGAATAATGGAAGAAAAAACACCCTTGTCACACAAAGTTGTGTGCTTTCAAGGTGCTAGTTTTGAGACCACAAAATCAAATTCTGAGGTCTCAAAATCAAATTCAAATATTTTAGTGAGAAATTACTTCTTTCTCAAAAACTACATTACTTCAGAGGGAGCCCTTTTTCACAATTTTGCATACTATCAACAGCTCTCCACTGCTCGTTTCCAAGTTTTTATGCTACCAACTATTTTGAGTCATTACCAATAGTGTCCGTTACCTTTAACTGTTGGTACCACAACAATCTAGAAGATGCTACACATTGAAATATCGGATAGTGTAAATTCTTGCTACCTTTCTTGAGTGGTTTTGGAGCTGATGCTGCAGCAAACAATCCATCATCATCTTCATCATCAAACAACCCTCCTCCTCCTCCCTTAGCAGCTTTCTTCTCTTGACCTTGTTGCCTCCTCCTCAAGGAATCCTGACAGGAAAATCAATGTTTAGGTCAACACCAACAGAATGCAGCAAAGCCATGTTCCAATCAGACTTTTTCTTCCGCTGCCAAGCCAAACTTTGGTGTAATTCAACCATGCGTTCCCAACTGACATTTGCATAGTGTTGTACAGCCTGGTCGCGATAGGTTTACAGTGCGGAGATGTTCCCATTTGACTTTTTAGCAGCCCTGTTAAGTTAACGTGGCCGCGCGGAAGTTTTCCGCGACCTCTTTTGGCCTGTTAATTTTACATCACAGTCTCTTGAGGTCAATTTATCATGGGTCCCCATATATTAAATGTTGTCATTCTACAGAAAAGTTGTGGCACTTAACAAAAACAAGTTCAATGGGAACACGGCTTTAGGCAAGCTACACATCTGGGTCCAATTTCATAGATCTGCTAAGCACAAAAATTTGCTTAGCATGAAATGTTTGCCTTGATAAAAACAGGATTTCCCAACCAAATTTCTACGTGATTTTCAAGAAAACCATACAACAGCTGAATACCAGTAACTAGGAAATGCAACAACATGAAAATTTGGTTGGTAATCCTGTTTTTATCAAGGAAGAAATTTCATGCTAATAAAAACTGCTCTATGAAATTGGGCCCTGATCTACATGTAAAGTTCAGTTGCTAGAAAGGCCAGTAAAGGTTACCACTGCTGACTCATTGTATCTGGAGAGCACCGAATTCAAACTCTGGTGTTTCTGATCAGCAGAGTGTGGGTTTGTATCCCCAGCCGTGACACTTGTGTCCTTAAGCAAGACACATAACCATTGCTTCGTCCTTCGGATGGGACGTACAGCCATTGGTCCCATGTGTTGTGTAAACGCATGTAAAAGAACCCAGTGCACTTATCGAAAAGAGAAGGGGTTCGCCCCGGTGTTCCTGGCTGTGGCTGCTGTATGCGCCGTAGCACCTTGTAAACCCTTGTAAGGTGCTAACTAATTGGGTGTCAGAATTCATCACTTGAGTAACCTATCTTTCTGAAAGTGTATATAATGTACTCAGCGCCTTGAGTACCTCGTTTGGTAGATACTTGCGCTATATAAGACTTTGATATTATTATTATTATTATATTATTAAAGAATTACTGATTTTTTCGATGGCACTAAGTGAAAAAAAGAGAGGAAATCAGTAAATGGGCTGAAGAGATACATTCCTGTTAAAATCTATGGATCTTTTGGGGATAACTTAGAGGAGGTTACATGTACATGTATCTAAATTATGCAAATTGAAAAATATATTGAAAGCTGTAAAGATACCTTTTTATTCTCTCTAAAAAGTAATGATTTGGGCAATTCCAAGCAAACATGGACATGACACCAACAAATCTAATTTTTTTCACAACTTTCTTTCCACTTGGAAGTTATAGCTAACATATGAAACCAATTTATTTTTAGTTGTTGACAAGGAATGAACCCAATTTTTGCAAATAAGAACTCAGCTTGGGCTCCATGTAGGCGTGGCTACATTGTCTGGAAAGCTGTAATGCGACTGACCGTAATGCGACTGACCATGGTTTTGCCATGTATACCTAAAAGTTCAAGTTGCTGACCATTTATAAGTATCCTGTTGGATACTCATGTACAAGAGTTGTGTGTTTCAGATAGTAAAACTTTCCCAAGTTAGAGAAAACTTTGAATTGTGACTAGTGTACTTTTTACCATGTCCTTTTTGCGTAATGGGACTGACCGCTTTTTACAACATTATAACATCAAGAGCAGAAAGCCCACAACATTTCTAATATCATAAATTCAAAGCATTGGGTGTCAAGTACAAATCAGTCTATAAACTTAGTGGAAGGAATATCTCACACAGAACTACTAGCACAAACATCAAGAAATGACACAGAACAGTGTAATGCGACTGACCATGGAATCGCCCATATGCATTTCTTATACATGTTTATCTTGTACCACTTAAGGGTCAATCAACATAAGTTTACATTATACCTGGATATTGGAATCAAATGCATGAAAAAAAAGAAAAAAAAACACAAAACAAAACAAAAACAAAACAATTCAAAAGCAAATAAATAATTGAATCTTTTCTACTGAGCAAATAATCTCTTTATATTCATTGCACACATTTATCCAAAAGCAATATGATATATGTAGGCTATCAAAATCAAATCAAATCAAATCAAATCAAATCAAATCAAACCAAACCAAACCAAAACCAAACGAATCAAAACAAATCAAATCAAATGAAGTAACAACAAAATGATTCACTTCCGTGAAGATCCAAACCTGAGCAATCGACATTGACCATATGAATGGAGAAAATGTAGAGACCAATATATTTCAAATGAGACGCAATTGGATGTTTTGAGATGTTTACAGTATTCACACTGGAAGGGTATCATCAAACATGTAGAATACATGTACAACAGCTTTTTACACTATATTAATGTAAAGTTAGAGACTTGTAACCTTTTCCGTTTCATAGGGAATATATGGGTCTATATTAGCCCCATAAATCGGTTATCTTATCATGAACGGTACGGTCAATTGCTAAAACTGAAGGAACCAAACTAATTATGAGACCGTGTGCGCGATTCGAAAACAAGCAAGTTGTCAAGATGGTTGAGAAAATTCACACTCAAAATTCATTTGATTTTTACTGAAAACCTGTGATACCTATTTGTACAATTCCAAGTGTAGGGCTTATCTGCAACTTCTGAAGCATTAGATCGGTAAGTTTTATGATGCAGATCGTTAAAGATGGTTTTTCAAAAAAGCGAAAAATTGGTAAGTTTTATGATGCAGATCGTTGCAGAAGGTTTTTCAAAAAAAGCGAAAGATTTTGATATCAGACGTGCTGGGGCCAAGGATACAAAGTGGATTGGATCGATTTATGGGGCTAGGACTATATGGGAGAATAAGTGCAGTACAAAATTTAATTTGATCTCAGAGTCACTCTTTGTTAATGTCAGACCATTAACTTTTTTCAATTTTTAAAAGTCTGAATTTTTGCTTGCGGGTTGAGGAAGTTGTGGTGCAATACATGCACAAGATCATTTTTCATGCATGTGCTCGAGTGACTCACCATACTGCCACGACGATCCTTGGCAGCCGAGGTAGCCCTCATGAACAAGGTTTTCTATTTATTTGGGTCACACACACACACACAACGTACATTACACACACGTATAGGGAGAGTACCAGTTAACAAACGGGAAAGCATGTGGAACTTAGAGGAACAAGCAAGCAACTGAAATGAGAAATACCTCAAGGAAAGTTTGCTTTAGCATTTGTCGCAAAAGAAATATGTATCAAGTCGTTTGCAGTGCATTTCAATTGAATTAAAAGAACACGTTGCCTTGGATCGGTCGAGTTGGTCTTTGAAAAGCGTTTGTAACCGTTTGTTATAAAATGCATATGGTTAGAAAGATGTTTTAAAAGTAGAATACAATGATCCACACAAATTTGCCTCGAACTTGCGTAGTTTTCCTTTTACTTTGCGAACTAACACGGTCGGCCATTTATGGGAGATAAATGGCCGGCCATGTTAGTCGATGAGATAAATGGAAAACCACCCAATTTCGAGTGATACTTGTATGGATCAATATATTCTACTTTTAAATTATCTATCAAACCATATGCATTTTATAACAAACGGTTACACATGCTTTTCAAAGACCAACTCGACTGATCCAAGGCAACGTGTTCCTTTAATTTAAAGGCAGGGTAAACCTTTTGATTGTTTTGAACTTGTAGGACTTGATAACTGTGTGAGGCCCTGCATGTGTTAATTGAACTGTAATCATCAGGAATATCTTCATATCAGAAACAGGAAATGCCAAATTTCTTGCGTGTAAGAAGAGAAAAAAAACAACTTAAAAAAGTAGTGCGAGATAATTTCAAGATAATTTTGTTTTATCAATCACTTTTTATTGGTGTAAACTTGAAGCTTATCTCTAAACTTCTTTACTATGATTCAACAAAAATTAAATAAAGTCAAATCTTTTAAGTTTTTTTAATTCAATTTTAAAAAACTAACACAGTTCTAAACATTTAAATTAGCTGAGTACAACAAGTAAGACTGTCCGATTTTTCATCGGGGAACACTTCCGATGCAGCCTGACACTATCGCCAACGCTCACCATGAGTAAGCTTAAATACACAAAATTGCAAATTTGGGCACTCACCCCGGCCGCTTTGGATGTTGGCGAGCTGCCAAACAAGTCATCCTCTCCCGCGCTGTCACCGAAGAGTGGCACGGCGCCAGCTGGTACCTTCTTAACACTCCCTGTTGTGGCTCTTGGCTCATGCATAGCTGTAGAAGTTGGGTAAATTATTAGTCAACAACCAGGCCTGTGATGCTTCGTTTTTGATGGGGAAGAGGCATTTTCTCTTTGGTAAAGGGCCCCTTTTGAGGAAGTTTGTATTGGAGCATTTCAAAGGCACCAAGGTAACGACCAGGGGGCATGGAGGCGATCGCCTTCATCATGTTCATTGCCTCTGTGAGTATCAGGCATAACAAAGTGTTACTACACATAATAGAACAAGAAAAAACCTACATACATGTACTCCAAGCAAAATCCCCCGTTCCACAAGGTTTGAAGCTAGGATCGTACCTCACAATTTGAAATAATCTTGCCTCATTGACAGAGATTTGTTTTCACTGTACAGTGTAACAAGATTCATAATAACAACGGAAGACTCTTGGACACTAGGTGGCAGCAAACATACCAAGTAATTTTCCACCGAACATGCGCACATTTCCAAGGACAATAATTTGAACGAGTGGGTTTGTTGCCACAAAAGTCTCAACATTTTCAGCTTTAGGATTGAGATCACAAAGACATGAAAAAAGTGAAATTTTACATCTTAAGATCTTATAATTTCAATGGTGTCAAAACTGAGAGGGTATGTTCCACTTTTTAAAATATGAGTTTTACTAGCTAACAGTGATATCACAGCTGACATCTCTTTACAACCAGTTTGTAAAATGTTTACTGAGAATATTCCAAATCAAACCCATGCATAGCAAAGAAAAACACAAGCTGTCAACCTGAACTTGCTTGAACAGTTTTAAATAAATACTAGCAATAACAGTGATGATTTAACTGATTTGCATATTCAAATACTTTTACATATTCTCAAAATATTGTTATTGCTTTACCTCCGATGTCTTCATATATGTGGTCATCTCTTCGAATTGATTGGCTGCGTTGTGGAGCCTCATCAAATAAACCCCCCTAGAACAAAAACAAGTAACAACATCATCTTAAATAATGCTTGAGATCTAGGTAAATAAAAACATTTAAAATAGTTAGTGGCCAGTCGCTTTGACCCTGTCTTTCTCGAGGCCTTTGAGAAAGACTCTGCTAGGGTGGAAACGTCAGGCCACTTACTCTTTTTTGCATTTATACCAAAGGTCCTTTTGGTTGGTACTAAGCAGTGTACAACAACATCTCATTATATTTCCAGAAAAATATTTGAAAGACTTCGGCGACAGCTACAGCTAGATCAGCGCGTCTGCCAGTAAGTGTAGCCAAAGTCGCCGTCTGGGACACAGCCTTATTGTCATTGAATTTCATGATGAATAGAAAAATACGCAACAGATATTGCTGTTACTTGAGGGAAAAATTGCATTGAATTTTTGGTAACTAAAATTCTTGATTCAAGACTTCTTGCGGTTCAAACAAAACTCCTCTCCCTTCCTACCTCTTCCTCCTGGTCATCTTCAAAGAGCCCTCCTCCTCCTGAGGAACTGAAGAGACCTCCTCGCTTCCCAAATGGTGAATCTTCATCTTCTTCTACCTCAGGTTGAGGTGCTGGTTCACCAAACAGGTTATCACCTGTAACAGTCAATAATAAAAGAGTCAATAGCCAATAGTCAATAATCAATAGTCAATATTCAATATTCAAGAATCAATAATCAATAGTCAAGAATCAATAATTAATCAGTTACCAGGGACCAGTTGCTGTTATGTAGCAACTGCTATAGTGGTCTTAAAATTCTTAACACTTGAGGATAGACCCTTCCCATGAAATACAAAAATTGCACATAGCGCGTGCGCACTAACATTTTTGTTGGCAGCATCATGCTGTTTTGTACGATGGCGTGACGCAGATGCGATTGTGCGTCTGCTGAGTACACATCTATATGGTGTTTGCCAACCAATATCGTCTGTACGCATGCGTGAATGTAATTAGCATATTTCATGGAAAGGGTCTACTTTAGATAGTCATTACCTCTCTTGTATTTTTTCCATTTTGTCTGATTTTGAAAGAACAAGTCCCATGGATTTAGCCCCTTAAAGGAAGCTACAAAGATTCCTCAGTCCCCAAGGAGTTATCCCATTGAGGTAAAATTACAAAACTAACATGTTGCATTCATTTGTTTTACCAGAAACATACTCAAGTAAAATATCATTGAGGGATTTGTTATTTTAACTAAATTAATAGACATTACTTGTTGCCTCGGGGAAAAAGAATATGACTTGTTTTTGCCCTAACATGTACATGTCCACCAAAGTGTAACTACGCACGGTATACTCGGTACTTGGTTCTGAGAATGACAAAATCTACAGGCAAACCATTTGCAAAAGTACCAAGTATACAGTGCTTAATACAAATCGGTGTAATATAAGGGTAAAAACCAGAATACAATTGCAAAGGTCGTGGGTTTGAATCCCACCCGAGTAATATGCCTGTGATTCTGCTTTCTCAAAGCTAAGGTGTATATAAAAACAACATTAAATTGCCCTTACTGCTGTTCTTGGAAGCCGACCTTCGCTTTTCACCTTTATCTTTCCCTGCAGCCTTCTTGCGTTTCTTTCCCTTGCTGGACGTCGACGCCGCACTAGCCTCAGAGATTGACCTGTCTCGATTTGCCTCTGCATTGAAGAGTGTCAAGAAATGAGATGTTAGAGTTCCGGTATCAAATTCCAGGTGTCTGTGAATGATACGCAGGGGATCGCTGGAGCGGACCCGGCACGATGGACGGGTGCAAAGTTCACATGACTTGGGCATGCTGGTGGTGGTTTTGGTGGGGTGGGGTTCAGATACGGTCACACTAAAACATCCATCGTGCACTGAGACAGTGAAAGAACAATTCTCAACAGCAATTTCTTCCATTGAGTTGTGGAAATCTGAATAATACTGATAGTATTTCTGGCTGCTCCAAACCATCCATCATCAGAAAGTCATTTTGATGAAAATCAAAGATGAGCACTTAAATTTAGAAGTTTATATACTGTACTTCATTAAAGACATCTTTAAGACAAATCTTTATTTCCTCAACCCCTGCTTAGTAGCGACATATCCTACACTTCCGTAATAGATATTTGAAGACATCCAGCTCATCTGGAGAAAGCGAATTTCAATGTAGATTGTTTATTTCTTGCATCTCCACGGCAACAGTCATTTTAATGGGAGACTTTGGGAGGGTCCATTTCCACTGTTCTCTAGAGTAGTGCGCATGCACAGACTGAACATGTACGTACATGCTCAGAACCACTAGTGTTCACAACCCTCTCCTCCCTTAGCCGGCTGATCCCATCTACCTTGAAGATGTCGGCAAAGTCTTGCGATAGGAACTCATTAGAGCTATCAACGACATCAAGAGATGAACTCATAAAACACACTTCTGAAACTCGAGTCTATATTTCAACCTTCCTGAGCTATATTTCAACCTTGTAAAACTTATGCTGCTGAACTTTATAAGTGCATGAGGTTAACTCACAGGGTACAGTCAGTACTGAAGAAGGAAATAACGAGACAGCATCTGCCATGTGATAATCCCACTCCAGTTTACATGTAGGTAAGGAGTGGATATTTGGACCTTTCCGCAACAAATAAATATTTTACTGAAGCAATAATATCAGTACCAAATAGGAAATTCCAACTAGAAGTACCCAATTATGTCACATGACCTATGGCCTGTTGCATAAACTTTCCCAGGAAGTGGGGTGACGATAAATGTTCATGACATATCACCCCCCGTTGACGTAATGGAGTAATCCACCCCAGCCTACTACAGAAGGAAGTCAACTAATGCAAGAGTCTGAAGTCATTTCCAAGGGGTTTCTTGACGTCTAGATCCAATATTCAAATACGTACATGTGTCCCCCAAACCGGGCATGAAGCTTCCTGGAAGTAATAGAGGCACTTGCCCCCATGGCCTGATCATCGCCTTGGTGCCCTTTCAATTGCCACACCCTTAACCATTGGCGTGCAAAATCTGCACACATGTCATGTAGGTGTGTAGTTGTTAGGGCAAAAATATTTTTTTTTTTTTACTTTCTCCTTAAACACATGGCATTGGGTATAAAAAGAAGCATCAATAGCTATTAATATTAACAATACAAGATTTATAGAGCGCCCAACATCAATCCAGTCATTGAGGGCTTTATTGTACCGTCACATCCATCACGATATTATTATTATATATTTGGTTTGCGGTAACACCATGTGTGTATCTACTTGCAAGGTAGAGTTTGTTCTTAGAGAACAGTATTGCTTTATTCTACTACCGCGGAGTAGATGTCCAGGGGTTCGGGAGACTTCTCAGTTTTGAAAAGAACTGTCTTCCTTTTTAACTATTACCCGGGCGGATGGTATAGAAAATAGGCTGGGACTACTACTTTAGCTTATAGGATCGTGATTAACTGTACTACCGCGGAGGCAGTTCTTAAATTGGTCTCAACCTTTCGACTAGCTTGCTCTAGTCATCGTCATGAGATATTATTACTTTTACTCCCTTGCAATGTACAAATGTTTAGTTTGAAAAAGAAGTAGCTGAATTTACCTTCCTCCTCCAGCCTGCTAGGGAGTGCAGTTCCAATTCTTGCAGCTAGTTCATTGGCAAAGGCTCCACCCTTAATTAACATCAACACAAAAAGCAATTGAACAGTTAATGCAAGGACAAATGAAGTTTCTTTGGTTATAGTGGTTAATATTGTAAACAAGCCAGACGTTTTTTGTGTGTGACACAGCTTAATTTGTGATGCCAGGCCACCCAAAAGTATGGCACTTCTCAGAAAAAGTCATATGGCATCAAATGTGAAGACGAAATGAAACATTAGCCTCAATATTAATTTGATGTGGTGTCTTAAACATATTATGCATGGTATCGATGAGCCGATGCAAAGGTCACTTTGGACAACTATTCCCAGAATTCACAAGTTGTATCTCTAATTTGCAACATCCTTTCTGAACAATTATGACATATCTTGGTCCACAATTATGTACCTTTCCGGAGCTGAAAATATTTGTTAACAAGTTTTAAGACAGGAATAGAAATCAGGAAATGAAAAAACTGATGTGAGAATACTGGTCTTTGATAATTACCAAAGGTGTCCAGTGCCTTGGCAACAAAGTTGGCATTTGTAACTTAACACAGGTGCTGTGAGTAAATGGTACTCTCTAATTTCACAATCATTTCCTTCCCTATCCACGATATGACAGATCCCTCCTACAGGGTCATGACCTTTGGAAAAACTGTTAACACATTGACCTTTGACCTAAAACCATGTCAAGAGGAAGTCGTCAATTATAAGGCTCACGACCAACGTACCTTCGGTTTCTCGTCTTCTTCATTTTCGGCTGATTTCTCGTTTTGATCAAACAGGTCACCCTCGGATTCAGATCGACTCTACAAAAAAAAAAAAAAAAAACATGCGTCACGATTTGGTTAATTTGAATTTTCCTCCTCAAAATGTCATATCTATTTGAATGCTCATTCTCATTCACAAAATTAGAGTAAATGAACAAAAGTAAAATATATATATCATGTATACATTAAAAAAAAGCTAAATGCTAACAAAAAGTAAAGTAAAACCTTTCCCCTTAAAGCAAGCACATGTATTCAAAAGATTGTGACCAAGTGTTGCCACAAAATAGCTTTGGATTCAAATGAATCCCAAAGCTATTCTAGTCGATCAGAGGGATTTAACAGTAATGAACACCATCACACAACCCTGCATTACGAGTTCCAACTCATTTTAACTAAAATTATAGAAGTGTAACAAGCGTGATAATAATTAGCTTGGGGGCCGGAGAGGGAAGGGGGTCCGAAATGAAAACATGCTGATTGCAGACCTCCAAAGAAACTTCTGATCAAACACAAGTTAACACCCAGATCTGCAGACTGGAGCACCAGAGTCGCAACCCAAACAAACTATTAGGTAAGTACAAGATGAGTTTGATGACTGAAACATTCAGAAGCGAATGGCGCTACGAAAGTTGAAAGATCGAATGTTGTAAACAACTCTGGAGCATCTTAATTTCATGTTTCGTCAGTAACCACATGTTTGACAGTAATAATTTTGACTGGAATTTGTTGGATTTAAGCCAGAAGAGTACAGTATACAAATATGCGAACATAAAGTATTTACAAACCCTTTCTTGTAACGTTGGTTTCTTCTGGTGCATGGCCGTATCAGACTCAATCTCACTATCTGTCTCGGTCTCAGTGTACTAAAAGAAAAAAAAAGAAAAAAAAAGTGTGTACTTTATATTTTACTGTTAGTCAGGAAACTACGTAAGTATCAATTCTTGTTTCACTGTCACGTCAGGGGGCAAGAGAGATGCAGAAAGTACACCACAGCAATACAATTACAGTTACTTCCTGATGCTTGTTTATTTATGTCCCCAAAACTTGACTCGGATCCAAAAAGGTGTTCCTTTTTAATTAACACAGAAATATAAAAAAGCAGTTCAGACTATATAAGCGACCCTGGGGTGGATTTCACAAAGAGTTAAGACTAGTCTTATCTCGAGTTGTACTCGTCCTAACTTAGGACAAGCCATACGTTTTTAATATCTCCTAGGACTAGTTCTAAGTTAGGACTAGTCTTAACTCTTTGTGAAATCGACCCCTGTCAATTATACAATGAAAGTACTGATAGTTCAAAGATATATGGTTTGCGCCAGACTATTTCTATGGACTTCCTGGACTCGCTTTCACAGAGCACTCAGAGCAAATCTGAATTTGCGGCTACAGCTACGGCCATAACGACTATTGGCTAATGCTTAAGGACATGCTATACCTCAACGCGTAATGACGCGGAAATCTAGCCGTAGTCAATCAGAACTTTCAAAACTTGACGAGTCCACCACCCTAGACCGCTCAGCCACGACACCCCATGGTGTCACAACAGAGCAAGAGAGTGTTCACTATGCTACAAACATCTTTGATGGTTCCCTGAGTATTAATTGTAGCCTCATGAAAATACTGAGAATCCAAATAGGCCAGGGGCCGATTTCACATAGAGCTAAGATTGATCGTAACTGTAAGTCAATCGTAGTTACTAAGTAAAGTGTGATGTCACAATACAATTCACTATGGCAATACTGACAATTTGTCTTACGATGAATTTAATTGCTTTGTGAAATCGAGCCCCGACTATTTATAAAAATTAATATGGTCAATGGTTGTCCTTTGAATCTTGGTGAATCATGCAAATGGTCGTCCTCTGAAGACAGCTGACAAATCGACTTCAATTTTACTGGGTGCTCCTAGGTCAAGTTGATGACCTACATGAATCACGACCCCTATACGCCTCTCTTAATATTTATGCATGAGGTACGTCACAATGCTAACTCAAAATGAGGCGATGGGCGCAAGTGATGGGGACCGTGCGCCCATAGCCTCATTTTGGGTAAGAAATGTGACGTCATGCATAAATATTAAGAGATATTAATTGACCTTTCCATTGTTGTTAAACAAATAGCCTTGGTTAGAACGGCCAGCCGATCGAAGCGAATCGTTTTAACTGATAATTTATCGAATTCAGCACTTCTGCAAACTTTCGTTTTAAAAAAGTACATCCCATGATGTGTCGCTTTGTTTAAAGACCTGTGGCCGATCCACTCCACCCACTGATCAAGTATCGTATTGCGCAATAGAGGCATCAAGTCATGGTCCTCTGATTCTTCTTTGATCATGTGATGCGACTGTATACTGTATGCAGTTTAAGTAAAAACACGATTCATTTGAAATGGAACTGCTCCAAAATACTTGCATTTTCACACACGTGTACTAAGCGACCTACAAGCACCATAAAAGTGCTCAAATTTCATTAACAAGCGTGCACGCAAAGTAGTTACTTTGGATTTTAATGAATGAGCGCTGCGTTGTTTCTCAATTCGTCCCTCCCAGGGGTTAGTGATGACAGGTATCGATACAGCGCTCTGCCAATGTTAGCAAGGCTTGTATCTGGCCTATTCAAACGCCTCAAAGCCACGACGCCATATATTCTGGCTTAGCAGCAATTACCAATTATTTGAACCCCTTAAATATAAGTCAAGCTTGGGGTGTTTTGAGAAAATCATCTTCAAGCAATCTTCTTCTTACCTCTGATTCCGAATCTGATGTCGTCTTCTCAGAACCGCTGATCGAACCCTCTTCGCTCATCTCTGTTCATAAACACACAAAAATTTGCCAGGAATAGAAATCAGAATTGTGGAATATTAATTCTTATCATTTCACGGGAGGAGCTAAATCTTTATCCTTAAGTCCTGCTGTTTAATAAAAAGACTTTTAGCTCAACAGATCCCTGCACTGACATCACACATGATTACTAAACAACCAAGGTGTAGTCTATCAAGTATAATTGAATGTAAAGATAATTTAGTATGCATGTATCAACATGCACGCCACTTAAAATGCGCACTACACAGTAACACACAGAGAGTCTGACTCCCAAAATGGCACAACCAAACTTGATCAAATATAAGAGTAATCTATAAATATAAATATTAATAGTAAACTTGCAGGTACAACCACGAGTAAATTCTCTTTTGAAGGAGTGGTGGCTCTGAAAAGAGCCGGTTTGGTCTCGACGTTTCGAACAGTATACTCTGCTCGTCTTCAAGAGGTCAATTGATTAATTATGATGACATCAGGTAAACATGGTGATAAAAAGTCATGAATCTCTGGCCCGAATGCAGTTATTTGCACTTGAAAATTTGGAAAATGGTCTTAATTGAATGATATGTTTGCTTACGAGCAAATGGTACTGAAAATTAACATTTAATTTTAACAACAGCATATTCCTAGAAATGGCAGAATTGGCAATTAACAAGTTTAAAGGGAAGGTACACGTTTGGTAACTACTCAAAACAAATATTAACTTAAAAACTGACTTGGTAACGAGCATTGGAGAGCTGTTGATAGTATAAAACATTGTGGGAAACGACTCCCTCTGAAATAACGTAGTTTTTGGGAAAGAGGTAATTTCACACTAAAATATTAAAAGACTTCTAGCTACGTGTAGAAGTCTTTTATTCCTATCTGAAAGCACACAAATTCGTCCAACAAGGGTGTTTTTTCTTTCAACATTTTCTTGCCACTTCGATGACCAATTGAGCCCAATTTTTCACAGGCTTGTTATTTTATGCTTCTGATGGGATACACCTAGTGAGAACACTGGTCTTTGATAATTTCCAAACGTGTACAGTGCCTTCAAAAAAAAATAAAGAGAAAACCAAAAGCACACAACCTAACACATAAGCACAAACACACCTCGATATAGACACACACTTTAGTTTATACATGTCTTACGTATACATTGTCACCAGCTCAAACATGATCACAGACGATCCAGGCAGACGCACCAACAGAGTCAAAAGATTCAGCTTCATTGATCCATGAAATGGTGAGATGAACAAAACTACCTCTTAAAACTAACAACTCAAAAAAACGAAACTACATGGTGCTAATGCTAAACATACTGTAAGTATGTTGGTGTGTCACTGAATGGGAGACTTTCTGGGACGATAGAGGGCAGCAGACTTACCGGGTAAATCCATTGTTCTCAGAATTATGCGCATGTTCAGAACTACGTAAACAATGGAAATTTACCCGGTATGTCTGCTGCCACCTAGCGTTGGAAAGTCTCCTATTGGACAGCACCATCATTTTTTTTATCAATCATTAAAGGGTCTATGTACTTTTTGTAGGACAAAAAACACAATGTCCACAGATTTACATTAATCTTGCACAGTTTGAGAATAATGATGGTAGAAAGCTTCACTGAAAATATTACTTGCTGAGGTGCTGTAGTTTGAGAAAGGAGTAAAACAATGTCATGAAAATAATTTTCGTCTCAGTGATCATGAGACGAAAATTCTTTTAGCATCAACATTTTTTTTTGCATGACATTGTTTTACTCAATTCTCAAAAACTACAACACCTCAGCAACTCATATTTTAAGGTACGCTTTCTACTATCATTATCTTAAAACGGTGTAAGTTTGATGCAAATCTGTGGACATTGTGTTTTAGTACCCAAATCCTTTAAGTACGTCACGACCACAACCCCAGACCATGAGAGGAGGTTTTTGAAACATGTGTATAAAAGGCTGACCTTCTTCTGTGATCTCAGCTACTCCAACGCTATCATCCTGCATGAAGGCTGGACTGCCTATCAAGTACGGCAGTGCACGATGGGCATACAGATCCTGCAGAAACACAGAGAGAGAGAGAGATAATTTTATAACAGGTGTCGGTAACCTGTCACCACTGTCACAACAATTAGTTAAATGCCGCGTCCCCTTCCGCTGAAGGAAGAACAAGAAAACTTTATATTCCTTCAAAATGGAGACAATGAGGATGGGTTATCCAATTTATACACAGTTCCAGGTTTCAAGGATGACATTGGTGAATGTTTGTGACACTGACTAAGGGGTTGAACCTGGAACGTGTGGCAGAAGGAAGGACAAGAATGATATTTAGTATCTAGATCCTTATTCAAATTTGGAAATGTAGAACCGAGGGGAAAAGACGATGCCGATCAGGCCAAAACGCTTGTGCTAGAATTCCCTTCATTAAATTTGGAGCTCGGTGTGTCTGGTAAGATAACCTTCTTCTACCGTGACTACACTGACAAGGAAGGAAACTAAATGATATCAATGATGTACAGCCAGTACTTCAGTGCTTCAGTAAAAATGAAATGTAATATTTAAGGAAAGTTTAGAGAGGGTGACTTAATCCAGTGCAATATTTCATTCACAAAAGTGTAGTACACAAGTACTAATAATAAAATAATAATAATAAGACTTGTAATGCGCACATATCCATCCTGCTGGGTGTTCAAGGGGCAGTAAAAACCAAAAACAAAACAAAAACAAAACAAAGAAAAATAGACACTACAAAATTAGTCCTTGAAAACCTGTGACATAAGATAAGTTTTGAAAAGAGATTTGAATGTTGTGGTACAAAGACAGGATCGAAGATTAAACGGTAGAGAGTTATAGATGCCTGGCGCAGCTGAAGAAAAAGACCTGTCACCCCATGAGTCAATATTTGTAAATGTACATGAGCATAGTGCAATAAGTTCAAAACGTACAATGTACATGTACATGTATCTCGCTTTTTAACAATTTCATCTGTTGTATCTTGCTTATTTTAACCATGTGTAAAACGACTCGGCCCTTGTTCCTATTGACCCCTTGCAGATGCAAGATACATGAGTACCATTTCCACCATTTTGGAGTCAGACATTTCAACTTCCAAAATGGCGTGCAGGAGGTAGGCGCAGATGCAAGAGATCAATAGAGCTCTCCAATCAAATCATTTAAGGGGGTGCCACGATAAGATCGGAGCAATGGAGGCAATCAGGCCTGGAACTTCATCTTGGAGTGGGGCAAGGCCGTTTTCATTTTCCAAAGGGGCACTACCATTGGACAATCTGAAAGTCTATGGTAAACTTTTGATGGGGCACCATGGCCAAGACAAGGAGAGAACATGGCCTTGAGCCTTCCTGTACAAATGTACTTCCAGGCCTGGACATTGTAAATGTAATTACAACCCCTGAATGGTGTATTTTATTTAATAATTTCAGCACACACACCATTTTTAAAATTCTGAAAAGAAACATCCAGACAAGAGAAAAGGTTGTGTAAAAATCCTTCCTGACACTCAGCAGGACTACAAAAATATCAGTTGTTACACGTCTAATGTGCAGGAGTCTGGCTGTCAAAAAAAACGGCTGTCAATTCAAAAACAGATGTATGTCAAAACTTGTTTTTCAGTCAAATAAACAAAAGTTATCATTGTTCTTTGATTTGTTTAAACAAGTACAAGTTAAAGTCTACACAAGATTCCCGCTAGGGACTAGATAATGATACACACATCCCCTGTCTAGTCCAGCAGTTTGGACATGTTCCATCATCGTTGTCTGCTCACAATGAGTCAGATTATAACATGTGCGTCTTATATCAAAAGTCTACAACAAAACTTTCTAGTTTGAAATACTTCAACCAACAAGGGAAAAAAAAAACTTATTAGAATAATTTGAATAATGTTAGTTATAACTTGCCAATAATGTTAGATTCATTTTTATTGACCTGAGGGGTGCCACGACCAATAAAAAAATCAAAACTTTTTACTGTGTCACTACAAACCTGTTTGTACATGCATGTAGTACATACATGTATGTACAACTTCAAACTTGTCCTTTTTAAATTTTGTAACGGCTAGACTACATGTACAATGACGAATGTCTTCATTTACATTTCACACTGTTAAAGGAACACATTGCCTTGGACCGGTCGAGTTGGTCAATTTGAAAAGCATTTTTAACCGTTTGTTATAAAATGCATATGGTCGGAAAGATGTTTTAAAAGTAGAATACAATGATCCACACAAATATGCCTCGAAATTGCGTGGTTTTCCTTTTACCTAGTCGACTAACACAGTCTGCCATTTATGGGAGATTTTTTACTCCCCTAAATGGCGGACGGTGTTAGTTCGCAAAGCAAAAGGAAAACCACGAAATTTTGAGGCATATTTGTGTGGATCATGTATTCTACTTTTAACACATCTTTCCAGCCATGCATTTTATAACAAACGATTACAAACTCTTTTTACAGACTGACTCTTCCGATCCAAGGCAATGTGTTCCTTTAAATTTGGTGTTGTAAAATTTGTTATTAACAGGGCCAAATCGTTATAAACAGTCCAAAAATTGGGCTGATTTAGCATGGGGTGGAACACTGCTAGGATGAGATAGATAGATTAAAGGTTTAGTGCATAGTGGATGATTGATCCTGGCTTTGGTTTGCAGATTGCAGTACACCATGTTTTTAACAAGTGTGCACGCAAAGCAGTCATTTTTGATTAGCTAACCCGAACTGATTTTCAGTGTTGCCCTCCCAGGGGTTAGTGACGAGAGGTATCGATACGGCGCGCTACCCATGGTAGCAAGGCTGGAATTCATAGTATAGGATTTGAACCAGGATCTACAGATGTAGAAGGTAGGGAAGACACAACTAAGCCAAACTGCAGTCGAATTTACAAAAGGACTCTTCCTAGGAGATATTAAAAACTAAAGGCTAGTCCCATAGTTAGGATGAGTGAACTCGTCCGAACTCAAGTCTTAACTCTTTGTGAAATCCACCTGCCGTCGATTTCTTCCTAGGAGATACTTAAAACTTAGGGCTAGTCCAATAGTCAGGACGAGTGAGCTCGTCCTAACTCAAGATAAGACTAGTCTTAACTCTTTGTGAAATACACCCCTGGATACCTATGTATATCCCATGACATTTCAGAGCCCTACATTATATCTTCATGTTTCTGATTGAAACAAAGATTTTGTTATGGACTATATATAAAGCCAGTGTTTGAACTTTGACAGTTCTATGACATTAATACCCAAATGGTTGTCCATAAACAGGCATCTCTAGTCTAAGATAACGTATTGTACAGGTGTATCTCATGCACTTTTCGTTAGGCCGTGTAATCCATGTTAAAGCTCTCAGCTTTTATATTATCGACCATGTAATTCAATTTCTCAAACTCTTAGAACGCCTACTCTTTATTTCCCCCGGCAGACAATGTTGCTGTGTTTTATTTTAGAGGGGGTGTAGGCCTATAAACCCCAGATCCTGATCTGTCCAGACAATCCCTTTAATAAAGGCCCTAACTCCGTCATTCCTCCCCCGTACAACACACAAAAAAGCTCCACACCCATTCCAATTACGTCGGTAATGTCAGGACAAGCCATAACGTGAGCAGACCAGACATCTTATACCCCCAAGGGGAAAACCCAGCCCCCCACGCTAACAGGAAAGCCCTGTATAATGACCTTCATATCCTGAGCAGAGGTCAACTCAGACGGACCCTTTTGCCTGTCTGTCTTCTGAACGGTAAAGACCTTTTCTGTCTTTGCCATGATAAGAAGGAACTCATCCTCTAGATTTGAGGAGAGCAGTCGCCTTGCGGTCACTATAAATGAATAATTAGACAGATCAAGGGAAGCTTTATTTATATCCATACAAGTGACTGTCCGATACCTTGACTGCTTCCTTTGATTAGTGAAGTCCAGTCATGTCCAGTTGGTGCTACTGCTGGACTAGATTGGGCCCAGTTTCATAAAGCTGTTAAGCAAAAAATACTGCTTGACAAATTTCTTTGGTAAGCAAGCATCGAGTCGGGGACCAACCACAACAATGCAAACTCAATGTAATTTGGGCTGGTAACTTGATTCTACCAAGCAATACTATTCTGTGTTTAGGGATTTTTTGTGCTTGAGTCGGGCACCAACCATAACAATGCGAACTCAATGTAAATTGTCCTGGTAACTTGATTCTGCTAAGCAATACTATGCTGTGTTTAGTGAGTTTTTGTGCTTACAAATAGGCCCTATAGACTTTATGAAATTGGGCCCTGGGGTCGATTTCACAAAGAGTTAGGACTAGTCCTAACTTAGGCCTAGTCCTAGAAGACAAATTGCATGGAAGTTAGGACGAGTAACTGGTCCTAGCTCGAGATAACACTAGTTCTAACTCTTTGTGAAATCCACCCCTGGTCTCTTAGAATAAAGACAGGTACTCGCTTTTCAGAACCAGAGATTTCATTGAATACAATGATTTCATTGGACAAGCGTGCAGTGACGTCAGCTTTCCATATCAGTGTTTCGATTGGTCAGAGGTGATGAGGATGCAGCTGACCAACGTCACTTCGGACCAATCAAAACACAGATATTGAAAGCTCACTTTCGGTCGTCTGCATGTTGTGTGCACTGTGTTCAGTATTATGTTCAGTGCACGATTGTTTTTGCATGTAATGCTGTTAAATGCACATGTAGGAATTGATCTACTCTGTACATGTGAAATGAATGTAGGTGAAAGGTGATTATGGACAGAGATTGCCGCAGGCTTGATGCCACTCTCTGGCGTAATTCACGAGCTGGACTAACTACTATGTGATCAAATACACCCCAGTCATGCCAGTGGCAATACCATAGTTCTTAATTTGCTGATGAAGCAATGAATTCTGATAGGAAATAATTTGTGTTTTATAATTTCTTTATCTCCAGCTCTTAGCAACCAGTTACTATAAGGAGCCACTTTGAAGTCAATTATACGTACATGCTACAACACACTGTTACGGAAGTACTAGCATGTACACATAAGGTCACCTCTCTGTACTGAGCACTGTACACAAATCCAAGCAGATTTTAACTATTCTTTCCAGAAAAACACAATGTGAAGACGTTTTCTGTTTAGAAATTAACAACTTAACGTATGTTTACATGTCCTAGCATGTTTTGTGCTAAATAACAAATCTGCTGTGCAAGTTAGTTTTATAAATCAAAATAGTGGCAGCTGTACAAAAAGTAAAACTGCTACACAAGTCAGTTTTATTTGAACTTGGGAAGAAATCAGAAATGAATGGAAACAAACGATGCAACATGTACCCTACCTGTAATTGATATATGAAATTATACATGAAGATTACGATACAACGATTACAAGGTTTTTATGGGACCAGGGGTCGATTTCACAAAGAGTTAGGGCTACTGCTAACTTAGGACTAGTCTTAGGAGATATGAAAAACGTACGGCTAGTCCTAAGTTAGGACTAGTAATGCGTCCTAACTAGAGATAAGACTAGTCTTAACTCTTTGTGAAATCCACACCAGGGGCAACTTTATAGCCTTGTACATGTAGTTGACAGTCACCTACCCCCGCACCACTCTGTGAAGTAGTTTGTCAACTTCCCATACATCATGTACACACATGGCAGAAGTATCTGTTAACCCTCCAGCCACGAATGACTACATCAAGAACCCAAGAGGAAAAGAAAAACACTATTCGAAACGTCGAGTTAATCCAACGGTTCTTTTCAGAACCACCCCAACTCATTTAGAGATTGTTATTACATGGTGTTACCGCAAACTTTTCTATATCTTACTTCCACCATGCAAAGTTTCAAATCCTACTTACTATTCATCAAGGTTTTGAGTAAAGTAATAACTTTTACCTTTGGTTCCAGGATGGGTTCCAAGACGGCTTTATACGTAGCATCTTCATCTTCAGAATCAGAGTTATCGATGTTAGCGTCCAGCTCCTCGAAGGCGGTGTCTAAGACGTTGATGCCGAGATTCAGAGCTTTAATAACCCTGGGGATGACTTCGGCTTCTCTCTGCTCCCTCGTCTTAGTCTAAAAGGGAGAACATCGACGGATTAGGCACAACGCATCAATCTTGCTAGGCATAGAGACCCTTATACTGGAGACAACTGATGTAGACTGGACATGACCTTAATGGCACTCCCCTAAGAACATGCTGAGTGTACCAGGTCAAGGTACTCTCCGCTGTCTTGTCTTAGTCTAAACAAGAAGACCAACAACGGATTATCCACAGCTCATCAGGCAAAGAGACCTTCACACTGACCAGAGACAAGGTCTGATGTAGACTGGACATGACCTTAACAGCAAGCACCCCCCTAAGAGAACCGTGGGTGTACCAAGACAAGGTACACCACGTGACTCAAGCATAAACAGCTCCGGCAACTACTGTCTGAGAGGCGGGGTCGCTCTACTTCCCCTGCCGGATTTGAAGAAAGATGCTCAAGATAATGTACTCTACATACATATTAATGTACATGCAGTTATTTAAGGCCTCCCCAGCTCTGTGTTACAGTGTTACCATAATCCATGTAATCTGGGCCCAATTTCATGGCTCTGCTTACCGTAAGCAAAAATATTGCCGCTTGCGGAAGCAGGAAATTCTGCGCTTTTTTTACGGGTTAGCAGGGAATTTTTGCTTGCGCACGTGCATACTCCTCCACGTTACTAGGCATTCTTGGCCTACTACAAAACTAGCGATTGCCTCCATGCCCCATGGTCAATGCCTTTGTGCCCTCAAAATGCTGTATAGAAATTCACAATTTCCTCATAGGCTGCCCTTTAACCAAGGAGGAAATGCCTTGGTGCCCTTGCCCTTTCAAAAATGAAGCATACAGCCCATGTTTCTATATAACCCTTGCTTAGTTGCCATGGTGATCACAGTGGAAATGCCGCACACATCCATTGCAATTACAGCTACATGTATCAACAGGTGAGGTGCCTCAATTTGTCCTCAGTGAGGGCGCTGTCTGTGACACCATACAAAGGATCTATTCCTGGTTAACGTATATTTGCGATTTAAGCACGATGACCTTTTACTTATGAAAGAAAAGCATTTGTACTCTTTAATTGGCAGTAATCCGGGTCAACATTTCCGGTAATGAGTCACTATAGGGTGGGGCCTATTGTCTAGTACCTGATCTTCTTTCTTGCTGGTTGCAGTGTCAGGTTTCTGGTCTGTTTCCTCGGAATCATCATACACTCTCTGGAGAGAAAAAAAAGTAGAGAATTGACTATCAGTCAGGATTTATTGATGTACGTTTAACTATTGGTTGCACTGAAACGCACTTCAACTGTTAGCATGCAAATATGAAGTGTACATGGTGTACATGGTATAGTCACATGTCAGGCCGGGAAATATGTTCCAGTTGTGCACCTAAGAAAGCTGATTGTATCAATGTACTAAAAAATCATTGTCATCCATGACATCACGTTTGTCAACCTATAAGTAAACTGTTGTGAGGCAATGTCAAATTTCACTCACACAGTGTAGTTTCAATTAAATGCACATGTAGTAAATGCAGTTATTACATTTATATATTCATGAAATAAACATTAGCTCACACACGTAAGGAAACCTGCCTAAGGAAGGGTGCTTGCTATGATAACTACATTAGTAACACAGGGGTTAACCCATATCATCAAACCGTGCAAATTTTATGTAACTGGACGTTGTGTTTTGTGTCCTACAAAAAGTACCTAAACCCTTTAAACACAAGCCTATTTGCTCTTTACAGCAACAAAGATTGTTCCAACAAGTCCCTGGTTGGAATCTAAAACAGCACTGTTGTTTGTTGTGGAAGGAAGGAAGACATTCATTTCAACTCAGCCCTCCCTTGACAAAAGAAAATGTGCCGCTCAGTAGAGATTAAGATCCGCTATTGGCAGGCTCCTATAAAGGTCAATTGGTTACGAGGAAACGCTGACAGACGAGATTACAAAAAAGGGGGCGGATTAAAGAGGAAGGGGTGTACTCTAAGCATGCTAGACCTCTAGCAAAATGGGTACAAACTGAACACCCACAGGGGAAATCAGAGAATTTAAAAAAAACTGTCAAAGGTTTGATGGTTAAGACACTTTAAACGCCCACCCCTCAAGGTCTGCTAATGAACCCAAATCCCAACACGGTAATTATGTCTAATTATTAATGCAAGGTTTGGAAAAAAATTCTACTTTTTCAGCAAAATATTTTTTTCTTAGGGTAGATGTACTTTTTTTAAATTACTAGAAAATTGCTTTTGAAAGTTATGAATCATATCATTATCTGACAGGTTTTTGATGTAAGATCTGAACACTTAAAAGCTGCTTGACTTTTAAACTTGGCTGGAAACTTTAATCGGATCAGCAATTATTTGGTTGAGAATAGCTACTTTCTGTGTTGAAGCAGCTCTATGAAATTGGGCCCTGATAGTAAAGACATGTCTTCAAAGGGTGCAGATAGTTCTGGATTTGGAATAATCTGGGGGGGTCAAATTAAGTAGATCCCCCACACACACACACACACACCCACCCCCACACACGCACCCCACAGTATGCAGGAAGTTTACAGTGAGTAACATTTTTGTATCAACATCAATTATTTTCCCCGATGCAATAAGTGATTGGGGAAGGGGTTACTTTCCAAACTGTAAAAAAACTTTCCCTGAAAGAATATTATTTTCTTAACACAAATCTTTATTTCTTAGTTCACGGATGAACTTTCTTGAGGTGGGGTTGGGGACTATTTGAAATTTCTGCTGTTGCCTTAATTTCTTAGATCATGGATGAATTTCTTAAGGTGGGCGGGGGGACTATTTGAAACTTCTGCTGTTGACTTAATTTCTTAGATCATGGATGAATTTCTTAAGGTGGGCGGGGGGACTATTTGAAACTTCTGCTGTTGACTTAATTTCTTAGATCATGGATGAATTTCTTAAGGTGGGGGGGGGACTATTTGAAACTTCTGCTGTTGACTTAATTTCTTAGATCATGGATGAATTTCTTAAGGTGGGGGGGGGGACTATTTGAAACTTCTGCTGTTGACTTAATTTCTTAGATCATGGCTGAATTTCTTAAGGTGGGCGGGGGGACTATTTGAAACTTCTGCTGTTGCCTTAATTTCTTAGATCATGGACGAATTTCTTAAGGTGGGGGGGGGGGACTATTTGAAACTTCTGCTGTTGCAGAATGCAAGTGTACAGTGTATGTAAATTGAACACTGTATACAGACTGTTGTGGTGAGAATCGGAGCCATGTGTTTTCATCTGTCATGAATAAGTCATCAATCCCTTGATCGCTTGGAAGGATGGCATCACCAATTACATTACTAGCCAAAACAAAGGTGGAAAAAACAACAATACAAAAAAAAATGCAATGTAATTGTTGTGATCCTGTCTCGCTTACATTTTCAATGAACTGTGTATTCGCCAACATGAGGAAATCGTTGAAGACGTTATGCACTCTTGAGTCGGTGCATTTGGTTTCATGCACCAAGCCGTCCATCTTCTTCTCAAGATCACTGGTTTTGGTTAACATCTTGGTTGAGAACTCTTGTAGATACAACAGCAACTGCAAAATCAACAGAAGGAGATATTTGTGTAAAAAAAAATGTAAAATACAATAAACCTTTAGGGCCTTGCCACATCTGCAGCCAAGGATTTCGCAAAACTTTACTCAAGTCCAATTCCCCAAGGTTTATGGCGCAAGTTGCTCCATAAACGCTGCGTAAGTGGACTTACGCAGTTGCATACAGTTTCGTAAAATCTGCTGCAGGAAACTTTTCAAGGCAACTTACGGAGACAACCAACTGCAGTGCATGCTACAGGCATAAAAGGACCTTTTTGGTAGTCGTTTCCAAACAGTTTCCTAGGATCCTGCCCAAAAATATGTGAGCATTCAAATGTGAATGTCCTTTTTTGTTTAGACTGTCTGGACCTGGTTGACTGTAAATTGTCTCGTATGACATGGGCCTTGTATGTTATAAAAATTGACCAAAATAGGATTTGAACCTGCTACAACTTGCAGAACTAATGTACTTTGTTGGCACTCTAACAGGCAATGTTGCTCTTTCCCTCCATCATGAAAGGGCTAGGTTGCTCAGTTGGTAGAGTGACGGCACATTCATCCGGAAGTTGCAGAGCTCATTTTTTTTGTCATACTCTTTGTCCGGGCTGTCAGGCAATTTCAGGTTTGGCTGCTGATTGGCACTTTTAGCTAAAATTGGGAGACTGGCATCAAACATGTCAAAGGGCTAGATACATGTAGCTCACTGGGTAGAATGCCAGCATTCATTCCAAAGTTCCTGGGTTGAAATCCCACTCTATTAGTGAATTTAGTTTGTTTAAACAAAATTGTATTTAAATTTAACTTGTCAGTTTCCCTTGTGGTTTATTACTTTTTAAAATTTGCTAAACTTTTGGGCAGCATGTTTGGACGTTAGTAAATCTTTACTAATGAGTATGGCTGGAAAAACTACAGGACTTTTTTGGTTATGATCATGACCATTGCAAAAATTACTAGACCCTGGCCAGTGGTTCAGTCAGTATTTCGAGGCCCTGAACTGATCAACTTGTTTCTGACAAAATGGCAAGAACTGTGAGAAAGTAAACCAAAATAAAGCGAAAACATTTATTTGAGTCTGGAGAATATGCCAGCATTCAATCCCAGAGAGACGTTGCAACAATGATCATCTGTACGGTTTAGTTCAAAAATCTTGTGCAAGTCATTCCTACATTGCAGGCATCTGAAACTTCTCACATCATATTTCATTCACACCCTTGTGGAACAGATAAAACCCTGCGTTACTGGACACTTGCTGGCTAGATTATCACGTCACAATAGACTGGTCACTGAAGTCGGGGTACTTTAGATTTACATATAAGTTGAATTCTAGTTTGAAAATCTTGTGCAAGTCATTCCTAGGCATCTGAAACTTCTCACATCATGTTTTCATTCAGTGCTTTTGTGTAACAGATACAACCTTGTGTTTTACTGGACACTTGCTGGCTTTAGATTATCCTGTCAAAATAGACTGGTCACTGAAGTCAGAGTACTTTAGATTTAGGCCAAAAAAACATGTTTAGCATCCTGCCTTTTTGAGAAAAGGAATGGGTTTTAATTGTTTATTTTTTCAAAATGGCCAGCCGACACATTTTTTAGAGACAACTGGCTGGGCTATTTTTCAAATTTCATTTGCCTCCGTGAAATTTCAGGCCTACAGGCGGGACGTTATAAACATGTGGGTTTTGGGGTTTTTTTTTTTTTTTTTGGGGGGGGGCGCCTTACATAAATGTATTAGTCGGATTCTCAATGACATTCAAATTTACGGGTGTTCATTCAGCAGAAACATGATTGGTCTTGACAATCTCTCAAGACCCTGGAGTAATCCTTTACAGCGAAATCCCGGATGAGGGGGACTTGACGTTTGTTAGATGGATCTTCTTCATAACCATGCCAACTTATTCCTCCAAGTAAATAAACAATTTAGGAAATGTTCGCATACTCATCGTGCAAGCTCACGCCAGATGGTTTTTTGTGTTTTTATTCTTACTTTGTCTTTTTGAAGGAAGGTTGGAGAGTGCAGATTAAATTCAACTAGATGTCACGCAATGCGAGAGTGGTCATCATTGACTGAGTGACAGGTGACACTGTGCATTGGGTATCAAATTATTCAACATATATTTACGATAATGTGCTAAGACCGGCTGGAACTTCCCGCGAATCATGCTTCATGCGAAGCAAATTCTGCATCACAAATTCGCAATAGTTGCCCTGTCACCAATTCCTACAAAAGATACGTCAGCAAAATTCATATGTGTCAGCAAAAATGTACAACAAAATGTCCTCAACAAACTGAGTGTAAGGTCAACTAATAATGCACATTGTTTTAATTTGGTAACATTTTAATTGTTGTTTCCTGACACATCAATAACCCAGCATTCTGAAACAGGCTGCTCATGCCTAAATAAAAAAGCCTGACCAACCCCAAGGATGTTTAGATGGCATTTTTAGTGTTAGCTGTACCTTAAAATAAAGCCAGGCATTACTTCAAAGATTATTTCATAATATATTAATCAACCTACACGTACTTGTAGTAGAACTACAACTCTATTTTTGGAACCGACTTCTGAGGTGAAAATGTCACCAGGATGGCTGAGAATTGAAGCACGCACAACAACTTAAGAAGTTGGCAGAAAGACAAGTCTGCACCATCATACAGTACTAATTATACCCTAGAAAAAATAACTCCCCTGAATTTCTTTTTGTTTTTTTCCCCCAAGGTGATTTGATCAAATTTTCATCAGGCTCCATTATCGCTACAATACCTCTTATTCTCAAACGGCAAAGCTGACCTGCACAACCCAAGACAATAACAAACATTAAAACAAAAATGAGCTAAGTCTTGTTAGTGTTACAATATCAACCATTTATTATTACTTTGTACCTTTTTACATACAGTTCATACTGCTTTACACTAGAGTTTGAAACTATTTTGTTCCGATAACGCCTCTAATAATAAATTTTAAAAAACTGAAAATAAAAAGCAGCCTGGGTTTACTTGTAATTGCTGAAAAACAAACCTGCAAACTTGAGCTCAAGTTGCAAGAAATAACAGAAGTGAACATCCTACTTGGGATCGTGTGCTTTGGGATCACACAGAGGCTTCACTCTGAATTGGATTCAAATGTGTTTTTTTCTAAGAGTGTTGTTTCTAAAAATGTTTTATTATCAACAGCTCTACAGTGCTCTTTTAGCCAAGTAAATTTTATAATCATTAATTGGTTGAGTTATTACCAACCTGCCTTGTAGGTTGGTCTTGTGAAAAACTAAAAAGAATTTTGAGAAATCGGGTTACATATTATAACATCGCTAAAAACTATTGTTTATCCAAATCTACAATACGTTTCCGCAAACTGCATTTGCAGGGAACTAGTTAAACCATTGTTGCCTATTCTTGATTTGAAAGAATTATTTTTGAAGTTTATTATCCTTTTAAAATTGGAACAAAAACACAATTCATTTTTTAAGTCCAGCCATGGAGGTGGTCTAGCCGTTGCTTGCTGCATATTTACTACCAAGTTATGCCAAAGGTTTGCCGTTGGTGGTGGCTATGAACTGATTCTACTTCTGTTTGTCACGCCCTGCTGGAATTCTCGGTACAGGAGTAGCAAGCATGGTTCTAAATTTTGATTTGACGTGATTAAAGACGGTTAGGCCCAATGCTGTCTAATGATGACTTAAATACCTTATAGGAATGGCGTCAATTAGGATATCACTGGATTGACTATTTTTAACGTTTCCTACAAATCTGAGAGGTAGCAGTTATCTTTGTCAACCATATCTGCATCAGCTGCTTCCTGAAGACTAGCGTTGTTCAGCTGACAAACCATCTTCCCTGGACCTTCCTCCATCAGCAGATTGAAGGAGCGACAGCGGGGCTCTGATCGGCACGCCTTCCCGCACGACACCACACCATCAGCTAGTAGCTCCTTCATGACGTGACCGACCAGACACTGGGACTCAACGCGACCATCAGGACCGGTCTGAAGACAGAAAAACGGAGTGTGGTGCCTGGCGTCAAGAGGGAGCTCACATGCGGCATATTTCATTTTACTACATTGTTTATTACGCCACTGTCCATGAAACTTGGAAATGACCACACAATTACGATCAGAGCTGGTTGGATAGTCGTCTCCCCAATTCTCATAGGTTTCAGCCTGACCCCTAAGTCCACATGGATGCCACGCCCCCTCCTCTTGGTCATCATTACAACCAATCCAAATTCCATTGGTCGGCTGCCCATTGTGTAAGTCAGCGTAAGTGTTCCAAATGTATGTTTGTTCCATTTGCGATTTAGGCACGGCTAAGTCTGCATGTGATCTGAGGCAGGTATCGCGTGCCTCATACCAGGTCAAAGTTTTATTTATTATAAAGTAGCAGGCCTCACCGTATCTCTGCCAGTCAGTAGGGCAGATGGCTGCCATGGTTGTACTATAACACCCAACCAGAAGCAACAACACACCAATAAAGTTCATCACGACAAAAAGTTAACCGTGTCTTTAATAATAAAAGCTGTCCAACAGTTCTGTTTGAAGAAAAGCAAACCAGTCAAAACACGTCAAAACTCGCCTCAAGCTTTGCAATGATGAAATATCACCTTAAAGTTACCCCTCTCTTTATAGCTGTACAACAATGAAAAGCCAAACCAGTGTGATGAAACACGTCTTCATGCTAAAGTTTTACCTGGGTGTCTATAAAGCAGGTACAACGATAAAAAGCAAACCAGCATGATAAAGTAAAGCAGTGTGGTGACGTCTATATATACTGTACACTCTAGAGAGAAACGCCATTTAATAGGCCTACTGTAAAGTAACTTAGAACAAAAGCATTCCTTGCCTGCGTGACTGATCTTTTAATCATGGTCATAGATTGGTAAATAATTTACTCCAAAAAGTGAACAGTGAGAATAAACAGGTCTACATCGCTAAAGATAACTGGCATTAATAGGCTTACTGTAGTCTTAGTAACTTGGAACAATGGCTTTCCTTGCTTCAATGACTGGTCTCAAGGTGGGATTGGTGGTAAATAATTTACTCCAAAATTTAACAACCAAAACAAAACTGACTTGGTACAGAGAACTTGAAGTACCATTTGGCGTTCGATACTATTTCGAGATCCCATTTGCAGTAAGATGGTTTTGGAAATTTGTTGCCCAAAAATATTTGAATCTGAGAGCTGATTCATAAAGTATCATTTCTCAGATTGTTGAGAGTAGTGGTGTCCGAAAAAACACCCTTGTGAGTGAATCACAAAACTGGGTTTGGCTTTAGAGTCTCTCTTTAAAAATCATGCACAGCATTGGCAGTTAAAAAGAGTTCCCCTGCGTAGAGGAACTTTGACTATTAGAGGTTTTCCATTAGATTATCCGGAAAACGGAAAAGTTTCTTGGCAAGAAATGGATCCTTCCAGATCGTTCCAGGTAGATAAAAAAACTGCACGCATGTTACGGATCGATAAAAAACATATTGAGTGTACCTGCGTGTACCTGTGCAAGCTTTTTAGTAGAGGATTTGTTAAGACGCCTGAACTTTTGAACACAAAGTTAGTATAACATTCAAGTGTGGTGCTGCAGTCTTCAGTCTTGAAGTAGAATAACCCTCTCTGAACAACTTAAAGCTACTGGGGTGTGCAGCAGTGCATACATTTACATCTTGTGATACTGAAACCATTCATCTCTGTCATTGGTTGCATGATTTCTCTTTTTCATAAGCCAAGAAGTTTATGAAGGGAAATATTCAAGACGCGGAAGGAACTTAACGGAGCCAGTAAGGGCTGAGACGTTGCATGTGATGATGGAGATAAAAGTCGAGTACATCTTGTAGTTAATGTACAAGTAGTATTCAGAACAGACAAGATCTTTGGCATAACTTATCAAAACTGATAAAACATATCTATGCAACTTGCAAAAAAGGAGGAAACCGCCTCGTAACAGATGGGATAAAAGGGCAATGGAAAATCTCAACATCTTGCCAATGGGAAACTTTTGATGGAGCACTAAAGCCACGACAAGGGGAAACATAGGCCATTGCCTCTGTGGATTTCAGGTAACTCCAGACAGGCTGTAAAAGGTCCTTGACATGACTTGACTATTACTTCCTGTTCAATAGAGCTAATTTATGTTAGTCTTTCAAAAACCACATTGTGTTACTCAAGTGTACGTAGGCCTACATGTACCTCACTGACTGAGAAAGAGAGCCAATAAAATGTGATAGAGTCTACCTTCTTACCACACCATGGGTCTAAAAATAGTCAATTTGACAAATAAAACTAGTGACTCATTAACTAAAGATGACAAACTGAATTCAGGTCAAGGCAAAAGGTAGACACGTCCATGCAGGGGATGTGTATGATAATCTCATGATCTGTGTTCAAACCTTTTATATTTTTAGGGGGGCGGGGGTTATTGCTCATCCAGAACTGCAAATCGTTTAGATCAGTTTAAAATATTTGTTGGTAACAAATTATGCATTGCACCTGCAGCTAACAATATTTCGCAATGCATCTGTGGAAATAAAAAATTAGTTTTGACTTACACTTTTTACAGTGTTGAAGTCGCGACTATTTGAGGCGCGACTAGACGAGTATTGAATTTCACTAATCGCCAGTACTTACATACCTCATAGTTTACAAGACAATGAAATGTCCATTCTATGCCTACAGCCTCACAGTCTGTTCTAAAGAAAAGACTTGCTGTGTTTGATTACTCTTACTCACCCCTGCGTCTGATGCCAGTGACCAGTTATTACTGCTCTTCCTTATTTCTGGAACCGTCAGAGGCTTCTCCCAGGCCTGGGGCTCTTTGACGGGTGGGGCTGGGGGCGTTGTGTCCATGGAACCATTGATGTCTCCGGCTCCAAAGTTTGGAAGAGCAACAGCCTGGAAGTAGAAAACAAGATACATTTAAACCATTGTTTACTTTAAAACAAAGATCAACACATTTAAAAGAAGGAGGTTCAAGTGTTGTCAATTAAATAAATAAAGATTTTGTACAATTATTATTTGAAGCCATCTAAAGTCACTCTTTGCATGCCATTATGACTCTTTTACATTGCCCATTTATGGATTTCTAACTTGCCATGGCAGTTTGCCGTTATAATTGAAATTGCTGACTGTAGTCGTGGTGGTTGAACTCATATGCCAACTGACTGGTCAGACTCACAGTCCATAAAAACACTTTTCTTGCCTAAGCCAATGTAACACTTATTGGTGCATCAATAAACATACATGTATGTAGTACACTGTAGTTCTGCCTTGCAATTATCTACATAATGTGGTACACTTTTTGCCATGTCCGTCCATTTTAATGAGACAAACACAACATGTAACTTCTTATTTATCTACGCATTTTCCCCATAGTTAAGCATTTTAAAACAGAGTTTGTGTGTTCTACCAGAAATCATCCCATGGCTGAATTATTTACACCCTTATGGTTGTTTTATCAATTAATATCCAGATAAATTCCAATGATCGATAAACTATTCCACCAGCAGCCAGCATGATGAGTCAACTTAAATGTTACCAAAAGTTAAGTTGTTGTATTTGGTTGTAACCATGGAGATACATAAACATAGGTTGTAAGCATTAAGAGCAAGCCCACAAATTATCAATAAATCCTAAGAAATTCCAAACATATAAAATCTAACACAAGAGAAATTTTTTTTAATCATCTTTAAAAGTTTTAATTCCTAAGGACACCCCTATGTCTAATCACATTATAATAATAATAATAATAATAATAATATCGAAATCTTATATAGAGCACAAACTTTCAGAAAGATAGGCTATTGCAGTGATGAATTCTGAGACCCAATTATTTAGCACTTTATAAGGGTTTACAAGGTGCTACGGCGCATACAGCAGCCACAGCCAGGAACACAGGGGCGAACTCCTTCTCTTTTCGATAATGCACTGGGTTCTTTTACATAACAGTTACACAACACATTGGCCCAACGGCTTTACGTCCCATCTGAAGGACGAAGCAATGGTTAAGTGCCTTGCTTAAGGACACAAGTGTCACGGCTGGGGATTCGAACCCACACTCTGCTGATCAGAAACAGAGTTTGATCAGAGTTCAAGAGTTTGAATTCGGTGCTCTTAACCGCTCGCCCACAACACTTCCCAAACCACAATCCTTCAAACCAGGCCTTTCTTCCGAGTCTATTAAATAACCATTGTCATTAAGTTAACCATCTCCTGGTAACGAAAGGAAGGAGGCCACATTTCTAAGGATATTCCAATTTTCAAAACATCCTGAGAAAAAAGTGGCCAAGGCCACACTTATTAAAGGGAAAGTACAAATTAAGTACAACATTGATGTTGGTTTTTGAGGTTTCAATGAAAACACCATACTCCATTAGTACAATAGACCTTTACTACAGTGTGGTCATCTTGATTTTACTCCATTCCAACTCATTGTAACCACACTGAGGTTAGACGATATAATAGTCTGGTGCCATGTTTGCGCATTGAATGTTAGCATTCATTACTATTATTGGAAACAGGGAACATGACCAAGATGGTGACAGCGTGGGTAAAGGTCTATTTGTCAGTATCTTTGTACTAGTCCGAAGCCATGCTTTCAACCTGTAGCAGTAATATAGCCATGGATAACACCCAAGGGTATGATACATTCTTGGAAGCCGATTTCACGAAACCATAGAATTAAGAGTAACTAGTCCTTACTTAGGATGGGTTCAATGTGTCCTAATGTCTATGGCTACGGAACTTAAATCCTTCTAAGTCCTTTAGAAGATCCTACTTGTAATGTAAGTTAGGAAGAGTTAGGAAGAGTTTGGTGAAGTCGACGGCTGGGCCAAAATTTTACGGCTCTGCATGCTTACTACTGTACAGCGGAATTTTGTGCTCACAAGTTACAGTTGCCATTCTCCACTTACAATGTATTGTACAAACGCCAAGTTTCTGCACTAGCTGTGTAAGCAAAGACTGCCTACTGACACAGGCGCATTTTAAGCAAATATTCTGTGCTAACTCGTGATTATGCTTACTTTAGACAGAGCCATGAATTTGGCCCAGGTAAGATTGAGTCAGACACTGAGATAATTTTTTCTGGCTTATTTAATTCAAGTTCTTGTAACTAATTAAAGATGGCTTTTTTGTGTTTATGACTAATTGGTCTGGCCAATTAGTGTATTGTAATGGTTCTCCATCAAAATTCCCAAACAGCTTTGACTATAAATCTCTCTTGTTCCTTAAGCAATCTGAGGTAAACTCCTTTTCAAAAAGCCTCGTGAAAAACAGAATAGCAAAACCAACAAATTTATGATGCTACAACAAGGATGTCAACCACTTAAAAGTCTGTCAAACTTCAACAGCTAAATTAAAGGCCACCCAATAACTCACCAGAAAGTCACCCGACGTCGGCCCAAACAGATGCATGTATTTATCCATGATTGTACTCTCCTGTAATCCTACCAGGCAAACATCTCAACAATCCAACGCAAAGAATGGAAACTTAATTATTTCCCTGGATACATTCAAGTCGACACAACAACAGCGTAATCCACGATCTACATTGTTTTTTTTCCCGAACCTAGTCATGCTAGTGTGCACCCCTTACCGCTCACCACCCAACACTAACGCACGTCAGCTCGCTACCCCCAGAGAGACCCAGCACAGAGAGAGACAGAAGTTCCTAGAGCAAGCTTCTGCGATAGTCTCTGAGTCACTGTAATTGCCAAGGAATTATCCAAGTATACTACATCCTGCTCAGTTTCCTATGGGCTCATTACAACTCAGTCAAACTACAAGTCGACAAGTCGGGCTAGACTTTGTGACAATGAGGTCCAAATGGTTTGTTTTTTTCTTTTTCAAGAATCTGTAGATTACACTGTACAAATGCAGAAATAGGCACAAAAAAAAAAAAACTTTCCGGCATATTTTATAAAGTGCTCTTAACCTTGGTACCACAACACTTTAATACTTGAAAACAGTACAATAAGCAAATAAATAGAGGCACTTAAGGCCTTTTCACACAAGGAAAATAAGCAGGGGGTCCTTGGTCTTAAGAACACAACGTTGTTTAATCCACATCGTGTGAAAGGTACCTCTGCTTAAATAGGCACGGGTCCCTGGTCTTTTTAAGACCAAGGTCCAGACCTCCATCTTAAAAACACAACGTTGTGAAAATTATACCATGATCATCCGTGTGTGCTGTGTGAATGAACATTGCTTGGGTAACGAAGGACCCTGGTGTGGCTGGAGCTACCACGCATGCACGCAAGAAGAAACACATGGTGCAAGAAAATAAAGATGTTCGACCCCGTTATACGATAACGTTAAACCTTTGAGCATGTTCATGAGAACGTGTGTGCACGACTCCTTCAAGAGAGCAAGTTTTCAGTGTTTAGCATGAAATCGTTGAGATATCACAACTACACGTTCATTCTTCGTCCAAAAACAAATCTTTTTTTTAGGGGTCGTCGATTCACGACAGTGCAGGAAAATGTTTGGTACATACGTTGGCGATGCGGATCAGTGAAATGGACAATAAACAACGTTCACCTTTAGCACCACAAAAGACGAATGTTCTGAAACAAAGGATGTTGGTTTCTGCGCAGTGTGAAAGGTCCTGTTTGAGTTTGACCAACGTCCTTGGTCAAGACAACTGGCACCAAGGACCAAGGACCCTAGTTTGACGTTGTCGTGTGAAAAGGGCTTTAGAAAGACAGTTGGTCCTAAGCAATCAAACACTGAACGGGAAAAAAGTTTTTTTGAAAGGATTCACGTGTAGGCCTATATTAAATCTGTGGGGGATGATAATTTAAGTCAGTCAGGGTAGAACACGACAGTAGAGCTCAAATTCACTTCCTTTCTGCTCACTGATAATCCGTAAGCTCAAGTCTTTGCATGCTTGACAAATTTGGTTAGCAAAGGAATTTGTGCTTGTGTGTGTGTGTGTACTTCACGAAGCATTCTGTAATTACACAGCCAGCATAAATTAGGCACTAACACCTGAACCTAAGTCAGCAACATGATAAACACAGAGTTTTGCTGCTTAGCAGATCCATGAAATTGGGCCCGGGTCTTCAAACAGTGTTGAACCATAATCTTAGTTTACAAACCTTCATGTACACAGGCTTATTTCACTTTTTTTTTTTTTCGTCTTTTGAAATTTTCTGTGAAAACAATTGTTGTTGTTTTCCCTTTGTTTTGTTCGTTTTGTTCGTTTTATGTTTCATTTTATTATTGGACTTGAAGAGGTGTTCTGAGTGACTGCTTGAATCTGGCTATGAAAGGCAATTTTTGAGGAACTAGATTGATTAACTAGATGTTTTACCAATAACAAATCGTTGTAATTGACTGAGTGACTAGACTCAGTATTCAGAGTGGCTGCTTATTAAGACATCATCTTTATAGAAGAATGCAGGAAGTCGTTGGTTTTGTCCCCAGGGTGCTCACAAACAAAAACTTTAAACCAAGTTGAAAGCCAGATTGGAGTGACGTCAATTAAAAATCTACAAGGCTAAAAAATAACTGGTCACCTGAACAACTACACTTCTGTTGAAATCATAAAAAGTTTCCCACTTTTATTTCCAAAGATTCTTAGACAAGAAAGAAAATGTATGATCTTTGTTGCTTATTGAATAAATCAAAAATCAATAAATAAATAAAAAGAAAAAAAAGTGCCACATATTTGAAGGTAAGAGGGTAACGCAATTTTGTCCTTCCACAAGTTTAAAGCGAGATTCCCAATAAAGTAAACTTGACCGAGAGAACAAGATCCAGCATGACCAGAGCTGACTTGACAGGGTTTGTGTGCACAGCTTAGAAAAACAATGACATGTACAATCAATGGTTTCAATGACCAAGCTGTGATTTTTTTAACGACATTGTTTAACTGGTATTGGTAGTGTAGTGCTATTTGTATTGTCGTTACTGCAGTCAAATCTCCACACCGAGAAATCATTGAAGGTGTTCTTGGTTGCTAGCAGAAAAGCTTTATAAATAATTTAATTGATGTGTAGGTAGGCCACCTTACGCCCCCCTAAAGGCCCTGTCACACAGGCCCCGATAACAAGAACGAAAACAAGATCGATAAAAATGCACGCCCTCGATTGGTTGAATTGCTCCACGCAGAATACGCCCAGGCTTATTCAACCAATCGAGGGCGTGCATTTGTATCGTTGTCATTTTCGTTCTCGTTATCGGGGCCTGTGTGAGCGGGCCTTTTGAGTAGGGTGCTTACATAATGTATGTAGGCCCCCATGAATGGAAGTGCCAGCCTGCATCCCTTGAAGTTTGGATTAAAGGTAGCTTCCTGACAATTAATAGCTGTCAATGACCTCTAGAAAGCATTCCACTCCTAAGCTGTTGTACCTGGTACTGAAAGAATATCTGTACCATCACCGTTTTGGAGTAGCCAGTTAGAAATGTTCCATAAAGTAAAAGAATAGAAGACCAATGTGCAGTGTATATGGCGATGCGTGCTGAGATAATATAGGTGTTCCTCCAGTAGTTGAAGATGAAACCTTCTTCCTGGACCTACACTAGAATGAACTTTTTCTTCTTCTTCTTCCTAAGGTGTGCGGTTTTTCATTTGTCCTTCTCAAGGTTTTTTTTAAAGAAACTTTTAAAGGCTAGGGATTTGGTTTGAATCAGAGATACGTGTCCGTATCCTGCCACCACTTTTTCACTCATTTTTACAAAAAGGGATATATCTCATTGAGGTAAATTAGATACTATATTATTTCATATCGAATGAAAAAGTGGTGGGGTGAAACGGAAACTTTCCCTAAATCAGTATGAAAGATGGGATAACTTTCCGTATGGCGCCACCACTTTTTCACTCATTTTTACAAAAAGGGATATATCAATCAGGTAAATTAGATACTATATTATTTTATTTCGAATGAAAAAGTGGTGGCGCCATACGGAAACTTTTCCGAAAGATGAAGTAACCTTGGAGTCGGATGGAGAAGAGCATACAGTGGGGAAAATATGAAAACTATTCAATTAAGAATTAAGATAACAATGAGTACTAAATTGGAATGTTCCATTTAGCTAGCTCAGCTTCGCCTTGCTAAATAAATAATAGAGCATTCCAGTTCAACTCATGAAAATTAAGTCTCGGCACAATTAATAGTACATCATGATTGCATGTATAAAATTTGGAAAGGTATCCGTATCATCATACTACAACTTACTACAACTTACTCACATATTTAAATTGACAAGTAATTTTTTTAAATTAACAAGTAATTTTGCTCATCAAATGAGATGGTCCTTTTCATAATTTCAAGCCCGTCTGTTTTGCCTTCCCTTTGCTTTGGCCTTTGGTTTGGTTTGCCGTTATAGGGGTTTGGCAAAGGGAATGTCTACCCCCCCCCCCCCAGTGTTTCGCTAAGAGGTCTCTCAGGAAAAATAAATAAATAAATGATCAAACTTTAGATACTAATTTAATTTATAACGAGAAAAAAAAGTGGCGGCAGGATGCAGACATTTTGCCTTTAATTTAATTTTTGGACTCGGAGCTCTGCGTGCAATATGCCAGGGGGAATCACCTGACCGGTTTGCACTTGACTTTGCATATAAAATAAAAATATAAAAAATATGAAAAATTTACAAAACAATAAAATTTAACCCATTTAAAGACACAGCGAGCAATTCAAATCCACACTAATCATGCTCCTCAACTAAGGTCCATTGGATTTCTAAGAAATTGCTCACCCCTTCATTTTGAGGTTGTTCGTCCAGCAAACCATTCGTAAAGAAACCATCATCCATCACTGGAGGTGGCGGTGGAGGGGGAGGAGGTGCCATCTTTACTCTAGTCACTGTAAATGGTATCCGTTATTTTGATTCGATTTGCATTAATTTTTACGTTGGAGCAATGATATTGATGGAGCAGGATACCAATCAATGTTGTCACGAGATTATCCATCAGCACTCGCGGTTTCTCGTGTGATTGGCTTCAATTTAAAGATGGCGGCGCCCATGGGAAGATTGACGTGGGTAAGTCAGTGACAAAACGGAAGTGTAAAGAGTGAGTATAAACGCTTTAAAGTGTGTGAGGTTTTAGTGAATTTATTGAATACCAGGTTTTTATTAAGTATGGGATTGTAATTTCACATATACATGTACACGGACTTGGTTGCTTTTAGAATGCGGTTTTTTAAACTTGCCAATGGCAATGGGCATGGCCATGAATATGAATGATTATGAAAAAAAAATGGAGGTAGAAATTCAGAAATTATTCTTGATTCAATTGACTCGACTGACTCACTGAGTCATGACTTGAGTGCTGCTGCATTGTCATCGAGTTCTTGGCACACAGGCAGACACTGGACAGGGACAGTGTCCATTTCAAAGCATTTTTGCGATGTGATGGTGCTTTGTAATAATAATATTAATAATGTCAACAAAATTACAATTAGTGAAACTCATATTTGTTCAGTTTCAGTTCACTACTACGTACTAGTAGTCTACTAAAGTACTACTACTATTACTAGTGCTAAAATATTAAATTTGGGAAAATGTCTGTATGTGGTACCACGTACCACCACTTTAATTTTAAATAAATTTTTATTTTATGATTTTATTTCATATGCCTGATTCATAAAGCTCTACATATTACAAGTGGCATTAAAAAAAGTTCTGAAATATTTTATTAAGAGTAAGACTTAGCCAGTAAATAAGAGGAACTTTATGAATATTGAATTTATTAAAGGACTAAAAAGTGAGCAATGGGTCGGAAGCGAGGAGGGAAAAGCTCCAAGGCTGCGGCATCAGGAGGGAGAGGTCATCGTCACATACACAAATTTGAAAGAAATTTCAGGGACTACCCGCAGGATGTCGGTAAGAAGTAGGCCTACAAAACAGACTGAAATGTTCCTGATCTTGAACATGTTGGAACTCAGGAAATTAAAGCAAGATCCAGATTCCTCTCTCCCGTTTTTGCTTGAAAATGTTCAAAACCTGCAGAGCCAAACTTTGGCATTGTACCAAGGCATGCTAGCCCCACTGCCGATGCCATCGAAAACCACCTCTTTACCTGGAACCATGTAATTTTGGAGAAGGCAACCCAAGAAATACACAATTGGAGCTTTTGTTTGAGGCCAAGTTTTCCAGTCATTCAGGATTCAAACTTTAAAAACACTTCCTTTCAACCAGTTAACTAGCATAATTTGATTGCAATAAACTGGTTGAACGGAAGTATACTGAAGTAAACTGCGAACCACCCAGTGAGTCGCTCGTTAGATTCTATGGATGACCTAAAACTTGATTTGGCGGGTCGTGTTGCAACGTTATCACCCTGAATATCTGGGCAATACTGATGATTGAATTGTTTCTTGGATTACGAAACGATGGTGTGCCAAGAGATGAAGTTCCCATTCTAATATGAGTATGACATTATGATATTTACATAATAGCCAGGGTCATTAAATGTCATTGAACCATTCTTGGCTTCATCATATTTATTATATCAATCATAGTTAAAGGCAGTGGACACGTTTGGTATTTAGTCAAAATAATTGTTAGCATAAAACCGTACTTGATAACGAGTAATGTCGAGCTGTTGATAGTATAAAACATTGTGAGAAACGGCTCCCTCTGAAGTAACATATTTGAATTTGATTTCGAGACCTTAGATTTTGAGGTCTCGAAATCAAGCATCTGATGAAAGAAAGCACACAACTTTGTGTGACAAGGTGTATTTTTCTTTCGCTATTATCGCGCAATTTCGACGACCAATTGAGCTCAAATTTTCACAGGTTTGTTATTTTATGCATGTTGAGATACGCCAAGTGAAAAGACTGGTCTTTGACAACTACTAATTGTGTCCAGGGTCTTTAAAGGAACACGCTGCCTTGGATCGGTCGAGTTGGTCTTTGAAAAGCGTATGTAACCGTTTGTTATAGATTGCATATGATTAGAAAGATATTTTAAAAGTAGAAATGATCCGCACAAGTATCACTTGATATTGTGTGGTTCTCCTTCTACCTCGTCGCAAACACAGTCGGCCATTTATAAATGGCCGACCGTGTTAGTTCGCAGAGTAAAAGGAAACCCACGCAATTTCGAGGCAAATGTGTGTGGATCATTGTATTCTACTTTTTAAACATCTTTCTAGCCATATGCATTTTATAACAAACGGTTACAAACGCTTTTCAAAGACCAACTCGACCGATCCAAGGCAACAACAAGTTTTTTGTTTTTTTTAACACCAGTGTTGTAGTAAGCCCCTACTTGTACTCGGTACTCATACAAAGTACTCCTAAATATTGTTTTGAGTCCATAAGGTTTGTTTCACAAAATTCATCCATATTCGAAAGTTTAGATTTTTTGGGAGCCTGGTTACAATTAAAATATTCTGGATGCCCCACAATATACATGACATCAACAGGTTACACCCATATCAATGTAGTGTAATTATCTCTTTCCACAGAGCGGGACAATTAAATAATCACCTGAGAAGAAATTGGAAAAGTCTGTCTCCTTAAATGTTTTATTTGAAATGTGAGGTACTTATATCATTACATTTTTATACAAAACCACACTGACAATTGATAATCTACTGTTAAAATCCCATTAGCAAATCCAGATCATCCATCTGGATCAGCTGAAGATGACGATCCCTACAAGATCCCATGCCCCCTGGCCATGTGGGACCTTCAGCACTGCGATCCCAAGAAGTGCACGGGTCGGAAGTTAGCCAGAAAGGGCCTGCTCAGGACACTACGGCTAGCCCAGAGATTCAATGGGGTTATTCTCTCACCTCTGGGAACAAACTGTATCTCACCACAGGACAGGTGCGTCTATTATTATTTAATGTATTCAGGAAGCCTTGGTAATGTAGGAGTATTTAAATATAGATACCCAGGCCTCGGGGTACGGTTGTGTTGCCGCTTTCCAGAATGTTTCATACACTTGGGTGTTATCCATGGCTATATTACAGCTACAGGTTGAAAGCATGGCTTCGGACTAGTACAAAGATACTGACAAATAGACCTTTATCACGCTGTCACCATCTTGGTCATGTTCCCTGTTTCCGTAACAGTAATGAATGCTAACATTCATTGCGCAAACATGGCACCAGACTATTATTTCGTCCAGCCTCAGTTTGGTTACAATAAGTTGGAATGGAGTAAAATCAAGATGGCCACACAGTGATAATGGTCTATAGGGAGACCACAAACATTGGGGTTAGATACTTCAGTTGGTAGAGGGTCTGCATGTTAATCCAGAGGTCATAGGTTCAAGTCCTGCTATTACAGTTACAGGTTGAAAGGCTTCTGATGACTAGTACCGAAACAAAGATATTGACAAATAGGGAGACCACCAACATAGGGCTAATTGTTATCCATGGCTATATTACAGTTACAGGTTGAACGGCTTTTGACTAGTACCGAAACAAAGATATTGACAAATAGGGAGACCACCAACATAGGGCTAATTGTTATCCATGGCTATATTACAGTTACAGGTTGAACGGCTTTTGACTAGTACAAAGATACTGACAAATAGGGAGACCACCAACATAGGGCTAATTGTTATCCATGGCTATATTACAGTTACAGGTTGAACGGCTTTTGACTAGTACAAAGATACTGACAAATAGGGAGACCACCAACATAGGGCTAGATAGCTCAGTTGGTAGAGGGCCTGCACATTAATCCAGAGGTCGCAGGCTCAAGTCCTGCTATATTTTTGTTTCTTTTTGAACCCCAAAATAAATCATTGTACTTTCAGTGTGTAGATTTATAATCAACATTTTTTCAGTATCTTTAGGCCTTATAACACCCCGCATTATATAAATGGAAGATTATTTGTAAATATATATTTGAGATTGCTACAATATAAATGTTCAAGCACTCTGCTGTTTTGACCCTAGCAACGTCTTCCTCAAAGCTTAAAATGACAAAACAACACACACACATGCAATGCATACAGTTGTTAAAAAGGAATGAAAAGAAAGCAACAGAATTCTGTCGGAAGAGAATTCAGAAAGAAGTATTTTGTAAACACACATGATGAGTGTCTGTGAATCATTCAATATTTAGGTTGTATGAAAGTTGACAGTTTTTGTTTTGCGTAATTTTACAGACACATTGTAGAAGAGAAAGGAATCGCTGTGATAGATTGCTCCTGGGCCAAGCTCGAGGAGACGCCATTTGATAAGATGAGGGGAGGTCAGCCAAGACTCCTCCCATACCTCGTTGCCGCAAATCCTATCAACTACGGCAGGCCGTGTAAGCTGTCATGCGTTGAGGCATTCGCTGCAACTTTCTACATAGTCGGTAAGGTTTATTCTAAGAGATTTCTAGCTAGAGTTATAGTTTACAGGCATACTATTCTTCCTACTCTGAATTTTTGCTCTTCAAAAAATCTGGGGAAAAAAACGTTCATTAAATAGCTTAATTAAACTATTGAGGCCTACACCATGCGTACATTTATCTACTAAATAAAGTTGTTCTACTTTTTTTCTGGGGACCAAATATCATGAGTTAAGATCGACTTCAAATAAAAACTGGTTGGCTAATAACAGGTTTCTTTCCCTGCCTTTCACCTCCATGGACCCCGGTTGGATTACGCCTTAGACTAGAGCCTTGAGTGTGAGATGGGTTTACAGTCCCCATGGGGTTACTTTGGATTTCCCCATTTGAGGATTTCCTTAGAGTGAGGAAGGATCTTACTGAATCCAGGCATGTGGCTACCCATGTTTTTTTTTTCTTTTTCTGATTTTAAGATGTTCTCTCTATCCTTGAGCCCTGAAAGAAATAGTCGTGGGAGGCTATTACCAAGGCCCACAAGCCATTTATCAAGAATGTTCACATTTGGCAAATCTCATCCCTGTTGGTTACCATCGTGGTCAAGTGGCTAGACTGCAGGTTGAGTGTTCGAATGCTGTTTTGTAGTACTGAATCTTAATTGATTAATTTGTGCAATTCATAATCATTGATGAAAAGCCATTATACACTTTCGGTAAACAGTATTATCCAAGGCCCACACTTCTTGTATCACAACTTATATATAAAATAACAAACCTGTGGAAATTTGGGCTCAATCAGTCATTGGAGTCGGGAGAAAATAACGGGAAAACCCACCCTTGTTTTCGCACGTTTCGCCGTGTCATGACATGTGTTTACTATAAATCCATAATTCTCGTGGTAGAGAATTGATAACTGTTTTAATGTTTTCTCAAAAAGTAAAGCATTTCATGGAATAATATTTCAAGAGAAGTCTTTCACCATTACCTTCTGTAAACCCTGTAAGTTATTTGTAAATCTGTGACCTTTTGTTTTTTTACTGTTCTGAAAGTGTATAATGGCTTTAAACCAATGTTTGTATGTGTGAGATTAGCTGTTGCCAGCTTGATGTTTCTACCTACTTTGTGGGCTTTGACAAAATCTCTTGTTTGGGAGATCATTTTAACAAACAAAGTGGACTAATGAACATTCTGAGTTGATACATTCTGGAGGATCATTTGTGTATAATGACACTTCAGACCGAATTCCGCGCTTACGATCACGTTTCCCGCCTACAAGCCAGCGCGCCGAATTTCTGCGCTAGCCTTGTAAGCTTAGAATGCCTAGTAACGTTTAGTATGCACGGGCAGAAGCCCAAATTCGCCGCTAACCCGTGAAATACGCTTGCCGTAAGCACAGAATTCCCTGCTTCAGTAAGCGCCGATTCTGTGCTTACAGTAAGCAGAGCCATGAAATTGGGCCCTGATATTCTTCCTACTTTAGACTGATTTCTGATTTGTTTTTGCCCTGAATCTTAAATCTGAAAAAAAATTGTGATCAAATAGCCTGAATAGAGAAGTTTAAAGTTGACACATATGTCTACATGTAGGTTAGTCCTCGTACTCTATGAAATGTTCCTACTTTTAGTCCAAGGTTCATATATCATGCCTTACACTTGGAGGAAGAAAGTGATTTTTACACAATTCCTTGTACTCTAGGTCTGCCTGAGTCCCCAAGTGGGGACCAGGTTTATAGTGACACTTTTGGGAAGAAATGAATTTTTACACAATTCCTTGTACTCTAGGTCTGCCTGAGTCCCCAAGTGGGGACCAGGTTTATAGTGACACTTTTGGGAAGAAATGAATTTTTACACAAAGTTTCTTGTACTCTAGGTCTGCCTGAGTATGGCATGCAGCTTCTGAAACGATTCAAGTGGGGACCAGGTTTCTACCAGCTCAACCAGGAAGTTCTTGATAACTATGCGGCTTGTAAGACCAGCGCTGATGTAATTGAAGCACAGAGCAAATGGATGGAGAAGTTACAACAAGAAGATGCACAGAGATACAATACTGGTAGGTTAAGGCAGTCTCCTGACGATGACTAAAGCAAGCTAGTCGAAATGTTGAGACCGATGGGAGACTTTTAGACAGTCCTTTTTCACAGAGCACGTGCTCAGACCTACGCGCGCAATACTGTGCATGCGCTCGCATGCTCCGAGCCGCAAAAGCGAACTATTACGTCTGCTGCCGCCAGCGTCCACTCACGCGACGGTAGTGAAGTTTATAATGAGAAGTCCCTTTGATCCACTAAAGCTAAAGTAGTAGTCCTGGCCGATTTTCTACCTTCCGCCCAGGTAGTAGTTAAAAAGCAGGACAGTGCTTTGTAAGCAGGACAGTGCTTTTTAGAACTGAAAAGTTTCCAGAATTCTGAAAATGTCCTCCACAAGAGAACATACTGTAATCTACCTAGCAAGTAGATACACACATTGTGTTACCGCAAACCAAGATTAATTCTCTTGACCCTTACCCCATTGATATTTAATAATAATAATAATAATAATAATATTTCACAGAAAGACTATCATTTTATCTCTCAATCAACAAAAGGTGAACAGCATAACAGAGGAGAATAACCGCCTTAGAAAAAAAACTTGGTTAATCTCCCTTCAGTACTCTTATTAGAGAGACCGTTTTATTTAGATGACCTCAAGCCATTATACATGTTTAAATGTGCACCTGTGGTTCATTTAAAGACAGTGTGAGGCAGGCGGCGGGCATGTGTCAAAGCCCATTAACTCACAAAAAAAAGCTTTTCTGTGTGTAATAATTGTTTCCCTCATACACAGCTCAAACTGCAACAGCACTGCACTGCTCAGCAAGTGCTTTGCACATAAACAACAATACCATCAATTTTGAATACTAATGCATAATGCTATACAGTAGATGCATATTAACACAGTGAGGTATTGTGATCTCCTGCACTAAAAGGGTTTAGGTACTTTTTGTACGACACAAAACACAATGTCAACCGATTTACATTACACTGCTTGAAGATAGTGAAGGTAGAAAGATTCCCCAAAAAAATTATTTGCCGAGCTGCTGTAGTTTTTGAGAAATGAGTAAAACTAAGTCACTAAAAAATTTTGTTGTCTCAGGAGACGAAAATTATTTTAGCATGTACAACGTATTTACGCGACTCTCCTACAAGGCACTGTACACGTTCGGTAATTGTCAAAGACCAGTACTCTCACTTGGTGTATTCCATCAGAAGCATAAAATAACAAGCCTGTGAAAATTTGGGCTCAATCGGACATCGATATTGTGAGAAAATGATGACAGAAAAAACACCCTTGTTGAACAAATTTGTGTGCTTTCAGATAGGAATAAAAGACTTCTAGCAAGAAGTCTTTTATTATTTTAGTGAGAAATTACCTCTTTCTCAAAAACTATCTTACTTCATAGGGAGCCGTTTGTCACAATATTTTATACTATCAACAGCTCTCCAATGCTCGTTACGAAGTGAGTTTTTGAAGTAATGTTTGTTCTGAGTAGTTACCAAATGTGTACCTTCCCTTTAATACATTGCTCTGTGATTTTTTCTAGCTAGAAGTCTTTTATTATTTTAGTGAGAAATATCCTCTTTCTCAAAAAATATCTTACTTCATAGGGAGCGGTTTCTCACAATATTTTATACTATCAACAGCTCTCCAATGCTCGTTACGAAGTCAGTTTTTGAAGTAATGTTTGTTTTGAGTAATTACCAAACGTGTACCTTCCCTTTAATACATTGCTCTGTGATTTTTTTTTTCTGAAAAACTTCATGACTAATGAAGCTGAAACTTCTACAAGTAAATGACATCTTCATTCACAGTGAGTAGGGATTCATGTCATGGCAATAAACTTCATCTACAAAAGGTTTCAAAAGCCTTTAAGGATTACCTGACTGTTGTTGTGCATTGCAAACCGCACTCCTAAGTCCACTTTGCCACCACATATTCTTCCCTTGTAGCACCCCATCACTTACAAACACTTCACTGGGGAGGTTCAGAGAATTTAGTTTATTGTGAAACTTGATCAACGGAAATTATTAATCAAGGAGAGTTGACCTTATGAGAGAAAGTTCATCATGGCTAATTAACCCTCTATTAAAGGCAGTGAACACTATTGGTAATTACTCAAAATAATTATTAGCATAAAACCTTTCTTGGTGACGAGTAATGGGGAGAGGTTGATGGTATAAAACATCGTGAGAAACGGCTCCCTCTGAAGTGCCATAGTTTTCGAGAAAGAAGTAATTTTCCATGAATTTGATTTCGAGACCTCAGATTTAGAACTTGAGGTCTCGAAATCAACCATCTAAACACACACAACTTCTTGTGACCAGGGTGTTTTTTTCTTTCATTATTATCTCGCAAGTTCGATGACCGATTGAGCTCAAATTTTCACAGGTTTGTTATTTTATGCATATGTTGAGATACACCAACTGTGAAGGCTAGTATTTGACAATTACCAATAGTGTCCACTGCCTTTAAATAACTACCAGAATAGCATTCAGAAATAACGCAGTGCTTTGTATTACATACACCAGAGTCCCGGTTCCTGTCATGTCCTTCTAGTCTGGGAAAAGCTGTCATTTAACATTTATAAAAAGAAGACGTCATTTTTAACTGCAAAAAAGGTTGACCCTCAGTGTATTACAGTATACAATATTATCAACAACAAATAGGTGTAGGAGGTGCGTGTAAAACCAAAAGCAATATTCTTTATCCTTGATGCATCATTGCATCATTTAAAGGTGCTGGACACTATTGGTAATTACTAAAATAATTTGCTAGCAAACAAATTTACTTGGTAACGAGCAAAGGAGAGCTGTTGGTAGTACAACACATGTGAAAAAAAAAGCTCCCTCTGAAGTGTCATAGTTTTTGAAAAAGAGGTAATTTCTTACTCAAATATTAAGTAGGCATCTTATCTAAAGCACACTAATTTGTGCAACAAAGACGTTTTTTCGTTCATAATTCTCTTTCACTTTGATGACCAATTACATCAAAATTGTCACAGGTTTGTTATTTTATGCATATGTTGGGATACACCAATGAGAATACTGGTCTTTGACAATTACCAAAGGTATCCAGTGCCTTTAACTGACCCCAAACTAGTTCTCCACAATCCTTCTCCCTTGGTTTGATGGACTGCACAGCCAGTTCAGCCATGTTAACGTTAACGTTAACGTTAACCTTGGTATGGGTCAGGCATTCTAATCTTAGTGTGAAGGTCTCGATCTTGAAATAAAATAGATGAAATATTCTGACAGATGAAAAGATTCTCGTAAGGGTTAAAGGTAATGAACCTCCCCAAAAAATAAAAAGTGTAGTTCTAATCCAAAAGCCTTCTTTTTATAAAGGTCACAAAGAACATCATGCGAAATTATGCCCCAACGATCAGAAATCAACATAAAAGTATGTCAATAAATCAAGACTCTCCTGGATTTGTCACAAGAGGGCCAACACACTATCAACCACGAACCGCTATCACTCCAAGAACTGATAGCAGTTCTCGGAGTGATAGCAGTTCATGGTTGATAGCGCGCCCTCTTGTGACAAATCCAGGAGAGTCTTGAACCAAGACAAGAACTCACCTAAAGGCAAGTTTTAGAGATTCAAATATCTGTGGTGTCCGTATCTAAACATGCTAAATGCTGCAGCCAGAGATGCGGTTGGTACCTGCAGTCACCTCGCTATTTGTAGATGGATTCATTGTTTTTTATTATACCGAGACAGTTTTTTCCTGTTTTCTCAACAAGTAGAAAGCTAAACCTTCACATTTATTGTATCTTTCTTGATAATTTTGCCTGTAAATCATCATTACGTTGACAACCAAATGATGACCCTACCTATAAAGAGTAATTAAAAAAAATTCACGCAAAATCACACAACCCAAGAGAAGTCGACGGTTGTTGCGTCAACGGACAGTAGCCTCTGACGATTGATGTTTAGAAAAGGTCAGGCTTCCCCAATGATGTGCAACATTCTCTTACAATCACAGGATGACTTTTGATCATATCTTTCTGATCTTTAAAAAAAAAGAACAAACAAATCTTCTGACCAGAATATCCCCTTAATTAGATTGTGGCTGTCCGCAGTTCTCGATTGTTTTCAAGAGTGTGGGAGGCTACAGCCACTCTGAGTCAGCCAGCAGGAAGTGGTGATATCACTGTGTGTAATCGACAACTACCTTGCCCCTTCATTTGCATCTCTCTGCTTTTAACACGTGGTGTCCGTTTTATATTTGGCATAGCAGCTGCTGTATCGTTCGACAGGAAGAGAAGGGGTTTACTGCATACACTGGGGCTTGGTGCCACATTTCTCACTGATCGGCCTGGGTTCGCTTTCACATTCACAAAGCACTACGATTCATCTAAAGCCGAGTTGTCAGATCTAAGTGACTTGTATTGTGACATCACACAAAAAAATTAAAATGTGTCAAATTTGGACTTGGTTTACATTAATCTGTTGGTCTATGTACATGTAGGGTATATATTCTCAAAGTATGATGGACCATTTGAAACTTCCATCTTGAAAGTGTGAACACTAAAAGTCCCATTCAGGGATGTGATTGGCAGTTTAAAAAAACCTGAACTTTGAGCTCAAAGCAGTAAATCTTGATAGAGCGCAAAAGATTGTTAGCACAAAGCCTGTTAACATACATTTATGTTTGGTTTTAAAAACTCTACTCTGCTGTTTGGGGCCTTCTATATATGGTTTTATCTTCCTTAGTTGATGTTAAATTTTTTCTTCATTTCAGATCTTATGGACCTTGACATGGAGAAGGAAACTTGTAATTTGAATCGGCAACCTCAGTACTCGATGCCAGATTCAGAGTCCGGAGACTCCTCAGAGGAGGACTCTGAAGAAGAAGAGGAGGTCGACGAGGAGGACGATGAGGAAAGTGAAGATGATGATGCGGACAACGATGCAGAAGATCAAGATGTCGTGGATGAGGAGCAGCCACAAATTGTGAAAGGAGACACAGAAGATAAAATGGATGGGGCAGAGGCAAGAAGCATCAAGAAGAAAGACTCGAACATCCCTAGAGAATCTTTAGATCATCCAGCAGATGGAGATGCTGCCAATGTAGAGAGTGGAACAATTCAAAAGCGACGGGATGATCTTCAGAACAAATGCAGTGACTCGGACCTTACTAGACAAACCGCTTCTCTCAATGAAGAGAGGACTCACGGCAAGGATGAGATCTTAAGAACTCAGAGTGAAAAACTGAAGGAGGGTTTGTCCGATGAAATCAGTGAATCATTAGAATGCATTAGCATTACGAAAGAATAGGGCCCCCAATAGTCAACTCTCAAAAACCTTAAAAACCATGGTGCTATGTAAAAGGAGGAGGTCTCATAAATCAAAAACGTAGTCCCACATAATCCTTGCAGGAAAATAACAATAACAAATTCTTATATAGCGCATTTCACAATAACCGTATCAATGCTCTTTACATTAGTGCCCTGGTCATAGGGCCAATAACATCCCTGTAATGTTTCTCAGCTCCCAAGGGAGTATACAGCCCTGAGCTGCCTGTAAGGCGCTTGTGGCTTTTTCATACACAATATCGATATCAACCCCTACCCTCGCAGGTACTGGGCCATTTATACCCCTGGGTGAAGAGAAGCAATTACAGTAAAGTATCTTGCTCAAGGACACAAGTGCCACGACCTGGATTCGAACCCTCACTCCGGTGAATTAGCACCAGAACTTGAATTCGATGCTTCTAACCACTCGGCCATGACACTCTACTGAATATTGAAGCAACTTGAGCATCATGTGCATGTATGAGCACTAGAAGCCACAGTTTATAATAAAATACATCATAAGCACTGGCAACAATAAAATGAATTCAATCAAGATATGGTTTCAATAAAAATAAACAACATTTTATTTCTTCTTTTCCCTGAATATTTCATTCGTGCACTGTTCATTTCTATCACTAAATTCTAACCACAAACTCATAAATTAGAAATGTATTATTGAAAATGTGAATTGAACAGACGAGTAAAATACTAAGTATCAAATATTTCCTCAATTATCAAACTAAGTAAAAACAGCTCGACAGGAGGACTAGACTTTTAAGTCGTGGGTGTCAATGGAACAGGCATATATTAGTCTCATATTTTGGTGCGAAATCTGTGTGTTTGCTTTAAAAACCAATACAGTAAATGTATGTCGGTTAGCCCTCGTGCTCAATAAGAAATTCCAGGGAAACCAACGCATTCAAGTAGGGACTGAAAACCCAATCCACAAAAGTGCATTATGTCAACTTTGTCTCCAAAATAGAGTTACCTTATACATTCCATGGCATATCCTGGTAGGCAAGTAATTCACTGGTCGTATGCAAAACATCATGCCCGATGTGCTTTTGTGAAAATATTGGCAACTTTGATGAGCTCTTTGGTCTAAATTCGAGGAGTGTTTGTTCATCATGAGATAGCAGAGGATGCTGCAGTTTCTGTTGATGTTGATGCTACAGCTGCAGCACTTTCTCCATCTGCTGCTGTCACTTCTTCAGTCTTGTCTTCAGTCTGCTTTTTTTCTTCATTTTCATTTGCTGAAGTCTTCTGTGGCTTCTTGTTGGCTTTCAAGAAAGGCTCATGAAGGATATTGAAGAGTTTCTTTGCCTAGGAGAAGCACAGAATAGCAAAGCACTCGATGATGTCATATGTTCATTAGGAAGTGAATTATTTTTCATTCTGATGGAGTTGTATGTAGAAACAAGAGCAATAGTAATAGCTAATTTTTACATAGCGCATTACATCAACAAATAATCTCAATGCACTTAAAAAATTATTAGTTAGTTATCACTCTGACAACATTTCTTTTGTTTAAATTACCTTAAAAGCACTGGACATGTTTGGAAATTATCAAAGACCAATATTCTCACTTGGTGTATCCAAACTAAGTATTAAAATAAAAAACCTGTGAAAAATTGGGTTCATTCGGTCATCGAAGTTGCAAGAGAATATTGAAAGAAAAAACACCCTTGTGGGCTTTCAGATTCAAAATAAAGAGCTTCAGCCAAGTCTTTTTTTTTATTTGAGTGAGAAATTACCCCTTTCTCAAAAACTATGTTCCTACAGTGGGAGCCAGCTCTCACAATGTTTTATACTATCAACAGCTCTTCATTACTCATTACCAAGTAAGTTTTCATGGCAACTATTTTTTGAGTAATTACAAATAGTGTCAAGTGCCTTGCCCTAATGGGTTCCAAGTACAAATGCTTCTGGGGGATAAATTAACCTTAATTTGAATGCATACCTTCTGTGGGCCGAATCCTGGGCACAGGTATAGGTCTTCTTGAGATGCTGAGATGATCTTCTCAAATGTCTGTAAATGGGAACAAGTCACATGATAAAAAAAACATTTCACATTGTTACTTTTGACTGCCTCTGCTTTAGATCGAACCTTCTCTTCGCAAGTTACATCAAGATCGATGTCTATCCCTAGGATGGTTCATGCTTGTTTCACAACCAATTCCATTTTACCAATATCTTGTTTTCTTGCTCCAATGTACCAAACAACACAGTCATGAGTAATAGCACTCTCAATAACAGATGAGTAAAACAGAATCATAATTTCCCTGTCTACATGAAAATAATTCAATTTACGCAAAAAAATACATTAACCGACAGCCCTTTGTGATGAGCGCTGAGCAATGATTACTCCAATTCAATTGATTGTCAATTATTGTGCCCAGGTATTTGTAGTTTTGCGCTACTTTAAGCCAAGAGTTTAGTTTGCTTGAAAATAAATTATCACATGTGAACTTTTGGAATAGAATAATAATATAGAAACATTTCTAGTGCACCATGTCTGTCAATCATGACACTCATTAGAACTCAATACTCATTAATAATAATAATGAACCATTTTTGTAGAGTGCATATCAAAATCACAGAGAAGTCCCTATGCGCTTTGAGATGAAAACAAAAGAGAAGTAAAAGTTAAAAGAGATGTGAAGTAAATACAAAAGCAAAATTTAGTTGATACAGAAAGAAGTACTGAAGGCTATTGCAAAAATAAATGTGTTTTTAACTATGTCTTAAATAAATTCACTGTTTGAGCTTGTTTTATGTTGTCCGGAAGACTATTCCATAATTCTGCTGCTGCTGCTGCAAAAGCTCTGGCCCCATAAAACTTAGTAAAAGTCGAGGGACAAACTAAGAGAGACCTGGATTTAGAGCGGAGATTACGAACTGGATGATATTTTTGGTCGAGTTCCTGGGTCATTAGAACTCGATAACCAAAGTTTGAGAGCTATGGTTTCTGAAATAGATATGAAACTCAACCTTACAGGAGTACATGTTACCATCTCAAACAAGTATTAAACCAAAAACCAAAACTCTTAAGTACTTTATTGCACTACAATGAACATGAAATGAACATGAGTGAACAATTACCCCAAATGTTGAGACCAATGTAACTGCATCTGTCTTATTGACAGATCTGACTGTACTTAAAACATCGGTCACCTGTGGAACAAAACAAACACAGGTTTTCTTTTAGACATTAGAGATACGCAAATATATTTGTATTTTTGTATGTCCATAATGTTTTGGTAATGTTTTAAACATTTCAAGTATGTTGTTGCTATGTGCTTTTGATGTTTTTTAAAGCCTGATTAAAAAAATAAAAAGAAATTTTTATAGTTTCAAGGATTACAAAGAACATAACTTTCAATTAATCCTATTTCATATTGGTTGCTTATTAAAGTTGCATGACCCAATTTTTGCCGAAAGACTCTTTTGATTATTTATTTTTCTACGAACAAATATTGACAGATGATGCAGTTTCAAAACAAAATCAAATACAAAAACTTTTGCAATGTCTTGACATGCGTAAATTTGACATGCAAAATAATATTTGTTCCTGGCTGATAGACGTGGGAAATATCGGTATCACAATCATTTGTTCTAAAATCTATAAAAAAAAATAGCTTTTTAAAATGTCAATCTTTGTTTCAAAAGGAAGTTATGGATAAAATAATCAAGCCTGCTTTGAAATTCAGACCAGGCATCTTTAATTATTAGTCAAGAGCCGATTTCAACATGATTATCACTTATAATGAAAATAACAGCATTTAACTTGTCCATAAAAAGGTAAGAACACTATATACATTATTAAAAGCTAAACAAATGCTGAAAAGATATTTTATACAAATCAAACCAGGCAAAACTTTAAAAAAAAAATTGTGGAAGTGTCATGGCCGAGCGGTTAAGAGCACCGAATTCAAACTCTGGTGTTTATGATCAGCAGAGTGTGGGTTCGAATCCCCAGCTGTGACACTTGTGTCTTTTAATAAGCAAGACACTTAACCATTGCTTCGTCCTTCAGATGGGACGAACGCCGTTGGTTCCATGTGTTGTGTAACAAATGTAAAACTCAGCGCCTTGAGTACCTTGTTTGGTAGAAACGTGCGCTATATAAGACTTCGATATTTTTATTATTATAATTCAAAGCAGAAAAGCATGAATCAACAATTACAAAATTATTAATATAAATTTATCTTAAAACCCATAACCAAGTAAAAGAAGCAGAGACACAACAATACTACAGGGCATCAATGTACACAATATGGGTTTTTGTTAACATAGTTAAACAAAATATTTCACAAGGTAAACATAGGTAAAAGGGAGTTAACAGGGAGGGAAAAGACTCAAGAGTTAAACCATTTTTAAGGCTATATGAGGCATTCTATGACCGAACCATAATGCTTCAATCCCAGCCATATCTCCTTGGGCCCCCCCCCCTGCCCCCTTTCAATGTTGGTTCTGATTGCACAGTCTTCTGCATTCCAGTCAACATTAAGCACGGACGGGGGAGAGAATGGTTATTGTCAGGGGAAGTGTACAGGGAATGGTTTTATGTAACGTTAGGAATTGGGTGGCCCAAGCATTTTGGTCGGGATTGTAGGCCCTTTTTCATGTTTTTAAACAGCTACCTGAGCGGAATGTTTTCAACAGGAATGGTATTTTTACTTGTTTATAATGCACTTGTTCACCATTTTAATGTAATTTTGATATGTGTTCACTTCTGAACTTTTCGTAATTATCGAGTAAAAAATCAGGCCCCTACCTAAAGGTTTTTGAAAAACTAAAAACACTTCTGCCGTTGAGAGCGGGCGTCAAAGGACAATGCCGCTGACGTCATTTGTGGGAGTTTGCTTTGTTATACATCCACGCTGCAACAAAGCGGCTTTATCTACTTATGACGTTTAGAGAGTGATTATGTAATGGGGCTTTTCGCAAATCTCGCAGAAAAGCTCTGGACAAGGGCATACAAAATGATTGTTTTTACACAATTGAAACCTATTTATAATCATATGACTCGATTTCCTTATTCATAGAAAACATTTTAAGTGGAATTCAGCAAAGTTCACGACTTGACATTTTCGTTCAAGCAGGTCTTTAACATCAAAGTCTCAAACCCTGGAAATGCCATAATGCATCTGCTTACCTTTGATAGGTAATCTGTGTCTATTTTTTCTTTCAAAGCATCAGCTGACTTATTTTCATATGACTTGTACGTTTCCAAGTATCGTCCAGCCTCTTCAGTACTGTAGTTAATAATCAATACAAAAAGGAACGTCAATAAACACATCAGTAAAGATGTTCATTTTACCAATTCAAATATAATGGATGAAAACTGGAGAACAAACTCACAAATTTGTCGGTGACATTTCACCACTACATTAGTGCTTTCAAACACAATTATAATTGGCATTAGAAAATTTCCGGTCTGGAATAATAATGGCCACAGTCTGAGTTGCCCTTCAAAAGTTTCCCATAAACTTTAAAGTTTTTCCAGATAAACCCTTTGCAAAATAGTAATGGCCTTGCCCTCTTAAAGATGAGAACCCGAGCCTGAACTCCTACCCAATCAATCATTTGATGCTTAACGTACTCATGGAATTCCCTGCTTCGCAAGTGCTGATTCTGCGCTTACAGTAAAAGTTGGGGAGGTAGTTCTTTCTGCTCTTCCAGCCATGCTCCTGATGGATGGTACCTAAGCCTACATTCGTATGGACTGTAAAGGGGTTAACCCTGTTTCAGCCCAGGAGTACATGGCAACGGCCCCTGGAAAGTAGTTGATTGTAGCCCACACCTTGAAGTGGCCTTCAGGCCTTGTGTGTCTGGCGACTTGCATAACGACAATTTTAACAAAAATTTAAAGCAGAGCCTCGAAATTGGTCCCAGTTGTAACTACAATCTCTGTCTACAACAACGACGCTACATAATTCAAGTCTGAATAGAGAATGTAATACTTACCTCCATGCTAGTATAAGAGTACAATCTGACATCAGAGCCATGCGGGCTAGCTCCTTCAGTGAATGGTGTGGATCTTTCTAATCAAAATAATAGAGAAGGTCCAGCAAATTAGAACAAACACAAACTACCCATCAAAGAGCGAGAAAGTCCAACAAATTAAAAACGAACACAAGCTCTCATATAATATACACAAATGTAAATATTTTAATTTTTTTATTCAAAAGTTAAAGTCTAATTACACACAGAATGGACACTGTCACACTAGACTCGGTAAACACACAAACAGCTGACTGAGTCCATTCTCTTACAGTGAATGAAAAAACAATACCCATCAAAGTTTGAAGGAAAAAAAGGATCAACATTTCAAAGTTTTGGTTTTTTTTATTTTTTTAAGTGCAAGCACTTTTTTTTTCTTCATACTTATGCACTCACAACAAACCACAAACATACAAACAAAAATTAGAGGACAAAACATAGAAACTTGATTAAGAAACAATTAATAATTAAGTAAACCGTAAACCTCCACTTTGTGATAAACTTATGCATTGTGTTCGAGCCAGTCGCAATCTTTCTTTATGATTCATAATTAAATTTGACTAAATTAACAACAGAATAAAAATTTTGCCTTTGTTGATTAAACCTACTTCTAAATATCGTCTTCTTTGTCAACAAAATGCAAAGGTAAAAGTAATAAGTCTGGCTGGTCAGTGGTTTGACCAAAAAGAATGGATTTAAAACCTAAAGTTATTTTATAACATTTAAAAGTGTTTAAATTGATTATTCTGAAGGCAGAAATACTGCATTTGAAATTTGACTTCAGTGTATAGTTACATTGCATGGGAGCAAAGAGCACAGAACTGACAAGAGTTTGGAAGATAATGGTAAAGAGGGTGCTCTTCCTGCAAATCAGACAATCAAACAAGCAGACCTTACCACATCAACCTGTACGAGTAGCACCCTGAGTTCATAGTGATGACCAAGATCTTTGAGTCTGTTGTGGATGTAGTTGGGGTTAAGATGGTGGTACCTCAAACTATAACAACAAACAAATTCAGAATAACAATAATAACTTGATAACTATAACAACAAACAAATTCAGAATAACACTAATAATTTCATAACTATAACAACAAACAAATTCAGAATAACACTAATAATTTCATAACTATAAAAACAACAAAATTCAGAATAACACTAATAACTTGATAACTATAACAACAAACAAATTCAGAATAACAATAAATAGTTTGATAACAGAACCCCTACTTCAAAACAAAACAAAAAAAACCATAAATGTACAAAATAAAAATAAGACTTTCTTATAGAGCACATTTCATTTCTGGGAGACCTCTCAATGCGCTTTACAAACAATACAAATGAACAAAATACAAGCGTAATCTACAAATTAAAGGGGCACATCAGCTCACCGTTTATGCAATTTAGTGGTGTAGAATCATAAATAAAATTTGTTTAGATGGCTGCTGTAAAAAAAATCATCAAAATATCACGTTATTTAGCGCAAAATTATTTTAAAAAACCGAAGCGGTAAAAGACCAGCATATATCTTAATCTATTTTGTAGCCCAAATAGCCCAATTCAGCCGGTGTGCCCCTTTAACTTAACAACAACAGATTACAAAAAGGTTGAGCAAACAGATTGGAATTGAGGTGATTTTTTAAGAGATCAGGCTTCATCTGAAAATGAAGGGTAGCAGGAAGAGAGTTCCAATTGTGGGTGGGCTGAAGGCAAAGTACAATTTTTAAAATTCACAATAAAGCACCACAAAGCCAATTAATCAACCAATGTGTGCGGCCTTTATTTGCCCCTTCAATATAGAACCAGAAAGATGCTGAGTAAAACCCAGGTCATACTTCCAGTGAATGCGAATGCGGTACGAACTTTGAGCTGGGACGCCAACAATTTTATTGCATTAGCATTCACAGGAAGTATTAACCAGGCTTACCCGTGAAGTCAATATCTGTGAGATGATTTATGTGTAGATTGATTCAGACTTATTGATAACAGCATGTAATATTTACCTCAGATACAGTGCACATACAGTTCTACCCATCACATAATCAGGCACAATGTCACCAAACTCCCATGGAATGTTACGGATATGCTTCAAAATAGGATTGCCTCGCTGCAAACAAGAAAACAGAAAACAGTTGTTGTCAACTCACTTTAGCAATGCTTCTATAGATGGTTTGCACAGAGCGTCGTCGAACCCATATTTGATGATAAATAATGGAAAAGTGCAAGCGTATAAGCCCTACGCAAAACTCTCAGCCAATGATAGCCTTGCACGCATGCATGTCTCATCAAAGATGGTGGTAAAAATTAAGTTATTTTCAATATTTATGTATTTATTAGTTTTGGTTATACCCATAAACACTGATGTGCGTTAGCGCTGTATACTCAGAACTTTCCCAAGCTCTGTGAAAAAACCCAAAGACATATTAGTTGGAAAGACACTGCTCTAGAATTGCAAAGGTCGTATCCCACCCTGCACCTGAGTAATATGCCTGTGATTTTATTCACAGAACTCGGGAAAGTACCGAGTATAAAGTCACAACTTCAACCAAAAATAATATTCTTTACCCCCGATGCAAAATTTAACATCTAATAAATATTAACATTTGTTTACGATGGGGGGGCCATGAGCAAGATGAATGTTGTTTACCTGTCTTGTATTGACAATGATGCTATTGGCTCCAGTCGGTGCTTTATTACTGATTGATACTGGAGCTGCTAAAATTGCAGTAGATAACATTGGCCTGAAAATAAACCAGCAACATTGACACACTACATTACTATTCACTGGACAGGGGTTGGGACAAAGTTTGAAAAAGAGTGGTCAATACAACGGTTACAAGCCCTGCAGTCTTGTGGAATTTCACTCCAAATTAAAGCGCTGCAACGTTAGACCTGTTTTTTTCTTCTTCTTCTTCTTTCTTTCTATTGCAGCCTTTGTGATTGAAGATAGACGCACTGCCAGACACACTGGATTAAACCCCTTCTATCTCTCTGTAATAATTTTGTACAGGGGTATTTTAAGTGCTTTGATAGTTTTTTTTAACAACACAAGGGACCTACAGCTTTATGTCTCATTCGAAGAATGAAGTGTCTTCCTTAAGGACGCAATTGTGTCACGACCGGGACTCGAACCCACACTCTGCTGATCAGATACAGCAGAGCTTGAGTTTGGTACTTTTAAACTCTCGGCCTCGACACTTTTACAAATACAATAGTAGCGTGTCATAAGAGCACCGGATTCAAGCTCAATGTGTTTGATCAGCAGAGTGTGAGTTTGAGTCCCGGTCGTGAAACTTGTGTTCCTGAGCAAGACAATTACCGGTAAACATAATTGCTTCAAAAATGTGGGGAGGAAGTGCTTTCTGCTCTACCAGTCGGGCTCCTGATGGTTGATACCCAAGTCTACATCTGTATATGGACTGTAAAGGGGGTAACCCTGTTTCAGCCCCTAGAGTAGGTGGCAACGGCCCATGAACAAAAAGTTGATTGTGGCCCACACCTTGAAGTGGCCTTCAGGCCTTGTGTGTCTGGCAACTTGCATAACAAACAAATTTTTAAATTACCTCTTGGCTGGATTCAATGGAGCCTCATAGTCAGGTGCATCTCTCAATGCAGCAAACTTATCAGCAAACGATGAACCAATTTTCCTCTTGGCGCCCTTATCTTGCACATTGTCAGAGGTACTCGGTTCTGTACTCCTATATGCAGTGGAGGCATCAATGTTGAGGTCATTGCCAGTTGACTCCTTTGTGTTGTCAACCTTATTGGTCACATTGTTTTTTTCTTGTACAGCCTGATTGGCTGTCTCAGCTGCTAGTGTGGTTGCATTGGTTGAACTCTCGGATGTCTTGGCTACACTTAGTGAAGTACTCTTTCCACTGGTCGACGTTAGTTGGTTTCCAAATTGGCTCTTGAAGTAGGACTTGACCTGTCAATAGATTCATTTGAACATCAAATTTTATGACAGTTATGTAATAAAAACATAAAGGCCTGATACTTCACAGAGGCAATGAAGGCAATTGCCTCCATTTCGCTGTTCATTGCCTTGGTGCCCTTGAAATGCCACTGTAGAAATTTGCAATTTGTTCATAGGGTGCCCTTAACCAAGGAGAAAATACCAAGTGATGTCCTTGTCCATTCAAAAACGAAGTATACAGGCCTGAACATACATCAATTGACCCTAGCCCTGGTAGGACGTCAGTGCCTCCAACCTGGGCTACATTGACCTCCTTGCACCAACATCAACGCTGCTAACTCTCTGTAGTGCTTGCCGTTTGGTGTCAACTTGTAAACATGTTTTTTAACAACATTGCCTAAAAAGGCACACTACACTGTAACACACTGAAACAATAATCATCACAGCAAACAAAATAAAGATCACATTTCTGTTGTCCCGGTTACTCCTCTCCGGTCAGGCTACGCCCCAAAGCCTTAGATAGCTCCTTGATGTTCCCAAAAGCCCATTTTTTCACATTTCCCCAGTGCTTTGGAAGTGGGGCACGAAAATTTGCTTCAACTTTCAAGCATGAAATTTCTTCCTTGGTAAAAACAGGATTACCAACCGAATTTCCATTTTGTTGCATTTCCTAGTTACTTGTATTCAGCTGTTGTATGGTTATCTTGAAAATCACGTAGAAATTTGGTTGGGAAATCCTGTTTTATCAAAGCGTACCATTTCATGCTAAGCAAATTTTTGTGCTTAGCAGCTCTATGAAATTGGACCCTGGTACAAAGTGGTAGTAGCACGTCAGTCAGCAGTGCCATGAGTATGACTGCACTGAGAGGAGTCCAACCTGGGCCCAATTTCATAGAGCTGCTTAGCACAAATATTTGCTTAGCATGAAATTTCTTCCTTGATAAAAACAGGATAAAAAACCAAATTTCCTTGTGATTTTCAGAATAAGCAAACAACAGCTGAATACCAGTAACAAGAAATATGCAACAAATGGAAACTTGGTTGTCAATCCTATTTTTATCAAGGAAGACATTTAGTAAGTAGCTCTAGTAAGTAATATAGTATGGAATTGGGCCCTGGGCTAAACCATAATATGACAATGACATTGCATTGCATTTGTGGTTACTTTTCTTCAATTCAATGTTAAATCACCTTTGACTTCCCATGCTCCAATCTTGCGATATCCTTCGCAGTTGGAATTGTGAAAAGTTTCTTCTCTTCTTTGTTCCCTTCTCTTCCAAGATCATCACCCATCGTAAACGCGAACTCGATGGTCTTGTGTGTGTGCATGGAGCAATAAACTAGATTGTGTAAGTTCAGTCTCCCACACAGTTGATGCATATGTTTTCATTTTCCCAACTGTAGTTGGGCTGACCCGATTAGTTGGGCCGTTTAACTCCCGTCCCATCTGCAACACTGACTCAATCTTTGGTACAAGCAAGACGAATGTAACGTAACGTGATCACCCAACAGAGGGCGCGCTTTTCTGATTGATAGAACCAATAATAAACTTGCGTAAAGCTGGCTAGCGGGTGATATGGTGCGCTGCCCATGGTAGCAAGGCTGGGAAATAATCCATGCGAAGGAAGAACTGACAATTCGTCTTAAAATGAAATCTTAGTGCTTTGTTAAACCATAGAGCAAGGGCAAAATAATTCATGGACAAATGGTTAAATCGACCCCAGACCTGATCAATCAAAGGAAAGAAACATTTCCACATTTTAATGTGCATTTTCGTTTTGTTATAATTACTAGAAAGTTTGCAACAAACAGAAGGTTCAAATTTTTAAGCAGGAAAGTGTAGCTGGTTGCCACCAAATTACCCCAAAATATTATCCCATGATAGTGCCTAAAATACAATTTAAAATATTACAACTTCACAGAACAAAAAATAAACTGAAGGGAAAATGAAGTCCACTTACATGTGTCACCGAAGTTCTAGAAAACTTTTTTATTTCATATGGGAAAGGAAGGCAGTTAAACATTGTTATCTCAGTAAAAAAAGAAAATACTTTGTTTGTGGATGCAATATAATGATATGCTTTGTAAAAAAAAAAGAAGGAATATCATCAAATATTTTATTGTTTGAGGTAAATGGCCGTCAACTTTGTGCATCAAAAAGGAGGGCGGACTAAGTAAACTGAAGTATTAAACAAAAACCAACCAATTTTACACAAACTTTAAAACCAAACTGATTAACTAATAAAAATCGTCCTAACAAGGCTAGTGGTCTACTGTTTCTTGCAGTTTTACGATTTTCTATCAGCCAATAAATGTCAAAAAAAAAATTTTTTAAAGACAGTGGACACTATTGGTAATCAAATTCGTGGAAAGTTACTTCTTTCTCGAAAACTATGTCACTTCAGAAGGAGCTGTTTCTCACAATGTTGTATAACCATCAACCTCTCCCCAATACTCGTCACCAAGAAAGGTTTTATGCCAATGATTATTTTGAGTAATTACCAATAGTGTCCACTGCCTTTGAAGTTTGTTTTGGTTTTTAAAATTGTTTCACAAAAAGTATTTTTTAAAGCAATGATGTGCAAACCTTTCAGACATAAAACATTTATTGATTGTGTTCAACTCATACAATGATTTGTATAAAGCACTCCTTTCCTGAGCCCTGTAAAAAGAAAAACACTGGCTTAGTATCTGGTGGGATTCAAACCCTAAACCTTTGCCACTCTAGAGCAGATAAATATATTACAACTCTAGACCACCGACTTTGCCCTAGTAGCCAGAGGCAGTTTGAATCCAATATTTTAGCGACGGGTACCCAGTGATTTTGATAGATGAATAGAACAAAAACAATTCTCTTTAGGCCTTTTCACACTATCGATCTTCGATCCGTGTCGAACCTTATCCGGATAGGGTCCGTGTTGGTTCGGTAAAATTTCAACATGGATACAAACAGCTTCGCTTTCACACTAGCTCTGTAGGAAATCAGCTTTTTTGGTTACACGCGAACTTTCAATCCGGATATTATCCGACTGTTTCACACTGCACAAAATCTTACATGGATCGAAGCAGGACGCGGCTACTTTTTATGCACGCACGCCTTTTGTACGCAGTTTTTCTACGCGCTGGACAACACTCAACACGGATCAGAAATTAACCCAGAGGTGTTCACACTACGCCTTTCGATCCCTGTTGGAATCTTCGACACGGATAGAGATTTATCAACCCACCTCCCGGGCAGGGTTGGTTTCGACACGGATAATGTGCCTTATCCGGATCGACACCGTGTTGAAAAGTTGTAGTGTGAAAAGGTCAGTGCACATCATCCGGATCGTATCCGTGTCCAACACAGAGATTTTTTGTAGTGTGAAAAGGCCTTTTGTCTCCCACTGCAACAGTAGGTCAAATTGGTTGTATCAAAGTTTGACAAAGTCATTATACTGCAGTCTATTATAAAGTATCTATCGTAGCTTATTACTGTTACTGTACATAGAAATGTTTTAACGAAAACGCTAACAAACCCATATTATTTACATATGCAGGGTTTTCGTTGGTTTCACTTCCTGGTTAATCAAATACAAATTTGCAAAGTTTGTCCAACAATTTTTATTTCAGAATTGTTTACCTGACAATGTAACCTGACATGAAGTATAAAAGGTTTTGTATTCAGCAAAGTTTGGCCCGATTTGGGGGAGTAATACATTGTTGCATAGTTTAGTTTGCCACAGCCATAATATAATCCAATTTGTGATTGGTCCAGAGAATGGTGAATTGTCTCTTGGAGCCAATCAGATCATCTGTTTCAACTAAACATAATACATGATTGAGATGCTCTCTTTCCAATACAGTTTCACAAAAACATTTGTTCTTTGGGAGTAGTCCTTCTTCAACTCCAATGGCTCAAGTCCATCTCTAATTGACAAATCCTGTCATATCTTACATGCCAAAAATCTAAGAACACCAAGAGTCGGATGTTGTGATTGGTTCATTCTAAAATGCCTTCCTCCTGGGAAGCCCTTGCTAAGTTCCGAGCTAGGGCCAGTTTGAGAAGCTCCAGTTTGTCCGACTCCAGCTCTTGTTGTCCCTGAAAATGATCACATAGAAACATATTAAAATTGGCTGGGAAAGTGGGGTTGGGGGATGACTCTGAAAGAAAAACTTTTATAAATAATAATAAATAGTAATAATTCCGAGGCACAGAACAAAAAACAAAACAGATACTACAAAAAAGAAATATAGAATACAATGACAATTACACAATGAATAATTTAAGTCAGACATGTAACAAGCTAAGTGTAAGTGGATTTGAACAAATGAGTTTTCAATGTTATTAGGTAAAGGAGTTTAGGAGCACAAGCAGAAAATGCTCGAACGCCATTTGATGAGGAAGTCCTAGGAATAGTAAAAAGGGATGAGATAGGCTGATTTGACAAAAAAATGAGCTTCCATCCCGATAATGTCCCGGGCTGGATTTGAACCGGGGTCCGAGAGGTGGAAGGTGAGGAAAGACACCACCATGCAAATCAAGGCCCAATTCTGCTTAGGCAGAAAACATTGCTTAAACAATTGTATGCTAAGCAAAAATTTGCAGGATACCAGTCACAAGTTGTAAACGCGACATGGTATTTTGGCTGATAACCTGGTAAGACTATGCAGATAGGAGTTTCTTTGGAACCAAGACCCCAAGATGGCTGCCGTGTATGTTCACCTTGCTCTTGGAGGATGCTGCTTCTGACTTGAGATAATCTTCCGAGGTGTACCACTGCATGAGTTCATTCAGACAGTGCAGTAATTCAAACGTTTGATGACTACTGAAGATGACGACGTCCAACTCTAGTAAAGGTAGGACGTCAGTCAGTAAAATCAACCAGAAACTGAAACAAGATCCAAAAATAAAAGTTGTTAGTTTTATCTTATTTATTTCCCTTTTATTTCATTTCATTAAATATGGTTTTATGTAAAGCAGTGAGATTGAAGTTGGAAGTAACGCTATATAAATAACTGCTCTAAAAATGCAAAGGTCGTGGGTTCGAATCCCTCCCGAGTAATATGCCTGTGAATTTTTTCACAGAACTCGGGCAAGCACTGAATAAACAGTGCTAACACACATCGGTGTATATGGGTAAACCAAAATGAATATGCTATATAAATGCCTAGATTATTGCTAAGCGTTTACTTGTCTCACCTTTTAGGAGCCAACTTAGCAGTAAGGAGTGAGAGTATAAGACTTGCAGCCTCCTGAAATTCACCATGCTCATACAGCTTATGAAACTCACGATACTTCCCTAAAGAGCCAGATGAGAAGTTTACAAAATTAAGCAAATTAAGAATTAAGCAAAGACCAGTATTCTCACTTGGTGTTTCCCAACATGTGCATAAAAATAACAAACATGTGAAAATTTTGACTCAATTGGTCATCAAGTTGCTAGAGAATGTTGCATTACTTTGAACGCTTTCAGATGCCTAATAAAAGACTTTCAGGCCTGAAGTCTTTTATTATTTGAGTTCGAAAGTACCTCTTTCTAAAAAACTATGATACTTCAGAGGGAGCCTTTTCTCACAATTTGTTATACTATCAACAGCTCTCCATTGCTTGTTACCAAGTAAATTTTTATGCTAACAATTATTTTGAGTAACTACCAATAGTGTCCAGTGCCTTTAATGAATACAATTTGTTGAAAGTGATACCAACAAATTTCTTTCTTACCTAAAAATGTAAGTCTATCGCTGAGAAGCATAGCTGCCCCAAGATTGTCAATAAGATCCAGGTTGGAGAACCCTCCTCCAGCACTGTACTCCGAGAGGAATCTATCGGAGAGGAACGTAGCGAATGCTGCATCCTTAGAACGGATACACCAAGACAGGGCCGAGCCCAGCTGGCCATGCTGGAAAGAGCGCATCCCGAGAACCTTACAGATGCTTTTAACTATAGAGAGAAAAATGAAGCACGAAACGATCAACTAAAAAATTTGCATTTTAATAACCCTTCAGGCAGGCCTGTATGATTTTTTTTGAAAGGGCAAGGGCACCAAGGCATTTTGTCCTTGGTAAAGGGCACCCTATGAGGAAATTTCAACTGGAGCATTTCAAGGGCAACAAGCCAATGATCAGGGGGCATGGAGGCAATCGCCTCTGTTGCCTCCAAGAATAATCAGGCCTGCTTTAGGGACCAATGTGATTGCAAATTGATTTTACAGGTTTTGACGGGAGCAGGAAATTCCGCGCTTACGTCAAGCGTATTTCACAGGTAATGCTTGTACTTGTGCGTACTCCACGATTGTAAGTGCAGAATTCGGCAGAAAGCAGAGCCATGAAAATGGGCCCTAATGTAAAGATTGCATCTGGGATATGAAAACTACAATTACCTTGATCAGTCATCTCTCGTTGCTCGCATATCCTCAATACTTTCATTGCTTTTTTCTCGGACTGGAGAGGAACTCTTTCAATAAACAGCTCCAGGTAATGACTAAAAAAATACAAACAAAACATCGGATAAATATTCTCAACGCTCTTATTAGAGCAAAATGGGACAAGAGAAGACAATGAACAAATTTCATGTCTTAGATGTCTTAGATATGGGAGGAAAACCCCCCCGAGAATTATTGCAGGGAAAACCCACGCAATTAAGTAGGGACTGAAAACCCACTCCACACAGTGTGATTCGAACCGGGGTCCCAGAGGTGAAAGGTGAGGCAAGACACCAACCTAACCGCCATACTAAGAGGCTCCTCAGGGAGCTGTTCTTTGTCCCCACACTGTGTTCCCGCCTAGTATTGATTAACTCATAGACTTAGTATTGTTTAATGTAGTCTCACAGTTTTCATTACAAAGCCAAGTGATGGAAACTTCAAGTAATAGATTATCAAACGCTGCAAGACACTGGTCGCAAGAAACATTGGATGCTTTTCACTCCTTAAAATAATAAGAATTTAAGATTTTGAGCAGTGTTACCGGTCTTATACTAAAATGAGAGTTTTACAACATTGGCATACTAGGATGCAAATGGAGCAAATTAAATCTGCTGCCGTCTAGTGTCTTAAAGGTGTTCATTAATGTGTGCTCACCTTCCAAACTCGGGACAATGGTCCAAGTAACCAGCAACAACCTGCCACAAACTGAAAATCAAAATAAAGAGTTGCATAACAATCAAGTTTGAAAAAGATAATACAATAACTTATACACACATTTGCAATTTTTTCAAAACATTTGGTCAAGTTCTGTTTGCTTTATGTAGCAAAATGCGGTACAATTATGTGTTTGTGATTAAAAAATGCAAATAAAACTATGCACTATGCTGGAATCACATTAATTGGTCAGGAAGATAAACAATATTTGGCCAACCAGAAAGGGACCGTAGCTCATGAATATGAATGAGATGTAACCAATTTTACAAACCTCTCATGTGACATCAGAGTGGAGGCATAGTCAAGAAGTAGAAACTCTCTCAGATTGGAACCAAAACTGAAAAATAAAAAAAAAAAAAAATGTTTAGAAGCGTCAAAAAGATAGTTCAAAAAAGTATAATTGCATTTGAAAGAGAAAAATCTTTCCTTTGGTCTTTTGCCAAAGGAAAGTAATACACAAGTATGTGCAATACAATGCAAAATAGCATTTATATGGCACTGTTACAAAAGCCATATCACAGAACTAAACAAGTGAAATAACAGAATAACAAAAGCTAGGACTCAAAGAAGTGGGTCTTAAAAGCTTTCCCGAAGGCCTAGTGATGGACTATGACAAAATGTTATAAGGTAACTTGTTCCACATACGTAGTTCGCTAAGCAGCAGAGAAACCTAGTTTGCGAACTAACACGGTCAGCCATTTTGTGGAGTTAACCAAAAAATTTGCATGCCGTGTTTAGTTCACAAAGTATAGGGAAAACCATGCAATTTCAAGGCATATTTGTGCGGATCATTATATTCTACTTGTAAAACACCTTTCTAGCCATATGCATTTAATAACAAATGGTTTCAAACGCTTTTCGTTGACCAACTTTACTACCTTTGAGAAGTGCCTGGTTTTTCCACAAGGGGTATTACATTGATTATGAACTAAGTTCAAGTAACAAACGCGAACTGATCCCACTGAAAAACGTGTAAATGGCATCTGGAAAGAAAACATTCCCCTGAGACAAGCATATCAGTGGTTGGTGAAGTGGTACAATTTCAGAAAACCACCCACAACATTTGTTTTATCAAGAAATAAAAACCACCCAAATAGTCAATAAAGATTTTTGATGAGGGAGTTGTGATCATCAGTGCCAAATTTCATAAAGCTGTTAAGCAGGAAAATTAATGCTTAGCAAATTTCTACACTAAGCAAAAAGTGAGTGCATAGCACCAGTTACAACAATGTAAAATAGTAGTTTTCTTGTAAAAAAATGTTTAGTTTCTAAAGTGCTTATCCATGTGGAAATAAATGTTTCTGAAATGAACAAATATCCACTCATGGCTGGAAACCAGTTTCTGCTAAGCAATATTTGTCTGTGCTTAGTAAGTGTTTGTGCTTACGGGCTTAATGAAATTGGGCCCTGATCATATATAAAGAAATAACATACACCGAAAACCTCACAATGCTTGCCTCAAGAATGAAAACCAAAACGGAAAGAGAGTTGTTAAATCTTACTTGAGTTGATGTGAATCAAGCTGGCCACAGTGATGCAGTAAATCAGCCAGGTGGGCAACAAACCACCAGTTACTCAAATTCAGACTGCTAACTTTGATGACCTGGTGAACATCAAACTCAAAGGCTGCCTTTAAGATTGTGTCTAACTCCCCCATTCTGGATACACCTCCAAATACATCAATGCAGGCCTACATAAACAAAAAAGATCACTGTCAAATAAGGGAACAAAAGGGTAGCGACGAGTTCTTAAACGGTCGTTTAAAACCGGCAGGATCGTTGCTGTGTGATAAAGGCCCGAGCTGAAGGCGAGGGCCTTTATCATACAGCAACAAGCCTGCAAGGTTTTAAACACCAGTTAAAGAACGAGTCACTACGCTTTTATTCCCATTCATAAATGCCTTTTTGGTTAAAAGGCATAATAAAGTAAGAAACTCTGTAAAACTTATCTGTATTCCGACGTGCTTGAGCTCTACGTCCGTGTTTTGCATTGCTATGACTGAGGCGACAGTTTTCGGGTACGTTCGTGCACGTAGTCTTTGTGCAAGACGATTCTCGTTTTCCTTTCACACACACTGCGGCCAACTCACCGACAGCGCCCGCATCGCCCGCACCAAGACTAGCGCGTGTTATCCGAAAACAACCGGTTATAAACAGAGTTCAAGCCGGTCATTACCAACCATTTAAACACCCCCACGTGACGCGCTCTCCACCAATAAATAGCGAAACTGTCTGAGGTATTTATGAATATGATATAAATGACGCCATTACGACTCTGGTGACAACCATATTGCGTCCCAAAGCACAGCCAACATCATTACTAGTGCTGGGCGAATAGTGAAATTTTGGTATTCGAATACCGCTGGCCAACTATCCGAAATTAACCGGATATTCGAATAGTGTTTTCGCCGCTAGAGGGCGCTATTTAAGGGCGCTGTTCGTTTGTGAATTAAATCTTTTGGGCGGATCGATATTAGTTTTAGACAGTGTCACTCGGTTCATTCATAAAAATAACCGGATCTAATTTAAAGATGGCGATTTGCTTTTTCTTTTGATCGTGATTGACTCTACGTGAAGGAAAACTTTCGTAATCTTTGAACAAATTACGTCAGAAATTTCATTGTTTTAACTCTTCACGGAGGTGAGCATAGTTCAATACTTAATTTATGCTGTTTTATGCTGTCTTAATAGTAGTTTCATAAGGATTCAGACAAAACATTCCTATCAGTTGTCGCCCGACGTCCGCGGATATTCGGATATTAAAGAATATCCGGTTACTTGGTTGTAATTACAGAACTATCCGGTATATGAATAGGTATTCGCGCCCATTGCGGATATCCGGTTAAGAAAAAAAAGGCATTCGCGGTTACGGATAGGAAAACCTAATTGCCATTAACCGGATATTCGAATAATTCGCCCAGGCCTAATCATTACCCCTGGTCACTGGGCCTTAGTATTCTTAGACCATCTCAGCTCCCTGGGGAGCAACAAATATGCACCTAGTTTGCGCCTAGTTTGTTGGTACTTTACCATAGCATGGTACTCAAGATCCAATGCCTTGAATGTTGGATTGGTGTAGAGGAGCTAACATTCTCAAGTTTGTTATCTTAGCATGGTACTTAACACCTAATGGCTATTTTGTTGGTACTTTACCTTAGCATGGTACTCAAGATCCAATGCCTTGACTGTTGGATTGGTGTAGAGAAGCTTAGTGACTAGCATCTGATACCAGCTGCCTGTTAGATCTTCAAGCTCTAACAACACTGACTGATTGCCGGATAAGATCTATAACAAAACAAGAAAAGAAAAAAACAATTTCAATGTCAACAATAAAATCAGTCTCCTGACAATGACTAGAGCAAGCTAGTTGAAACGTCGAGACCAAGAACTCACACCACGATAGTTTATAAAGAGAATTCCCCTCGATCTACTCAAGCTAACAATAATAATAATAATAATAATAATAATAAGACTTGTAATGCGCACGTATCCACCCTGCCGGGTGTTCAAGGCGCATAGCTAATGTTATAGTCCCGGCGGATTTTTACCTTCTGCCCAGGTAGTAGTCAATAGATGGATTGCAATACGCATCATTGGCTGCATATTTGATGAATTGTGCATGCGTGAACAGCTACCATTTGGCTGAGAGTAATTGGCTGAGAGCGCGTACATGCGTGCACTTTTCCCCTTTTAACGCATCAAAGACAACTCATCTATAGGCAGGATAGTTCTTTTCAGAACTGAGAAGTCTCCCGAATTCCGAAAATCTCCTCCGCGGTAGTAGATTATAAAGTGAGACAAGTTCTCAAAAGAACAAACCTACCTGGCAAGTAGATACACACATGGTGTTAGCGCAAACCAAATATATATTGATACCTCACCATGCAATGCCTCAAATCCCAATCAACAACAATTCAAACTCACTTACTGTGAAACTTTTAACAATACATGCAATCTGTACAAAATTGGAAGACAAGCCTGTAATCTTAAGAAGAAGAAAGAAGAAGTCAATTCAACTCACCCTGCAAATTGTATTCAGCGGATCAAAAGATATAAATACATTGTCTTCGAGGGCCTGATGACACTGGTCCTGCCAATGGCGCCATTTTAGATCAAACTCGGCTAGTGATTGGCGGCTAGTGGCACTGAATATAGGCATGTCATTCATTAGCTTGTCCATTCTTCTGTAGACCTGACGAGAGCAAAATAACAATACATCAATAAAACACATCAATCAATATGAAGCCCGGTTCATACTCCCTGCGAATGCAAGGAGTTGAGCCCAAGTCAGCTGATGAGAATTATTCGTTGCGAATTTGTGACCTTAAAATTTGTGACCTCAAAATTTGTGACCTCAAAATTTGTGACCTCACAATTCGCAACGAAGTATAAATCGGGCTTTAGCCACCTGTGAAGATTTTCAGTTGAAACAGTGTATACTTGTTGAAAAAGATTGCAGTAAACTGTAGCTGCATTTTCATCCAGAGCATTGGACCCATCCACATTTAGCTACCTGACAGTGATTATCAACCGCATCTCTATACTGTTGCATTAAGTTACATTATGCCATTGGGTCTAGTTCTGGTATAGTAGAGGAGAATGTACTTACCAGGTAAAGTTTGTTCTTTAGAGAACTGTCTTGTTATACTCTACTACCGCGGAGTAGATTTATCGGATTGTTCGGGAGACTTCTCAGTCCTGAAAAGAACTGTCCTGCTTTTGAACTAATACCTGGGCGGAAGGTATAGAAAATTGGCTGGGACTACTACTTAAGCTTAAAGGAATGTTATTAACTGCACTGCCGCGGAGTGAGTTCTGAAATTGGTCTCAACATCTCGATCAGCTTGCTAGTCATTGTCACGAGACTGTTCTATACCTTCCACCCAGGTAGTAGTTTAAAAGCAGGACAGTTCTTTTCAGAACTGAGAAGTCTCCCGAAAAATCTACTCCGCGGCAGTAGAATATATAGCAAGACAATTCTCTAAAACACAAACTCTACCTGGAGAGTAGATACACACATGGTGTTACCGCACACCAAATAAATATTGATACCTCACCATGCTGCCTCAAATCCTATATAGAGCAGAATGGTGACCTTCATAACTTACTTGAAGAGTATCTTGCTGATGATCAAGAGGGAGAGATAGAAGATGTCTGGCCTCCACCAGGCGTCCTTGCATCACATAGATAAATATCTACCATCAAAACAAAAGAGAGCTTTCAAAATAAAATACTTTTATTATTACAAATTCTTAATGCACTTTTGTTATGTTCCTAAATTACTTTACTGAAGTGACGAGTCTTTTTCTTCAGCTGCACCACAATCTGGAACTCTCTACCACTTCATCTTAGATCTTGTCTTTGTACCGCAATATTCAAATCTCCTCTTATCATTATTATTATTATTATGTTTATTATTAAGCATTTAGGCACGCTATTCATGGTAAAACCATATCACAGCGTTACAAAGAGCAATAAATTAAACATTATACAAACAAACAACAATAAAATACAAAAAATCAATTAGGAAAGAGGTATGTTTTGAGAACCTTCTTAAACACATTCACTGTTTCAGCAGATTTAATATAGGAGGGAAGCTCATTCCACTCTTTAGCTGCTGAACCAGTCATGGGAAAAGTAAGGCGAAATGGATCTGCATTGGAGCAAACTTATCAAACTTATCTTATGTCACAGGTTTTCAAGGACTAATTTTGTTGTGTGTGTTTTTTCTTTCGCTTTGTTTTTGTTTTAATGCACCTTGAACATCCAGCAGGGTGGATACGTTCGCATTACAAGTCTTTACTATTATTAGTTTTAAGTCAATCTATTTATCGTTATATCTGTCTATCAAATGGCTAGAATGTCATAGTGCATATAATGATCAGTAGAACGGTTCATTATTAATGGCGAGAGTTACAATGTAGGTGAGGAGATTTTGTCTACTTACAGCATACCAGTAATCCTCATTGGTCTCACACCCATCTGACTGCAGCACCTTTCTGGCATACTGATCACCTTCAGTAAAGTGGAGTTTCAGCCAGTCTTGTAGCTGTTGTAACACCACACCACCTGTTCCAACAAAATCAATCAATTAGGATCATGTTAGTAACAGGTTTCGTGTATCATTGTGTTGTTCACTTGGGGCACATTCCTTGGTCCAACACAAGACTTGTACGCTCACACGTGCATAGCACCTGCCACAACAACCCTGCTGAGAAGTCATCTTTGTGTAATTGGCCATGCTCTCCGAAGAACTGAGGTGCCTTTTGCTACCTTCTTAAATCCACAAAACCAACCATCCGAACGCTTTTGACAGGGTTGAAGCCTCCGCTGCACCTACATATTACAGCTTATAGACGACCTCAACGCCATCGGCCTACAACACGATCAAGCTGTTCGAGCTGCCCAGGATTGGCCTGGATGGCAGAGACGAAATTCTAACATTGAAAAAAACATGTGGTCACAATGTCTCGAGCCGACTTCGGCCAGAGTAGCGTCACTTGATGTTATGTTTTGCTTTGGGGCCAGACACCATCTATCAGAATCCACAGATTTGTTACACCGCTATGGCTTTTTACAACCATAAGAACTGATAAAAGAGATTTTCTTACAAAAAGGGAGCGTCTAAAAAGTCAGGATCATTTGTGGGAACATTTCAAATTAGTTGAGTATTCTAGCAGAAGTACATGTTCCAGTCTGTTGGACCACTGTTCAAACTGTTGGGAGGGTGGTATGGGTGCGGTCGCCAGCAAGTATGACGTCATCACGGCCGTCAGTCTGAACACGACAGTTACGATACTGCAAGGGGTTTTGGGGATTTCCCCACTAAAAAACACGCTCTGTTGATTTGGTATGGCAATGAGATGAGACATTTAGAAAACTCATTTAACATGTCAAGATGATATTTTAAAATCTTGCAAAGTCATTTATTTTGACCCAGGTTGAATAGGCATTTATTGAACATGGTTTAAAGACACTGGACACTATTGATAATTGTCAAAGACCAGTCTTCTCACTTGGTGTATCTCAACATATGCACAAAACAACAAACCTGTGAAAATTTGAGCTCAACTGGTCGTCGAAGTTGTGAGATAATAATGAAAGAAAAAACACCCCTGTCATCTGTGCTTTCACATGCTTGATTTCGAGACCGCTAAGTCTAATTCTGAGGTCTCGAAATCAAATTGTGGAAAACTACTTCTTTCTCGAAAACTACATTATTTCAGAGGAAGCCGTTTCTCACAATATTTTATACTACCAACCTCTCCCCATTACTCGTTACCAAGTAAGGTTTTATGCTACTAATTATTTTGAGTAATTACCAATAGTGTCCACTGCCTTTAATAAAGTTTGCTTCTGCTGCTTACCTGGTAAGATTTCCACAAAGAGGATCTCACATAGATTCCACACGATACCCATCGTCTGCAGTAACTCACTCTGAGCGGTGTAACTCTCTTGTTCCTCACGAGTCACATTAGATGCTGCAAAGAAATCATCAATGAAACTATGAAAGAGAACTGTATGTGAGTCACTCTTTTTGGATATAGAAACTCACTCTGAGCTGTGTAACTCTCTTGTTCCTCACGAGTCACATTAACTGCTGCAAAGAAATCGTCAATATGAAACTATGAAAGAAAATTAAGAAACTTCATCTAGCTGTAAAAACTCACTCTGAGCTGTGACTCACACTACTCATGAGTCACATTAGATGCTGCAAAGGAATCGTCAATGAAACTATGAAAAAGTAACATTTTGAGCTCTAATAAAGATTTGCTCAAAGAAAACAGAAACAGCCATGTCAAATGTTTGGTATGATCATACACAGAGTCATGGAACGGCATCTCCTGAAAAAACACCGAGTCTGCATGTTGTATTTGGCTGCAGGAAATGTCTATCTGTTGTGTTTTTTTCTGAATGAATTGGCAGCAGTTTTTATTTATGTTACCTGTTGCTGCTCGGAGCAAGTCTTGTACACATTCCCCCATGAAGGCTCGGTATCGACGACTGAACTTCACCATTCTATGAATCAAATAAAAAGATTTTTTGGGGGTTTAAAAAAAAAAAAAAAATAGAGTGAGACTCGAACCAACTACCTCCGGATTAATGTTAAAAAGAATTAGTTTTTACAAAATTGAAACAAACACTTTCCATAAAGCCCAGTTCATACTTCCTGAAAATGCAAATGCAAATGTGTTCCAAATTCGCAACGAATAATTTGCATCGGTTGTACCTGTGCTCAACTCCTGCAAAATATTTGCAGTGAAAGGCTTCAGGCCTGAAGTCTTTTAATATGTGGGAGAGAAATTACCTCTTTCTCAAAAACTATGTTACTTCAGAGGGAGCTGTTTGTCACAATGTTTTATACTATCAACAGCTCTCCATTGATCATTAACAAGTAAGTTTTTATGCTAACAGTGATTACCAATAGTGTCCAGTGCCTTTAAAATAAAATATCAAAGTATCTTACTGTGGTTTTCTGGTGGAATCTGGAGACTCAGATCCATGCTTCTGAAGAGCTACAAACACATCTAGTAATAATTAAAATAGTAAACAAAAATAGTAAATCAGTGAATAACCACATTGAAAACTGACAGGCTATTCAGAAAATCAATTTTAGGGTGAATAAAGAAAAATTGACTAGAAGTGACAAACGCCCCAAACAAAAATATTGACAAAATGAACAACTGCCAACACATGGCTAGATACATCAGTTGGTGGAGCACCAGTTTAAACCTGTAGGTTGCAGGTGCAAATCTCATTCTAGTCAATTTTCTGTTGCTCATTCTAAAACAGTTCCCACTCACTTTCAGAAACGCAAGTAATATAAATTTCAACAATGTGTTTCCCCTACATTTACAGTTAAGTGCAATTTTATTTCATCAAGAATTTTAATCAAGATATTTGCTCAGTGTATAAGTTTAAAAACAAAAGTAATAAAAGTCAAATCCATAAACAGTTAAAAAATAAGCGAGTTGACAGCTGTTACTACCGCATCTCTCGTCGTAGTGAGGGCTGCAATCAAACAGATACCATGGAAATTTCCAAAAGTCGCCACCAACAATCTTTTAAATTCATATTTTTTTTTATCAATAAGGGGGGGGGGCACTTCAGACTTTTTTTTTCATTGGATGCTTACTACCATCGCCACCTTTTTAAGAAGTAAGCATTTGCATAAGAGTTTGCATTAAAAGAAATACAAAAAAATGCAGGGAAAAAGAAACAAACAAAGATCAAGAGGGAATTAAATGAGTTGTGTAAAAAAATAGATTTTTTACTTTGATTTAAAGGGATGCTGCAGTGAATTAAAATAAAACAGTTAATTTTGCTGTAATTTATTTCTGATATATGTATTGAACATCAATATTTGTTTATTCCCAACATATCTGACTTGCGTAATGAGCGAATAAGTCATGCCCCCCCCCCTTTTATGGATTGTTACCGCCCCTATCATCAACGTCAAGTCGGGAATTCAAACATATCGTCGGCAAAAAGAGTCTGGTCCCTAACTACACGCGCCTAGGTACCAGGCCACACAGTGCACACGTTTCTATATGCACACAGCCAGGGGGCCCCGACGGCTCGGGTTACCGACACGACGTCACGTTTATGCAAACGTTTAATCTCTTGAAAACCATTTTTAAAATACTTGCGCATTTAATCAAAAAATATAAAAAAATATTTCAGGTTTAAAAAGTCATGTTTAATCGTTTAAACGAATAAAAAAAACACTGCAGCCACCCTTTAAACACATTAAGTGAATATGATTGTCTCATACAAGGAGGGAGATTAGTCCATTGTTTTGGAGCAGCGTACACAAAAGCCGATCACCTAGGGTAGCCCTTGATTTTTTTAAAATAAGAAATAAGAAACAACACAAAGTATCGTACCATGTGACTGTGCAACAAGCTTTCTTGCTATGGGTTTATGCATCTCTGTTTGCCATTTGACCCAATGAAGTCTTGCTGGATGTGCATGGTCAAAGCCAGCCTCATGACCTGCATAAAGTAATTGATAAACAGACATTTGAAAATCAGCTACAATTATTGACAAAAAGTAGCTTTCACTTACTTCTCAGTTATCACCATTTTAAGTTAAAAACTAAACATTTTTATCTAGGGCCTATCTATCCTTCTTCTTATTGTGTCCACACACACACTAGATATTGTGATTCAACCAGGGCCTAATTTAATAGAGCTGCTAAGCACAACAATTTGCTTAGCTTGAAATTTCTTCCTTGATAAAAACAGACTTACCAACCAAACTTCCACGTGACATTCAGGATAAGCAAACAACAGCCGAATACCAGTAACAGGCAATATGCAACAAATTGAAATTTGGTTGGTAATTCTAGTTTTATCAAGGAAGAAACGTATGCTTAGCAATTTGTTGTGCTTAGCAGCTCTATGATGAAATTGGGCCTAGAACTGGACGCAGTTCCAAGCAATATCATTGGACTCTTCTGCAAGGTTCTCATTCTTGCTCCAGTAGGGGGGCATCTCAGGAGGGGCTCCATAGTGTGTGGCTCTGTCTTACATGCAGGTCACGTGTAAGTTAAAGGGTTTCGATACCTTGTGTAGACCCACCTATCAGGTTTTTGGCCATTACACGAATCCTTACTCATTGTGAATGAAGATGTTTGTAATATAATTTACCTGTGGAAGTTTTAGCCTCATTAGTCATCAAGTTTTTAGACGAAAAAGAAAAGAAAATCACAGCAGTAAAACTCAGGAGGGTCGCGTAAATTTGTTATACATGATAAAATAATTTGTTTTACTCATTTCTCACCTCAGCAAGTAATATCTTAAAGGAAGCTTTTGTTCAATCTAAATCTGTGGCCATTTGTGTTTTGTGTCAGAGCAACTACATTTACCTGAGTAAATAGTCCTTGTGGTTAGAGTTAGTTTATGTAAGATGGAAAATTTGCACCATTCAAAGTTGACATTACTGATAATTTAATTACAAACAGCATAAATACTTCTAATACGTACCTCTGCCTTCAAAGTGTCTTTTATTTCCATTTCCAGCATGAAGCAGTAATTGATGACCTAGACCCCAGACTGATGACAAGCAATGGGTCCCAGAATCAGGATCTCCAATGGTCTGATGATATCAACAAAATCTTGAAATTACTGATTGGAATCTTTTACACATAATTGGAGTGGGATGCCTAAGTAACTTGACAATCCATTTTTTTGGTATAAATATAATTGTTATAATGAAACAGTGTCTTCCCTTTGTTTCCCTGGCAATTCCACTTCAACCCAAAAGAGCAACGATAATCTCCAAGACCAAGTAGCCAGGTATAAAATTGCACAGAAGCCATGGCTTCTGCAGTTGCGATAATCATATTACCCTCCTCCGCAGAGAATAGATATTTTTTTCACAGGACTCGGGAAAGTACTGAGTATACAGTGCTAACACACATCGATTTATAGGTAAAAAAACAAAATTAATATTCTTTGTCCCCGATGCAATTTTAACATCCATTATTATTATAAATCGTTGCGGTACCCGCTGCCAAAAATATAGGATTCGAACTGCCTCTAGCTACGGTAACCACTAGTGTGTAGTAAGACACTGCTCTAGATAGAAATAGAGTCTAGAATTGCAAGGGTCTTGGGTTCGAATCCCACCCGAGTAACATGCCTGTGATATTTTTTCACAGGACTCGGGAAAGTACTGACTGAACCAATGGAGATGAGATGATGAGTATACAGTGCTAACACACATCGGTTGATGGGTAAACACCAACATTAATATAAGTACGATATGAAAAGTAAATACTGTGTGTCGGAAATAGACGGCATTTTAATAGTGTTAGCTTCTCCGGTATATTCCTACAAAGCTGAAATGTCACGAAAAACAACTTTTCAACAAATATTTTACTCAGAAAACAGTGCATAAGGACATCTTTATACTTAGTTATACGAATATTTATAAATCACTTGACTTGAAAAACAAAACCTATTCCAATTTTTATAATACGAACCATAAGTGAAGTTTCGCGGTCGTTGTAGGCCGCCATGCTGGAATGGTGCATCATTGGATAGCACAGAACGTAAACAAGAAAGTGCAGCGACCTCCGTCAATCTTCCTAGCGCCAATTGAGACTTTCCGGCCCAACTTGAAAATATTGTCCCAATCGTGGTTGGGAGAGTGTAGTCTCGGTTTCAAGACCTTTGCATAATTATTTCCCTGCCTGCCTAGCCTCCCCACGATGATGGGCAGGCGCCTTCTTCTTATCGCCCGCGAATCCCGCAAAGGAGATTTGGTTCGATTATCCAGCTTCCCGGACTTGAGTCCCGGTGTCGCTAGATGCAATTATGTCCTCTATGCAATACTAACCGGAGGACATTATTGCATATGCAAGCAGCAATAATGTACACCATCGTGTCCGCCCGGATGCTGCTGCATAATGCAATTGTGTCCGCCCGGACACATTTGCATATGCAGTTGTGTCCGCCCCCGTGCAAAACATCCTTGCAGTAAATTAAACGCCCTTGGTCGACGGAACACGTTCGCCATTTTTTTTACAAGCTAAGTGCATGTAATGACATGGGTAATGTTCGGCCGTTGGGTATTCGCTGCAATCATAAAAATTAAAAACGTTAATATTCATGGTGCATATAGGTTCACTCAGTGCATGTTTGTTACACGCTCGCTTACGCGCGCACATTAATTTTATGCACAGTCATGCATACATGTCCACCGGACGGTTTTTGCATAGCCCCGGACACGATTGCATGAATGCAAAAGTGTCCGGAGCGGACACAATTGCATCTGAAACCGGCCTCCGTCAGCACCATTTTTCTGTAGGCTACTCGGCGGCGCCTACATCAAAATTGTAAATATTGTGCTTTTCAATGAGGACATTTTTGTTCTTCTAAATCCATTCAAAAAAGGAATCCTTATTTATAAACAAATTAAAAAATAAAGTTAGGATGACAGTTCTATTTAACAGAAGAAAACAAAAAATGAGCCCCGTTAACCTAAGTGAGGTCAAGAAAAAAAACGCGCACTCCCTGTTTGTATTTATCACGTTACGTTACGTTTTGAGTTACGAGTATGAGGAATGCGGCCGGGTAAGCGTTGGTGACGCATTTTTCTTACGCGCGCGCCCAAAAAATCACACTACTTTTAGCGCCCTACTATGTCGTCACAAATTACTTTTTAGTCAAACCGTCCAATTTTAGTGTTACCTGAGGAACACCACTCACCATATAAAAAAATTGCACCAGAAAGCTGTTTGTTCTCGTGTAGTTCACAGTGCGATTTGTTTAGTGTTTTTGCACTCATTGAGACAATTATTATTATTACCGGAGAAGCTTTTGAAGCAAAAAGTGTTTTCCAAGTTCTCTCTCTGAATTTTGATAAATATTTATTTAATCTGCCGATGAAATTTGAAAGGATATGTATCGAGGAGGTGGTTTCATCAGGACCTACTGTTTCTTCAACCACAAGGTCCGACCGTGTCGAGATACCAAAGAATGTGCCTGCAGAGATAACTGGGTGTGGTCGAACCAAGGTTACGAGCCCGGTTTACTTTAAGCTGAACTCAGCCAAAAAGAAAAGGTAAGAGGGCAGATCTATAAAATAATTTTAGCTTTAGGCCTATTTGACCTTTCTCTCACAAAGTATCACCGTCTTCATGATTCAATAAACCCAAATATTATACCACCATGGTACACAAAGACATCGGGTAGCTAATGTCGCACATAAGACAAAAGTTAAAATTGCGCAGAAATGTTTACTTATTAATTAAAACAAAAATTAAAAAAATAAGAATAAAAAAATGTTTTTATTTAGATGTCACGCAAAGAAGAGAAAGCCAAAGAGGTTTGCCTGGCTGGGCAGGATGTTCGGTTGCAGGCAGATCAACCCTCTGACATCAAAGGATCATGATATCCCACTAGAGCCAGACTCAAGTCAGAAATCTGCATTTCATTGTGGAGATTTATCTTGTGAGCTTGGATCAAAACTCACAAATAAAACTCAATTGATTATAAGTAATAATTTGTGTAATCTGAAGATCACACTAAGTTTTTTCTTTGACACTTGGTATAGGGGTCTTTGTTCAACAACAAATCATTTTAAGTTACCAAGTGAGTTTGCCTCGTGGTTTATTATTTGATATCGAGTCTCCTTTAGGAGATGGCTGCCGCATCCCAGTTGTATCGCAAACTTGGGTTTGATCCCTGGTTGTCTACATGACAGCTAACTGTTGTACGGCTTCTGACTGGCACCCCAAACAAAATAATATTGACAAAACAGAGAGACTGCCAACTTAATATGGGCTATTAGATAGCTCAGTTTTTGTACTATCCGGAGGACATTATTGCATATGCAATAATGTATGCCGGACGGTTTTGCATAAGCAATCGTGTCCGCCCGGACGCTGCTGCATAATGCAATTGTGTCCGCCCGGACACATTTGCATATTATTATTATTATTTTATTATATTATTTATTTATTATTTTATTATATGCAGCTGTGTACGCCGCCCCCGTGCAAAACCGTCCTTGCAGTAAATTAAACCATATCACGCCCTTGGTCGACGGAACACGTTCGCATCTTTTGTTTACAAGCTAAGTGAATGTCATGAATGAAATGTGAGATGTTCGGCCGTTGGGTATTCGCTGCAATCATAAAATACGTGAATATTCATGCTGCATATTTTACTACGTAGGTTCAGTGCATGCACGCTCGCTTACGCGCACATATACAGTCATGTACATGTCCACCTGACGGATTTGGCATAGCCCCGGACACGATTGCATATGCAAAAGTGTCGCGAGCTGACAGTATTGCATGGCGGACACAATTGCATCTGACACCGGTGTCACAGGGTATTCTGTCCGCCGGAGTTTGTACACAGTTTGCCGTATATGGGAACAGAATCTCCTGCCACACCGGCGCACGTTTCCAAAGGTCGTTGGTTCAAATCCTGCTCAAGTCAGTTGGTCTTTGAAAAGCGTTTGTTATAATATGCATATGGGTAGAAAGATGCTGTAAAAGTAGAATACAGTGATCCACACAAACCTGCCTCGAAATTGCACGGTTTTCCTTTTACCTCGTCGACTAACACGGTCGGCCATTTATGGGAGTCAAATTTTTGGAAATTTTTTGCAATTTGTGTGGATCATTGTATTCTACTTTTAAATTATCTTTCTACCCATATGCATTTCATAACAAACGGTTACAAACGCGTTTTTTATAGACCAACTCGTCCGATGCAAGGCAACGTGTTCCTCTAACTTGTTTATACTTTTTATTATTTAGATATCGTTCAAAAAGAAAGCATCGGCTATTCAGGTCAAACAAGATAGGCATTCTGAATGAATTTGGCATCAGAACTGAGCTCCACAAGGTGCAGACTCATACAGATATATCTGTGTTTAATACATCGAACAGCCGTCAAGAAATTACAAGTTCAAAAACAAACCGGTTAGTATAAACATAAGATTACACTCCTTGTTTTGCGGTATTGGTATCTTATTTGTTTTAAGTGTTTACGCAAGATGTTTACTCTTCACCTATTACTTGTTACAATGAAAACAACGATGTTGTTCTTAGTAATCGCTAATCAACCAAACTAACAAAACAAACAAAACACACAAGCAAACAAAGAAAGTACAACAACATCATCACGAAAGTATCACTCCTTGACCAGGGAATTTATCTTATGTACGTTGTTTATTTGTTTATTTATAAAAACAAATCTTCAAATCTTCGTTCTCTTTGTAAACATATTAAAAACTTTTTTTCTGAATTTCAACCTTTCTTGCTTTGAGTGCGTTCGATTAGCTTCCCTGCGGTGCTCACTCGGGTGAGCCCCTGACAAGAGCTAAACGAACGATCACTCACCGCTCTCGTAGTGACGTCATGCACCTGGGGCCAGCCCCAAATGACCCACTCCACAAGCAGGGCACTGGGGGCTGACCCGGGTGAGCCCCGTCAAAGCTATTCGAATGCACCGGGGGCAGACCGGAGTCGACCCAGGGAAGCTAAACGAACGCTTCCTTTGTTTTGATAGCACCAGCATGAGCCCACGAGGCCCAACCTCGGTCCCAACTCCACTCATTGGTGTTTAATGTATTCGGTTGTGTGCACAAAGTTACGTAACTCGTTCTTTATTGTACAAACTAGTCAATGGAGTCCAACGCAGATGGTTACGGACCAGCTGTTAAGTATACTTGAAACCACAATTCAAGTTCGTTGTTGCGTGACCAAGAGCTTTAGCTGGAAAGGTCTAGGGCGAACAACGACCGCCTTGTCAATAATATCAATTTAGTTTTAGCATGGAGCAATTAGCGTGAACGAAAAGAAGGTTTGCCGTCAGCAAAATGGCAAGTTGTATAAAAACAGAAATCAACTCTTGAAGGTTATAAAACCAACTTTCTGTGGAGTACCCTTTTTGTACCAGGCCTCGTCCAGTGCTAGCTACACTTTGGGGAATTTTCACCGGGTGCTTCAGACGGAAGGAGGGCCGAAACAAAGGTGAACCCTACAGCTACAATACTTCAGCATCTAGCAACATCAACGATGACGACCGGGCGGTCAGCAGCAACTGCACCCACGCCCTGCCTCAATATCCAGACGGTGAGATAGCCGAGTGTTACACCGTGGACTCAGAAAAGACTTCATCAGGATCCCAAATGTTTGGCTTTGGTAGCGGGGGTGAAAGTATTTACACTGAAAGACGCACCATCATGGGACAAGTAGTATCGGGACCGAAAGAAGAGACCCACCATAGTTGCAAAGTAAGTCAGCTGTTGATTGTTTTTGTCTGTCTTTAAAATAATTTTGTGGAGATTGTCTAACAAAAACAAACAAACAAACAAACAAACACAGATTCATAGACTCAAAAGATGCCCTATTGACTGGCACTGTAGTTTATCTCCGTCATTATGACCAACAAAATCATAATTATGTATTACCCAACTTATATCAACAGTTTTACCAGGGTCGATTACCCGTATCTTACTCTGAATTAAAACAATTTTAATGAAATTTGAAAAATAGCTTTGGAACTTTGGATTTTTTCCAAGATGTAACGAAACGATAAGGCCGGCGTCTTAAAGCCATTATACACTTTCGGAACAGAAAAAATTAATAACTTACAGGGTTTACAAAAGGTAATGGTAAAATACTTCTCTTGAAATATTATTCCATGAAATGCTTTACTTTTTGAAAAAAGATTAAAACAAATATCAATTCTTGACAACGAGAATTACGGATTTATAGTAAACACATGTAATGACACGACGAAACGTGCGGAAACAAGGGTGGGTTTTCCCGTTATTTTCTCCCGACTCAAATGACCGATTGAGCCTAAATTTTCACAGGTTTGTCATTCTATATACTAGTTGTGATACACGAAGTGTGGGCTTTGGACAACACTGTTTACCGAAAGTGTCCACTGGCTTTAAAACGAGTTCAAACATTTGGGGTTTTGGCTCCTCATTTAACACTTTTACTTTTGTTTACCGGATATGTCCTTTCTGTAGAGACGAAAGACTGTTGCCAACAAGCAAACATCAGTAGATGCTGCAGACCTACAAAGAACAGCCGTAGAATTACAGTGAGTATATTTTCATCCACTTCAAAACAACCAAACAGTTTTTGTTTAAACTTTTCACCATATAGTCAGTATGCCATGCTCTATAGTCTTAGTCTTGGTGGACTATGGGCAGCTCTTGTCTAAAGACACCACCTGGATAGAGAATGTGATATTAAACTGAAAGAATGACAACTTTCTTTAATGAAACAAAATACACACAAAAAATGTAATTCCTATCATCGGTCCCTTTTTGAGACCTTCTCGAGACCTATATCACGATACAAACGGGGGCTTCTTTGTGATGTGACTTTTCAAATAGCAAAGGAAGAAGTTTACTAGAAACAACATAACTAACAACGCAGAAGTCGTATTAATGAAAATCGGCTGGTTACGTTACGACTTTCTTCGTGTCTAAAACAAACATACCCTACAAACATGTCTAATTTGCTTTTGATATGTATCTCCTTTTTGCTAGGCTCGGACAGATCATCAAACCGAATGTCATCAAACTCCCCGCCATCACAAAGCTCCCAACCATAACGTCATCAGATACCGTTCAAGACCATGCTCTGCCGTACCCAACCATTAACGAAAAAGACCTGCGTCGTGCCAACAAGGAGGGACGCCCTCTAGTGCTTGGCCGAGGCCAGAGTGGTGTAGTCCGGTTAATGAGGTACCACCAATCGGATGGAAGTTCCTCATTGGTTGCAGTCAAGAGATTAATAAGTGGCACCTCGTCTGGTACCCAAGTTGCTCTTATGAGAGAGATCAGAGCGATGCTTGATGTCGAACAGTGCCCCATCTTCCCTCGGGTGGTAGGTGTTATTAACAAGCAGTCATTCGCTCAGGAGTACATTGGTAACCCAAAGAGTTTAGCTTCATTAAGCATCACCAAGGCACTCAGAGGTAGACCCCAGATATCACTCTTAAACTGGATATTGATCATCACTGACGTCGTCGAAGGTTTGTCGGCACTCCACCAATCAGGATGGGCTCATTGCGACATACAGACTAATAACGTGTTGCTATGGAAGAACTGGGGCAGAAAAGAGGCGACAACCAGATGGGAAGCTCGGATCATTGATCTGGGAAATGCGAAGTGGTTGGAGAGTTCGCGATGCCTCAGTTTGTCATTGACCGAGAAGGAAACGTACTACCGTAATTGCAGACATATCCCTGCCGAGGTTGTGGAAGGCCAAGCCCCGTATAGTATCGCCTCTGACATACACAGCCTCGGTGTTTTGATGACAGACATTGCCAGTAAGATAACATCACTGACTGCTATCTTACCGTTGGCTGAATCGTGTACAACTATAGACTACAAACTCAGACCTTCCACCCAGTTGTTCATGAAGGATCTTGATACATGGTGTTATGATCAAACAGGCTGCAATATATCTCAGTTGAAAAGACAGATTATTACATATGTCTGAAGGATTCAATATTGCTGTCAACCATATTCACTCTTCGTTTCAGCTGGTTCCATGTGACCCGGTGGTGCTTTTGTTTGAGCAAAACTTATCAAGATCTGAAGTCTACATGACAATCATTTAGTGTTGCCCGTATACCTGTATATGCACCATTTTCTGAACTCTACAACTACAAATTCCTTTAAAAATCTATATGAACCGTTTTGCTTCCAAACTACCTCACGTTCACTTATATATTTTTCCAAAGGTAGTGAGTTTTATGTCGTCATGAATGCAATTTTTTAATCTGGAGGGAACAGTTTTGATGATCAAATAGATCTCTAATATAAGGCGGGTCTACTTGAGAATTTGTTTAGAAAAAAAATTGCAAAACAAAGTCTAGTTAGGAAGTTCTAAAGTTTGGGTTTGAAAGGGTACGAAATAGGCCACATTGTCGTACCGACCACTGTTTTGAAATAATAACTTGTATACGCTTGTTTTTAAAACAGAAATTAACCATGCCTGCTTAAAGATGGGGAATACATTTTGAAGAAAATTCTAATCCTTTTTTACTGAACCAGTTTTTATGGAATTCGGGATCAGATGAATTTTTTAATCAGTGTTGACCATGTTATTTTTAAAATATCGATCCTAGTTTTTAAAATCGTGCTAATGTCAAAAATGAGATTTTCAATAGATCAAAGTATTCAATTGGTTATATATTTTTTAAATATATGGGAAAGGCATTATTTTTTTAAGATTCAAGTCTAATCCTGTTTGTTTGGGGACTGACTCCATGGCCAAATTTGATAGAGCTGCTTAAACACAAAAGTTAATAAGCAGAACAAAATTATGCTTACCATGCAGATTATGGTTAGCAGCCAAAATATAGGTTTTCTCGGTCAATTTCGGAAAATGAGCAGCCAATTTAACCACCAGCTTATTCTATTTGGCACGAAATTGAATGCGACTGAAAAGGGTAATTCGATTTCGTTTTAAGACTCGTCAAATGTACTTTTACGTTATTCGATTTAGGAAAATAATCATTTAATTTAACAATTCATCATAGCAGCATTCACAGACGCTTCTTGAGGTGTGTGTCACGAAAAAGAATGACGATACGCAAAATTTCCTGTCAGAAATTGGGCCCTGATGGTTTTATTCAGGGATGAAACTCGTAACTGTTATGAAGAGGGTTGGTGGTTACAACCAAGAGTCTTAATGTAGCTTCCATATTTGCAGGGGAAATAATGCACGGGGACACCGAAGCATTTACTGTTTGCACTGTATAATCGAGATAACCATTAAAGGATTGTATCTTTTTCAACATCATGCAATCAAAAGTTCGTTTCATTTTTGTGTGATTTGTGGTTGGTTGGAAGTATATGTAAGTCTGTATTGAATGGAGCGCCAACATGAAAATCCAGTAGGGCCTATGGGGATCTATTTCTAATTTTCATTTATACAATTTTGGAATGACTGTCACCCGCTCTAGGTTCTGCTTATTAAAACAAAATTGTGCCCCGAATCTCATTCCTCTTTTGCGTTTCTCAATATATGTTGCAACCCTCTTGGTTTATGGTTAATTTAATTTTTTTTTTTTAATACTCAATACATTGCGTTTCAGCGACATAATTACATTTTAAATTCCCAATTTAAACAGCGTTCTTATAACAACGTTCCTGTTATAAAGAAGTTTGTACCGTCCCAGCGATCTTGACAGCTAGAGTTGACTGTATTTCTCAATCATTTTAGGTTATCCGGAGTCTCGAGCCTCCCAGTGATCTTGGTCATAGTTCTGGCCAAGCCAGTGTCCCGTTTCAGCATGTCAACAAATGAGGTATCTTTGTCATTGCAAGCTTGTGAGACGGCACTGACGAGGTCTACATGCCTTGCCCAATTCTATATAGCTGTCATGGCAAAACAGCCCAACTCGAAAAGTGACATTTTGAGACGAGCAGGGTCCAGAAACCGAGATGAAAGTGTAAAAAGGGGCCCAGACATCCATTTATATATATGCCTAAAGTTATCTCTTTATTTGTGTCACATTTATTTTGAATCAGGGTTAAAATCCTTGTGAATGGCAATCATTTCACGTTTTGAAAGGTGAAATCGTTTCACCAGAGGGCGTTTATCTAAACTCTGACCGCGTCAACAGGCGCTCACGGTCGGATTTCAAAAGAAGAACATCGTCGAGGCGGAGACCACGCACTCTTCGCTTAAACCAGATACTTTCTTCGTCAACATGATTATTGTGTTCTCAGGTGATATTCCATAGCTGACATTTCCCTTTTTTCATCAAATTCTACCAAACTACAGAGTCTTGTCCATTTCATTATTAGAGGTTTGTGCAGAGACACACGCCTGTTGTATATAGGCAAGGAGGAAACTCTATCGTTGTAATCGATGACGACCGTGATCGTGTTCCTTTTACACAGCACACTTTACGGAGTATTTTTTTAACTCCTCACGTCTATGGATAGGTTGGTTACTGCGGTAATGTAGGTTTTGAGTATATATTTATTTTTTTCGCCGTGGTACCTGTGGGAGAAGTTGTCACTATATTTCAACTTGCGTATTGTTCTCTTAAATTTTTTTTTTATTTCTCCCCAGTATTTTTAGGTTTGCTGCTGTATTGTTTGCTTGTTTTTGTGTGGGTTTTTTCCTTCTTCTATTTTTTTAATGTTTTAATATGAAACGAAATTGTCTCAAAATACTTATCACCATTTCCGCCATTGTAACAAGGTATAAATATTACGAATGATGAGCCAAGGCTAAACATAAACGGTCAGAATTTCCTTTAAAACATGTCCCCTTCATCTTTAAATTTCACAGACTAGCTGTACGGGTGTAGCCTTTCACTCTTCCCAAAATCATAAAAACAGTTTTAAACCTGTAATAATAACATTCAAGCTTACTGCCAATCACTACAATATCCACCACTCAAACACACTAAACGCACATTGGAGCTTCCATGCTTATTTTGGGAACTTATTATTAAAGGTAGTGGACACTATTGATAATTGTCAAAGACTGGCCTCCACAGTTGGTGTATCTCAACATATGCATAAAATAACAAACCAGTGAAAATTTGAGCTCAATCGGTCGTCGAAGTTGCGAGATAATAATGAAAGAAAAAACACCCCTGCCACACGAAGTTGTGTGCATTTAGATGGTTGATTTCGAGACCTCAAGTTCTAAATCTGAGGTCTCGAAATCAAATTCGTGGAGAATTACTTCTTTCTCGAAAACTATGGCACTTCAGAGGGAGCCGTTTCACACAGTGTTTTGTACCATCAACCTCTTCCCATTACTCATCACCAAGAAAGGTTTTATGCTAATAATTATTTTGAGTAATTACCAATAGTGTCCACTGCCTTTAACGCATTATTTTCAAGAAACGGTAGTATACAGCAGCCTGCCATACACCAATCGATCTGCGCCTCCATCCAATAGATTCCTGAAGGATTCACTTTCTTCGCATTCTCCCATTCATCCCACGACTGTTTCTTGTCGAGGCACCCCTTCCCACAATTGAAAGCACTTGCATTGACCAATATTGCAACATATTAATTAGGTCTTATGTATACATTTTTGTCAAAGTCAATGCGCTTTTGATGTTCTCACCTTTCTTTGTACTAATAAACTCTAATATTGAACTATTTTCAAAAAAAGAGTATGGAATAAAGGTCATAGTGATTTAAATTCAATTGACACATGTAGCAGCCGTCGGGTTTTCCCTGACGACAAGAAGCGAGGATCGGAGGAGAGCTGCGGGCATCCTTTCACTGAGTTCATTATCTGTGACTACACACAACACGGGGTAAGCAGCTGGTAGGATGACGTCATTTACATAACACCAACCACTGAAATGAAGTCTGATGCGGGATTTGCTTGTATTATTAATACGGAATCATTAATGAGAAATCTCGCGGGACTTCATTATTTACGCGGATGAAAGAGCATCATTTTGTTTACACAGCCTGATTTCATAATTTCTGCATCGAACGATGTTATCTGCCGATGAGGTAAGACGAATTAGTATTACTTAAAAAAATGTCATCATTTTGAAATAGCTCATTCATCCCGTTGGGATAGAAAAAATAGTTCTTCAAATGCTGTGGAAGAATGGCCGGCATCCACTTGACGGTTTGGGATTTGGAATGTTGTACTTTAATGGGGTAGGTAGATGTAGAATTAAACGGACTCCGCGGCAGTAGATTAAAGCAAGACAATTCTCTAAGAACAACTCTACCTGGCAAGATAGATACACACATGGTGTTACCGCAAACCAAATGTACATTAAACGAATGATGTGTAGATGTTTTATACATAGATACAAATAAAATACGCAGACAAATTCTAATCATTTATTGATTGCCGCAGCCTCTGAAAACTGTTTTCTTGCCAAAGCAATTGTGGCAGACAAGTCATCGGGTAGAATGGATGTAGAATTAAACGGTTGATGTGAAGAGATTATAGTGCCATATCCAGCGGAGATGGGTTCCATTGTGGATGGTTTGTAGATGAACGGGGTTGGGGGTCTCGAGTACATATCTTCCCGGGGGACCTGGATGAAATTGACGGCAGGGTTCTATTACGGGACTGGCCTCCTGACGGAAGAGCAGTGGAGATGGCTCCGTTAAAGTGTTACATGAAGGACACATTATGCAGCTGATGCGCTGTTCTGCGATCATGCTGTACCATAAACTGATAATGCCGTTTAAAGTTTGTGCACTGATTTGAAAAACTGACACGAATTTCAAATGTTCGCTTTCTCGGTGCATATTAAAGGTATGCCATTGATTGTCCTAACACTTTTTGGCTTGTCCTAAACACAAATATTTCACAGAAGTTTCAACTGGTGCAATTTTTCCAACGTCCGACCAATGCTTGGTACACGCACTCCGTAAATGGAATTCGAACCCACGACAAAGAAAACGAGAAGTAAAACGCATGCAATCAAATGGAACTTACTACTATTCTGTTTCATTTTTCAAAGCCACGAACTTCCTTTTACTATTTTTTCTCGCATTCTCCAGAACACGGTAAGAGCACACTGACCGAAACGTCGAGCAGTTCAAACAGGCTCTTCTCAGAGCCACCACTACTCACAATAAGACATTTTACATGGTGTCACCGCAAATCTTACTTACTTGGCTTTATTTCATTGGCTGTTTCCAGACAGATTCTATTCACATTCTAAAAGTCATACTTTTATCGCCGTGGAACTTAATTAATAAAATATTTTCCTCTGGTTATTTTTATATATATACATTGTGTCTCGACCGTCAAAGTCTAAGCTTCGCGACACCATTGCCAGCTGCGCACTCCTTGTGACAACCTTATAGAGCAAGGAGGACATGACTTAAATGTCATGGACAATTATTGGTAATTACAAGAATTATTGTTAGCTAAGAACTTACTTCCTTACTTGGTAATGAGCAATGAAGAGCTGTTGATAGTATAACAAAACTTTGTGAGAAACGGCTTCCTCTGAAGTAACGTATAGCTTTTGAGAAAGAGGTAATTTCTCACTCCTGTGAGCCCAATTTTCCACAAAGTGTTTATTCCGTGCATAGAGAAAGGACCTGCTCTATATGTTCTTAAGCATGATGGGATACACCAAGTGAGAATACCGGTCTTTGACAACTATACCAACCGTGTTCAGTGAGTGCCTTTAAATCACACTACGATGGCAGCCAACAATCATCTGTCCTTTGTGAATTTTAATGAAACACTAATTATATTAAACTGGAGCGACGGCAGCCAACCCTTTCATGCATTCACGAAGCCCATTGTGGTTTGAACTGACTGTTAATCTCCCTTGGTTGATCCAGGACAAAGGCATAGTCTCTTTCCTATAGGACAAAAATTAACCCAATTCAATTCAATTCAATTCAATTCAATTCAATTCATTCTTAATGGTCCTACCATAGACGAAAATTACTTTGCATACATGCAATACACGAAATATTTACACACATTCATAATAATAAGTAATGTTTGAAACTTTGCATGGTGGGGAGAAATAAGAAGAAACTATAATTATTATTATTAAACTTGCGGGTTCAACTATATGTAAATCTCTTAGGGCGAGTGTTGGCTCTGAAAAGAGCCGGTTGGGTCTTGACGTATTCTCTGCTCGCGAAGACTATTTATTTATAGTTTCTTCTTTAATATCCATAATAATATGATACTTCTGAAAATAAATTAAATGAGTTAAACAATAAACCACAAAATAAACAACAACGAATCGAATGAACCAATTGAACAACGGCTTCAGTTTAAACAAATTCAGTTTATCACAATTTCAACGGACAATTAATAGAAACCAGTCGATTGGTTTATTTTTTATAGCATTTTTATGCCAGGAAGGATGTTCAGAACTCTTTAACATTGCTGTCCCTGTATGAGTAATGCTATGTCAATAGCAAAATTTAGCCAGCATATTATTCTGTTAAAGGCAGTGGACACTATTGGTAATTACTCCAAATAATTATTAGCATAAAACCTTATTTGGTAACTAGTTATAGGGAGCTGTTGTTGATAGTATAAAACAATGTGAGAAATGGCTACCTCTGAAGTAACATAGTTTTCGAGAAAGAAGTGAATTTCTACAAATTTGATTTCGAGACCTCAGATTTAGAATTTGAGGTCTTAAAATCAAGCATCTGAAAGCACACAACTTTGTGTGACAAGGGTGTTTTTTTTTTATTATTATCTCGAAACTTCGACGACAGCTTGAGCTAAAATTTTCACAGGTTTGTTATTTTATGCATATGTTGAACTACACCAAATGATAAAACTGGTCTTTGACAATTACCAATAGTGTCCAGTGTCTTTAAACATTATTTACTTCAATGTTAGTCACAGAGCAGATAAAAGAGAGACGAAGTGCATCTTTCACAAACCCATTAGTGCTGGTTTTCTTTGGGGTTTTTCCTGTGCATTGTTTTTTTTTCTTTTCTTTCTTTTACATACTTGTCACTAATTAATTAATTAAGTATTTCAATCTTCAGACTTCACATTATTTCGAATCATTGAATTAGAATCAACAACTGTCATGAGCAATATATGTCGATGTTAAATTTAACCCTCGTTTATTATTTAGACTTACCCTTCATTATAGAAGTACGGACAGAAAAATTAGTTTGGAATTAACTGAACTTACTTAATTTTAAGAATGATTTGGGATATTCATGTGAATACTATATCAACACTGGTACTCAAGAAACCTTTTTTTTCTTCATCAAATCCAATTTGTATATAAATAAATGATTAAGCAAAACCTATAATCGGCGCATCAAACAAAGCATGCATTTTTCCAATGTTCAACTCGCATATTCAAGACCATACACACGCGTTGTCAAAACCTTTTAATACCATCAAACGCGTTTCTTTTTGTATTTCACTTTGCCCAATAAGCTGACATAGCATTGAATCTAACGCTAGCCCTGACAGCATGTTTTTTGCAGGTGAAATTCTGAATCGTAATAACTCATTGACATTTGGATATATGGAATTGTTTACATATGACACACACGAAGCAACTCTACAGCTATTCCATTTAAAGGCACTGGACACCTTTGGTAATTGTCAAAGACCAGTATATTCCAGCATTGCATAAAATAACAAATCTGTGAAAATTGGTCATCGAAGTTGCAAGAGAATAAGTTGAAAGAAAAAACACCCTTCGTTGCACACGTATGTGCTTTCATATGCCTAATAAGATTTCAGCCTAGAAGTATTTTATTATTTGAATGAGAGATTACCTTTTATGTTACTTCAGAGGGAGCCGTTTTTCTCAATGTTTTTTGTTATTATTATCAGCTCGTGACCAAGAAAGTGTTTATGGTAACAAATATTTTGAGTAATTACCAATAGTGTCCAGTGCCTTTAATAGACAGGTCCCCAATCTAGCGCCTATAGTTGTATTATATCTGGCGGTTCAATTAATTGGTTAACCAGTCCGGAAATTAAAACCGTGCATTGAATAGGCTATACCTTTACCGTTTTAAAGAGAAGGGCATTATTATAATTTTGTGAGAGTTTATTATATTTGGCTTATGAAGACGTTGCCAAATCACCCCCTATAGTTAAAACAAATGTTAATCTGAAAAACCTGTTAAATTTGGCTTGTCACATTTTAGTAGAAGAAGAACAACAAATTCTTTAACCCTTAGTTTTATTTTAGTGTCTCGGGCAAAACTATTTCAAGAGAAGTTTTCCATCATGACTGTCTTTAAAATAAAGTTATGTGCACATCTCTGCACATTGACATTTTCAAGCTTTTTAATCATTTGTATGTGAACATTTATATTTTCAAGCTTAGAGCTCATCAATTTAGTTAAGCGCCTAAATTTAACTAAACAAACCATTTATATTCAAATGTTCAGCCTTTTCCTTATCTTGTTTTCGGCTGTTTCAATTCCTCTTTGCTTTTGTTTCAGAGATCACAAAAGTGAGTTCTACATGGATACCTTCTAATTGATGACCTCAATTTAAGAGTCATTTATTCATTACTTTCTTGCTATTGTTCGTCTCGAGCGAGGCCGATTGCTATTCATCATCAGAGGAAACGCAATACGTTCATCTTTGCTTCCAGTCGTTTCATTAAACTGCAGCCTGTAATCAGTGAGATGATGGGAAACTTAAACGGCCTGAGCTAGAGACTAATCAAGCTAGGATTTCATCTGAATGTATGGATAAATAAAACAGTGGTTATATAAACTACGAGACGGCCTATAAACAGGATGGCTCAGGTAGACGATACCGTCTTCTGCAACCACGACACGGCGGATCTAATCTCACCACCGACACCAGACGACGCCCACCGTGACAACAACGACGAAGACACCGTGATTGCTCCTCTTCCTCCCACCGTAGAAATCTCATCCGAAGACAGCACAGACCCAATGGCGTCTTCGTCGATACGTATCGTCGAGCCTCGGGATCGAGGTAATATCATCTACATATCCCTTTTGATGGCTGGGATCGGCTTCTTGCTTCCTTACAATAGTTTCATCACAGCTGTGGACTATTTTCTGGACAAGTACCCAGGCAGTACTATTGTCTTTGATATGAGCCTAACCTACATTGTTGTGGCTTTTGTGGCAGTCATATTAAACAACGCTCTGGTGGAGAGTTTTTCTTTACATGTTCGGGTAAGTTTGATTCATAATTTGCTGATAAAGGTAGTTACTTATGCTTCACTTTTGACAAAAGATATCAAATAAAATTATCTTTGTTTCGAAGAAACTCCAATCAAAGCTTCTTTCATGGGCAGAACGGCAAACAGTTTGAACTTAGGACATATGTGTAGAAAGGGTACATTTTTTACGTTCTCTGGTACAATTGGATTTTCGTTAAAGTTTGCAGGCGCTATCGTTCTAACACAACACCTTGACAGATTAAACAACATACAATGAGAGAAATTTCAACAAAGATGATGAACGCACAATAATAGTCATCAAAAACGCTTTTTAGACCCTATTCCTGCCCATGAATGAGTCTTCCTTTATCTTGAAAGATGTGATTTTGCAATCACGAAAGAAATATATAGAGCCCCATTACTGCCAGGGGCCAATTTCATAGAGCTGCTTGCTTAAGCACTAAAATAGCTCGCTTATTTTACACATGTTACTGGCCAAAATTATGTTTACTTATAGCATAACAATTGAGTAGAGTCTCGGCCGGTAATCTGATTTTACTAAGGAAGGATTGCGATCAGACCATACGACCTTCAGAGGTTTCAACACCAAACTGGGGCTCAATTTGTCATCAAAATATTAATAATAAATGTTTCATTTGACTTTGCAGGTGACCTTTGGGTATATTGTAGCTCTTTTAGCACTCTCTTTCGTAGCGATCTTAGAAGTTGGTTTGGAGATATTCTCAGCAGGAACCAGTTATTTCGTCATCTTGGCTGCAGTCGCTACGGTGTCCCTTGGGTGCACGGGTAAGTATTTATTATGTTATAGTTCCTGACATTTTCACTGTGCCTTTGGAAGTGAGATTTTAAGGAATTATTTGCAATTTACATGTAAAGGTTACAAAACAGTCAGTCAACATCTTTCGGTTACATCCTGAGCTGCACAAAAATATCTGTTGATATCCGAACAAAATGGATTATTACAATTTGGTCGAAATAGTCACTCTAGAATTCACTCTAATTGTACACAGTTTGTATCTGGCCATCAGAAGAAGTGACTGCTAAGTCCGCCATGCAACAACAAAAACATACAAATAGCAATGTTTTTGGATGTTCTATGACCAATTGGGAATCCGCAAACGGGTTGAAAGTGACTGACGTCATGCTATACGCAGTGCCTTGCTTACAGAAGAACCGGTGGTAACTATGTATTACTAGGTTAAGTACATACTTCTTAGAGTTACGTCTGCAGTACTATGGTAAACAGTATATTGCTCATCAAACCAGTTGCCTCTTAAGTCTGACACGTCTGAGAGCAGTGTTGAGAGTATGTGTTTAGGCGATAACAAACACTGTCTTTTGTACAAATAAATATACTGCGTCTCTCGTCGACGATCAAACTCTCACACCTATAAAGGCACTGGACACTATTGGTAATTACTCAAAACATTTTTATGCAGAAAAACTCATTTGGTAATTAATGGAGAGCTGTTGATAGTATAATACAAAAGTCTTTGAAAAAAGAGGTAAATTGTCACTTTTAATATTAAAAGATTAAAGGCCTGAACACACATTTGTGCAACAATGGAGTTGTTTCTTTCATTTTTCTTTTGCAATTCGATGACCAACTGAGTCGAAATTTTTACAGATTTGTTATTTTATGCATATGTCGAGATACACCAAATGAGGGCCAACTGGTTTATGACAATTACCAAAGGTGTCCGGTGCCTTTAAAGACGAACACCATGCCTTGTCAAAAGAAACCTCCTTTTTCTGAATTGTGGAATTGCTCTAATTAGAGATCATCCATACACGACGTTTCCTTAAAGACAGTGGACACTATTGGTAATTGTCAAAGACTAGCCTTCACAGTTGGTGTGTCTCAACATATGCATAAAATAACAAACCTGTGAAAATTTGAGCTCAATCGGTCATCGAAGTTGCGAGATAATAAGGAAAGAAAAAACCCTTGCAACACGAAGTTGTATGCGTTTGGATGGTTGATTTCGAGACCTCAAGTTCTAAACTTGAGGTCTCGAAATCAAATTCGTGGATTATTACTTCTTTCTCGAAAACTATGGCACTGCAGAGGGAGCCGTTTCTCACAATGTTTTATACCATCAACCTCTCCCCATTACTCGTCACAAAGAAAGGTTTTATGCCAATAATTATTTTGAGTAACTACCAATAGTGTCCACTGCCTTTAATTAAACATAAAGATACATCCTTTGAGAATGCTGGTCTTTGACAATTACTAAAGGTGTCCAGTACATTTAAACAAATGTGTGCAACAAAATTGTGGGTTAACTCAATGTATAATTTATTTGATCACCCTTTAACTCCAGCCGACTATATAAAGATGGATTAACAACATTACCCGAGGCGAATGTTAAAATGAACCAAACAGTTTAAAATTCAAAACCTAACTTCAGCAAAGAACGGCTGTCATGATGGAATACCGATCGGCACTCACTGGCTACTAAAAAGTATTGCAAAAACATGCATTACCAATTCAGTTTGATAAACATAATGCAATCCTCTTGCATATTAACCTGACAACACCAGGTGCATCGGGGTTTTTCCAACTCCCTATATAAACCGGAGCAACAAATAAGTACTTTTTTTGCATTTAGTTACACTCCGACAGGATTCAGGCCGCATGAACTCCTTCTTTTAACTCACTTAAACGAAGACCTTTCTCAATCCTCGCGGAACAAAAAATCAGCGGTGCAAATTAAATTGCCCTGGGGGTCAAAAAGAAACCCTGAATAGATAGACGAGGTTAACATTATACCACGAACATACAGGCCAAAAAGTCTATGCCGGGGATATGAAACGTCTATCGGATGGGGATATTGATTAGAATGAGATTTCTATTTCCTTGCTCGGTGATGAGGCGAAATGCTTGGAGGCGAGGGAGAGAGGTAGTTTTTTTGCTCTTATATCTGCTAAATTGCACGTATCTTTTCACTTTCTCACACGTGGTGTGGCTTTGCTAATGTTCTATGCAGTCAAGATCTCCTCTTTTCATTTAATTTCCACCTTTACAATTGATATATCTTCTTTCAGCTTCGGGGGATATCAAAGACAAAGCGATGGCCATAACCCGATTGGCTTAATATCGTTTTAAAGGCAGCTTCCCCAACAGTGTTAAGAAATATTTGTTCTCCACGTTATATGCATTCTCCACATAAAACAAATCAAGTGGGCAACCACTGGGGTCGATTTCACAAAAAGTTAGGACTATACACATTGCATGGATAGTCCTAAGTTCGGACGAGTTACTGGTCCTAACTCGAGATAAGACTAGTCCTAACTCTTTGTGAAATCCACCCCTGTTCACACAAGTAAAACATACCAGTAATGTAATTTAAAACAAGCAGAAACTGAAATAATCTAAATAATATTGTTAGAATAGAGAAATAGCTACACTGTACACTAATCTTAACTATTAACATGTTGATTTTATTAGGACAGCGTATTGTACACCACAAGGTGACACTCATGGCGCGTGAGAGAGTATATGACTGAACAATAATGTCAATAAGAAAATACAAGAATATAACCCCAAACACCCCCCGCCACTGATGCAAGACAAATTTCATCTTCTTCATCAAGTATTTTTCGCTCTATAAGAATAACTCCCTGGGGCAGAGTTTTCACTCGTGAGGATATATAATGATGCGATTCGAGACAAACCATCATTTGGGAATTGCATTTAGATACTGCTCGGCCCGGAAACTCGGTGTATAGTGGCCTTCTAAGCTACAATTTGGATTTGATTATTTTACACTTATAAAACCAGATTGGAATATATTGTGTCTTATAATCATTTGTATATGGGGGTGGGGTGGTTGAATGATACCTTAATTAATACTGACTTTAAGAAAGTATGACTGTTGTTAGTACTTTATCTCAATGAGGACACAATGTCACATCGGTATGCTGCAATTTGGACCAGATTATACAGTTATTATAGATACAGATTGGAATATATTTAACTGTGTCGTAACAATTATTTGTATTTGGGGTGGGTGGTTGAACTTGTACGTTAATAATAACCCATTGAACTATAACGAACATATAGGATTGGTTGTTAGTACTTTATAGCTCAATGAGGACAAAAATCACACCGGTATTGCTACAATTCGGATCCGATTCGGTACATATTGGAATTAACTGTGTCTTAACAATTAGTAATATATTTAAATGATGGGTGGTTGAATGGTACATTAAGATTATAACCGTTCGACCTAAAGAAAGTAGGATTGGTAGTTTATTTTATTTTGAAGCTCAATGAGGACAAAGGTCACACCGGTATCACAACTCCAGACAAAAATTATAATATTATGTCACATAATTACGAAGAAATATTATTTGAAGACACCAATATAATCATTGTTGCTTTTTTCGGTTGCTTCAACAATAACAAGAACAACAGCAATAACACCAGCAGCGGCAGAAGTAGCAGCAGCAACAACAGCAACATCAACATGCTTCAAGCACACGATTTAAACGAAATATTGCAAAATGTAATCTCTTTGGCGTTGATTCGATGGCCAGCTGAAATAACTGATATCGCTGATATTTCAAACATGGCATTTCGTTTATCGAATCAACCACGAGTTAAATTGGATTAACTGTTTTTAAGTACATCAGCACAGTCCACGTTTCTCATCTGCTTATGGTGACACTTTTAAAACTAAAACCGTATCAAAGACGTATTATGCAAGTCATTAGCTGTTCCGACCGTCCGTCGGAACAGGTATTGTTTTCGTCTAGATTGTTATTGTTTTTATTATTATTATTCTTTGTTTCTCCCTAAATCCCATAGTGTTTGTACACGTTTTTGCGGCAGCCTAATCTCCTAAACCATAATACGAAAGAGTGAGTTTATTATACCAATATGAAGCTTAGAACATAAGCTTAATTCTTATCGTAACAAATGTTAAAATTGTTAATTAATAAGCCTTAATTAAGCTTATGAATATGGTGTCGTGATGTCGGCATCTTTATATTTGTTTTTGAAAAATGCCAACTTGTAACTAATTAACCACATGACCCTCATTTGCATATTAAATTAAAAATTCTTTGCAGCACCATATCTCAAAAAGTACACGGCCGATTTTAAGTCTGTTTGTAGCTAAAGACTGTTTGGGGATTGGAGATTAATTTTGAAAAACCGTGACCTCAAGTTGACCCCTACTTCCGGGTCGACCGGAAGTGGGCCCATGTCTCAAGAAGTACAAAGCCAATGTTCAAACTTCATTCATAGACTCGAAGGCAATAAATATTAACTTTGGAAAGATTCTTTGGGCAATGAAGCACATAATCCAAGCAAAACAACAGCTTCGTGTTTGTTCACAAACACTTAATGTCTAGTTTACGGTTGGTTTTTATGAGGGTTTTTTAAAAGAGACTAAGCAGTTTATTTATTGACAAAACAATTTGTTTAAATGGAATACAACTTGATAACACGCCATATTCATCCATAACTAAATTTAACAGCACTTTGTCGATACATCTTTCTGAATTCAATTTGGCTGACCCACTTTACACTTCGTAAACATTCTGTCTGTAACCTCATTATCAATCCAATCAGTTTGTGATGTGGGCGCCAGGAGTATCAATTATTGTGACATACACTTTTAGTGTTTTATAAATGCACACCAACGTCATTTTATCCTCGATAGCTTTTAATCGAGTTGATTTCATCAAGAGATTTGAATATCTGACACCTTGTCTAACCTTCACCCTGGGAGATTCTCCGACGGTTATAGGCCTTATTATCATGCTTTCGTGACTTCCTTAAGGAGACGTTGCCTTGGATCGGACGAGTTGGTCTATGAAAAGCGATTGTAACCGTATCTTATAAAATTCGTTCCTATGGTTCGAAAGATGTTTTAAAAGTATGCATACAATGATCCATCCAAGTATGCCTCAAGCTTGCGTGGTTTTCCTCTTATTTTCCGAACTAACTAACACGGTCCGCCATTTTGTGTAGTCAAAAATCTGACTGTATGGCGTGCCATGTACAAGGAAAACCATGCAATATTGAGGCGTGTTTGTGTGGATCATCAATTATATTATAATACTTTTGAAATAACTTTATAACCATATGCATAACAAACGGTTTCAAACGCTTTTCATAATAGAGCGACGCTTCCGATCCAAGGCAATAATATCCCTTTAAGGATGACGTCTTGTGCAAAGCCTAGACGGCACTTTGATTGATAACCCTGACATGTATTGCAATTATGGGTTTGAAGTCGCGGCAGTGCTGCTAGTCGTAATTCGTGTCGTCCTCTGGGACCGGATCAAACATTTAATTTGGCGGGTTTGAAACAGGATGTTTCTATTTGCTGTACAAAAGGGTACGTCAACATCAAGACGTATCGAAGTACATACGCGCACGATGCACCATGTTATTATGCATCTAATAGAACATAAAGGGAAGAAGCAGTGGTTTCAAGAAGGTAGGGTTTCATTCCCTCCTGAAGTTGCATGACCATCCAACCTGGATCATGTATTTTGCCAGAGGGTGCTTTTACGTTTATTTTTGGTTATTCCAGATTGTTGCCATCAAAATAAGCAACAATAGTTTTCAGTGTCTTTTGACATGTTGTTTTATCTATGTCTTACTTTCATGGTATTTGCTCTAGTGTGTTCGACAAGGATGTCTGAGCTTGAAACCATGCTTTCGACTTCTCACCCAACTATCTCTTGCTGTGCTTAGATGTAGGTCGGATATCCTTCCAGACAGCTTTATTCCATGTACATGTACTGCATGTCTTTTGAACCCCTTGCTTGGTGCATGGTTCCCCCATACTACAAATTAAACTGTTTTAAGAGGAGTATCACTTTATAATCTAAGCTCCCATTGAGTTCTATGTTTTCTTTTGAAAGCCCCTTCTAAGAGTGGGTCCTTTAGCCTGGTTTGTGGTGAGCTGCTTGAACAAAATTTTAGACGGAAATACTTGGTGACTGGTGCTTGTACTCCATATAGGGGGTGAATCTTATAGATTGGAACTATTTTGTTTTAGTTGTTTTACACTATCTGTGTTGAATTCAAGTGTTGAATCCAACTTTATAGTGGTTAAAATACAACACTTTTATTGTTTTAAAGTGTACCTTTAAGTTGACATCAATAAAGTTGACAAATATGGCTCTGTCTTACGAGGCCAGTAAAAAGTGGATACACAATCACAATCCAATGTAGGCCTATAATTCTGAAGGTGAGGTGACATAACATACGATTTTTATGTAAATAACATACGATTTTACCGGTGTTGGTTCATTTTTATGGCAAGAAAATTAGGCGGCCATTTTGCGCGTTCGCCATCTTTGTATCGTGACGTCATTCATTTTCTTGGAGTATTATCTCAGGGAGGTTTGCTAGCCATTTCGTGTACTTACGGTTAGCAGCGCTAAAAGCACAACATCGGCCGTAGAACAGCAGCTCTATGAAATGGGGCCCGGTATGACTGCTTGAGGAATGTACCGAGGGACTTTCAATCCACTTAACGTCCGGGTTAAAAGCAATTTGGTTTCCACGCAAAAGTGAAAAGGCTCGGGTTGTGACAAGAAATCGAGAAGCATGGCACTGGAATATTTGATAGTTCCTTTTAGCAACATGAGCGGTCATGCGAGTCTTTAAACATTATTTTTGTTGCCACAAGCTGTTGGTGATTTTTATTAAGCTGAGCTGCCCGGGCGGAGATTTTTTTTTACGCTGTGTTTTTTTTTTTTTTCGTTAGAGATTATAAAATCACCGATTCGTCGGATAGGAAAAAATATCGCGAGCTAAAAGGAAAGCTTCATCATTGTTGTTGAAGATGAGCATATATGCTGTTCGAAACGTCGATACCACAACGGCTCTCAGAGGCCAACACTCTTTCACATGAAAAGATCTACACATAGTTGTACCTGCAACTGTATTTAAACATATGATTTGTGGCATTGCATGGTGAGGTATCAATATTTATTTGTGTGGTTTTTTTTGCGGTATACCACCATGTGTTAATAATGAGCCAATTTCCTTCTGCATATACCCATTTTTCTTAGAGCTACACCAAATACATAAGTAAACATCCCTTGTTGATTCTGGTGTTCTGCTGTTTCCATTGGGCAGAGATGTTATGTCATTTGATACAGTGAGTTTCATGACAGCATATCTGTAATAAAATGGCGGCGTAGTATACATTGATACCTCGGGGAACGCATCATGCACAAATCGGTTGTCTTAATATCATGTAACTCGTGTATGTTTCCCTCAATGAAATTGCTGCGGGATTGTTGACTACTTTGTATACACCGTTGGTCATAGGGGAAGATGATACACTATAATTGTATGATCGCGAAGCTTAAGTGAAATAGAGAGGCCTACCGTGTGCGAGATTGCGTATTCGTTCCTTTTTTAAAGTAAAAAGGAATATAATATGCATTCCCTTTTACTTTAGTAGTTTATGAGAACAAAATCAATGACATGCAATGGCCAGTGTTCCATTCTGTTCACAAGTGTTGTGGGTGTATAACGGGGCGTCTCAAAAATTGACCCGGAGAAACGTTCTCTTTTTGGATCGGTTGAGTGTTCCACTTGGCGTCTGGACCCAACTTCACGGCTCTGCTTTCCTGCCGAATTCTGCGCCGGTGTGGCGGTTTCAGTCTTCCGCCGTGTTCAGTTTTCCGGGTGACGTAGCCGGACATTTCACCACGTTGTTGGAACGGTTTAAGCTTTCCGGCGTGTTCAGTTTTCCGGGTGACGTAGCCAGACAAAAATACTGAGCCGCGAGTACCCTGGCGAGTACTGTAGTTCTCTCAGTGACCCCAAATTGTTTATTATTACGATTCTCTTCTGTTTAGTCACATTCTCTTGCCCCATCTTTACACGTATTCATGCGTACAGCTGTAAGCAGGTCACACTGCTTGTGCCACACCAAATTCTCTCATACGATTCTTTTGCTTGCTGTGCGCAGGCATCGCATGACGTAATGTTACCGTATTTGGTCATTCGGAAAACTGAACACGGCGGAAAGTTGAAACCGCCACACCGGTGATCCCCATTCTCCGCTTGCACGGCAGGCAAGTCCGTGAAATGCGCTTTGACGTAAGCGCAAAATTCCCTGCATCCGCAAGCGCCGATTGTTTGCTTATACGATAACAAGCAGAGCCGTGAAATTGGGCCCAGATATAAACTGCCGGAGCTTTCCGTTGGATCGTTCAAACTGCCAACGCGTAATAATCTCTTATGTAGAAACGTTCGTGAGGCAATCGTCTAAATATTGTGAAAACAAGCCTGTGACACTATGGACATAATTAAAAAAATAAAAAATAAATAAAAAGGGATTAATGTCGTGTTTTTTCCTGATTTGGTTTCTTTCAGTGCAGCAGTCAAGTTTCTATGGCTACGCCGGAATGCTACCAAGAAGATTCACCCAGGCAGTCATGACAGGCGAAAGTAAGAATATCAGTTTCTTGTTCTTCATGTCAATTGAAAGTCTCTTCTCTCTTTCTCGCATTCTCTCTTGGGGAAGTGCGATACCAGCATTTCTACATCTACTTTTCTGCCAGTATTTGGAGAACAAAAATGAGGAAACCTCACTTTTAAGCGGACCCAACATGCAGAAATAATATTCGTAATTAGTTCTGTGTGTTACAGAAGAGGTTCGTTAACCAAATGTTCTTTTCAGAACCAACACTACTCAAAAAGAGATATCCACATGGTGTTAATACCACAAACCTCTCTTTAGTAAATTAAAATGTAGCCAATGTTCAACTGTGTCATAACGTATGCTGCATGGTGTTACTCATTTAGGGGTTACAAATGTCTCTTCGCCATCTTCCCTAGTGGTTAAGAGCACCGGACTCAAACTCTGGTGTTTGTGATCAGCTGAGTGTGGGTTCTAGTCCGGGTCTTGACACCTGTGCCCTTAAGCAAGATAATTAACTATGTTGGTACGTCCTCCGGATGGGACGTAAAGCCGTTGGTTCCGTGTGTTGTGTAACGTATGTAACGCATGTTAAAGAACCAAATGCACTTATAGCAAAGATAAGGGACTCGCCCCAGTGTTCCTGGTATGATCGGCAGCATATTGCGCCACAACACCTTGTAAAACACTACATGTCGCTAAGTAAAGGGAGTAGATCTCACACTTCAAACGTTGTTCCACATATCTTGCAGGAAAATACTGAATACTGAATGCTGAAGCGCTATGAGCGTCACTGAGTGACGGATATGAGTGCTTTAATAAGAAGCCATTATTTTTATCTACTTCTACAGGTGCAGCTGGTCTCATCACATCCATCAACCGTATCGTCACCAAGCTCCTGGTTCACGACGAAAAGATCAACACATTAACATTCTTCGTGCTCTCAGCCATCATGGTCCTAGTGTGTTTAGTGACGTACCACCTGGCAAGGAAGACGGACTTTGTCCGGTACTACATGGTAGCGTGTACACGGGATGGCTATGATGAACACCCACAGCTCAATCAGTATGATCGGGTAGGCAGACACTCTAACTTTAACCAATATTATTCAAATATATACTCTTGAGGGCGCCCTACACCTTTTTTTGTTTTAAATAAGTGAGTACAAAACTTTAGTCTGGCAAAATACACCTGAGGTGTCCTTTTAATTTTTGTTAAGAATACGTTTGCTTAGTTTGTTTTACCAATGGCGAAATAATTATTAACTTACTTAAAGCATAATCTGTAATGTATTTTTTTAACTTCATGGTGCAAACAAACAAACGCCCCAGCCACTAAAACAAATGAGGGATTATGTCAATATAGAATATAAAATAACCTACAATACAATGACAGTAGTCACAATGAACAACCCGCAAGCTGAATGAAAATGGATGACCTGTGTTGTCTTTTCCCCCACAGCTAACGAATGAAAATGACGAAGTACCGACTGAGAACATGGGTGACAATCATTCGCCCATGGATACCAACATCCAACAAGGCTCGGGAGGAAGAAATAGAGCGCCACCAATCGGTGTGTTTGGTGAGGAGAACAGCTTTGAGATAGAATTTCCCGTGCCTAGCCAGTATGAACGGTTTCTATCAAAAGCGCGCGCTGTCAAAAGTAAGACTCAAGTTGGGAAGTCATGTTTGGTTGAGTGTTTTGAAAATTTAACCACAAGGCATGCAAATTTCAGTGTCGATTAGCGATTACTGCCAGTGACATAATTTGAGCTACCAAAGCGCCATCTGCACGTTGGTAAAACTGAAAGACTTCAAGTCTAAGTCTTACAAATCTTTAAACATGTTGTTTTCAGTATCATCTCAAATAATCTGATTATATTTTTCTGATTTTATACTTTTCCCAAAAGGAAAAATTAAGCATAAAAGCACACTGCCACATCACATCCTCAGTATTTGTAGAGTTAAGGTCACCAAAACGAAAACAGTCGCAATCTTCAACTTTCCTGTGTGTTAATAAGTGTTATTGTGGGTTTCAATTTGTTTGTGTAGTTGTCTATCATCCCAGTATGTTTTCCATGGATGGGTCACAGAGGACTGGGCGCCGCCGGGACCACGGCATTCCCTCCGTATACAAGCCCGAACGCACTGCTTCCTGGTCTTGCTGGATGGGAAGACCATTCGTTGTTGGTTGGGGCACGAGGACAACATGTATAATTGGGGGGGGGGGGGGAGACTGGGGCAAGATGGGGAAGTACTCAGAGTGGTGTGATGCCCCCCCCCCCCCTCCTCTACAGTTACGCCACACGGGAAGACCTTATCAAAGTAAATGTACGAAGTGACGACTACTTTTTGGGGAATCATAATATTACGATTTGGTTTTGCTTTTCATCAGGGGGAATCCGGAGTCGCCTTGAGATTTCCCGCACGCTGTGGCCGTACATGCTTTCCATCGCTCTCGCATACTTCGTCACACTGTGTCTGTTCCCTGGGATCGAGTCCGAGGTTGTGAGTTGCTCCCTCCGAGGTTGGATGCCCGTCATTCTGATGGCAATCTTCAATGCGACGGACTTCTGCGGAAAGGTATTTTGAACGTATAAAGCTCGAGAGCGATTAACTATTTCTGAAGCTTTCTTTTAGATGTGCTGACGTGAAATCAGTTTGAGTTTTACGTTAGCAGTGGTTCCAGACTAGACTGGTACCCTGTCTTTATCTGCAAGGATAAAGACGGCTACTTGCTTTTCAGAACCAGTGATTTCATTGGACACAATGATTTCAGTTGATATGTTTTTATTGGTCTGCACTTTCGGTCGTCTGCATGATATGAATGTAGGTGAAAGGTGATTATGGACGGGGATCGACTTAGGCTTTAGGCCACTCTCTGGTGTAATTCACGAGCCTGGAAGTGTGACGTTAGATGTTCAGGCTAGTTCCAGACTAGCCTGGACATTATGACGTCGCACCAATTCTTCAATACGCGATCCCTTACGAGTAGGCGAGTCTGGAACCAATAAGGCCATTTAATAATAACCGAAATTGAGCTATGAGATTTCTCTTTTCCTTGCAGAACAGAGAGATGCCAATCTATACATTTATGTGAATGATGATTGTTTCTAAATTCTCGCCACAATATGCCAATTTTAACCGCTATCATTGTGAAACATTTCTTGCAGATAATCGGCGCCGTACCATACAACTGGTCACCCCGTAAGCTAGTAGTGGCAGAGATGTCTCGTCTCGCCATCATCCCGCTGATGCTGCTGTGTGTAGCACCCCGAGCCAACCCGATCCTCCCCCACGAGGCCTGGTCGATGCTTCTCTCGGGAATACTCGGGATTACGAATGGATACTTCGGCAGTATCCCGATGATTATGGCACCAGCTAAGGTCACGGAGAGCAGGAAAGAATTGGCAGGTAAAAAGACGCATTCGTGTTCTGGTTCACAATGGGAAGGGGTTAAACCTGTGGTATTGATATGCTTTGGATATTAAGTTTAAATTTCATTTAAGGTATAGGTTTAATCCTTTCACATTGACCTTTCTGTATAACTATCTACGGCCCTTTTCAGTCCACCTTGAGCTTTGGTTTCGTACGTTTCATTTTTTTTTTAAGTTATTGCTCTATAATGAAGACTCACTTGGTCACTTTGTTTTTCGGCTCAGTTTTTGAGCGACTTTTTTTCCTTCACGCGGTGGCTTTTTTTATCAGCGCCCTTTTTTCAGCAGCGACTTCTTTTCGCGGCGTTTTACTTTTGTTAATTTGTGTTAATGCGAAAAAGGAAAAAACACACATCTTATTCCATATAGTTGTAACCAGGCGTCACATTATGGTCATAGTAAACAAATAGCACACCTGCAAAATAGGTTTACCACATTGAGAAAAATATTTTATTGAAATAAATGTGTGTTTTTTTTTTTTTTTAGAGTGGAGTTAAAACAAAATAATACCACTGTGCTGTTTACGGTCACAGTTTGCTTATCCGTTTCTGATTATTTGTTTGTTTTGTTTTCTATCAGGAAACATCATGACACTATCCTACAACGTTGGTCTGACAACCGGCTCTGCTACGGCATATTTACTGAACTACCTACTGGGAGCCAGTCCATCAGTGAGCTGTGTGGTTCCTGTAACCGGAAATACGTCACACTACCCACATTAACTGTAATTCTTAGTTAATAAAATCACGATACGAAAAAAATCAGCACTACAGATGGATTGCACATGACGTCAATGACCACCATTTTTTATGTAGAGCAATGGAAAAGTGCACGTGTGTGAGAGCTGCGCATTTCAAGCGCGCACATTCATCAAAGATGGCGGCCAATGCAGTATTATACTCTACTGCGCATTACAGATCGAGAAATGTCATGAAAACACTGATTAAAAAGTGTGTCATTATACTACGGTGCAAAAACTAAAATAAACATTATTGCTCCTTTTCCCAATGCAAGTAAATCACATTCTTTTACAACGTTATAATGTGTTAAAACGACACTGGTGGGGCATGTATTATGTAGATAGGAAATCATAAGCGATCGTCTCATTTTAGAGTCGTGAGATCCAATCGAATTTTGTTCCTAATGATCGAGACGTTGAGTCGTTAACCACCGGTGCTTTTCAGAGCCAACACTACTCAAAAAGAGATGTTCACCTGATGTTACCGCAAACCTTTTTGTAGTTCATTAATGTTATTGACAATACTATGTTTAATATGGAACGTTTTTAAGCATTATCTGAAACTGTAGGCAAAACATAACCGACGGGAATAAGACAGTGGTGAAAGTCAAATGTAACGAAAACATGAACATAGCAACAGAAAAACAACGTTGATCTTCAGTTTTGCTTTAACTAGCTGTGTGAACGTTTAGCAGGACAAGACACAGTTTACATCGGAACAGTCTTTCTTGAGTAAAGTGTCATAGACAGTGCGATTATTTTAAATTTATGAAGAGTTGCAATAAATTTCAACTGTAAACAAGTAAATTCGTGTTATTTTTCGAGTAACTAAAGTTCAAAGTAGAAGCAGCCTTGGGTAACCTCCAAGTCGGTGTGATCGTCTTCAAGACGGGTGACGTCATTGAGTTGACATTTCTTGTCTTTCTTGCTGCTCTGCCAAACATTAAAGGAGCGGCATCGAGGATCTGATGTACACGCCCAGCCACAAGCAATCACACCCTCAACGGCCAGGTTGTCGATGACGTGATTGAGTGGGCAGTATTGAGAGACACGCCCATCGGGACCTAGCAGGGTGTGGTAGATTGGCATCATAGGGACCGGCATCTCACTTGCAGCAAGTTTATAGCCGTCACTGTTGCATTTTAAGATATCAGACCAAAGCCCACCATAGGATACAGTCATTCGGGCACAGTTCAACCCCGTGTCGTTGTGATGTGGATAGTGTGGATACCACCAGTTGGTGAATCTTGCAGGCTGACCCCCACACAGCCAAACTCCTTCTTCAGCAACATCTGTGCAGCCGATCCACATACCCTCATTCCCTTTCACTGCCCACTCGAAGATGAAGTCGTTTTCTTCTTTCGAATCAGGCACTATGAGGTTGCTCCCTAGTCGCTTGCATGCCGCCTCGGCTTGCATCCAGTTCATCTTCTCAGACAGTAAGATATAGCAAGACTGACGCCATTTCACCCAGCCAGTTGGACAGGAGGAGAGGACGATAACAATGCTTTGCATTGTCATCAATATCAAAAGATGAAATATAATGGTATTTATGCTTTGAAGAAACATCATGTAGTGTCTCACACAACAACATCGGTTTAGTGTAAACTACGAATCTTGCTACCAATACCACAAGTGTCACTGCCGCGCTTCAAAATATAATCGTATACATATACACAATGTATTGGTCGTCATCTTGCGTCATGGAGGTCAACTTAATTAAAACACAATTACTTGAGAATCCAAAGCAATATAAATCGATCAGCATTGGGCTATTTAAACTTTTTTTTTTACGATTTCACTGTCCTTAGAGGTCATCAATTAAGGTGTTGGCTCTATTGGTCGATGAACCATATTAATTGGATGCATTATGGTAGAAAAATATGGACATACATAAAGCTAATATTTCACCAAATTATCATATTCTGCGACAATAATGAAGACAGTGCAATAAAGAATGGTAAATGTTTGTTTCATAACACATTGATACTAAATTAGTCATACCTCCATTATCCCCTATAAATATACGTGCAACTTTTAATTTAAAAAAAATCTCTGACCCCAAATTGTGCAACTTTTGACTAAAACTGCGCAAGAAATACCATCGAAAAGCCCCAAATGACAATCTATTTGAAAATTGTTCTTACGTGATCATGCATCTATACAATAAAATAAATAGGGGGGGTTCACAACAACCATGCGAGAACGTTTAGCAGGTTACTTATTACAAATTTTAAAACTATGTATTTTTTTATGAAAATAGAGTAGAAACTTTTGAAGAAAATAAATACCATGGAAAGATATAGACATACGTTTTGTCAGGAATACACACAAAGAGATATTAATAAACACAACACTTTGGTTATATAGAAAGTAATTTTTATAACAATGAAATTTCTGAGTTTTACAATGGAAGCCCAAATAATAGCCACAAATATAAAATATATATAATATGTATCAATAATAAAAACAAAGTACAAGATCCATGAGATCAAATTGATTGTTGCAATTGGGAGTCCCTGATTCTACAAAGTTACTCATACACTACCAATCTTTAAAACAATCTTTAAAATTCTGCAAAAGTCCAGAAATATCATCAGTAAGGCCTCACCAAATCACTGTTGCTTAAAGGCATGGACCCCCTTAAAGTACATTGTCAAAGACTAGTATTCTCACTTGTTTCTCAAAATGGTATATCAACAGCTCTCATTTGCTCATTACCATAGTAAGTACTTGTTATGTTAAAAGTTATCGTGTGTAATTACCAAGTGTCCAGTGCCTTTAACTCGATTGCTCAAAGCGAAATATGCCCAATATCAAAATGCACAATATACCCAACAATACATAAGCCATTTTTTGGTTACAAAAAGATGAGGATATTTCATGAAATTTACGCAGCAAGTGAAAACTAGAGGTTGGGAATAATTTGTTCTTCCTGAAACAGCGTAGACCTACTCTCCCTCTATAACAACCATATTAGCACTCATTACTACTCTATTATGCTATACTTTGAACGATGTGCGCACTATTGTGCCTATTATTTTGCTTATCTATTTAATATTCTATACATATAGGTTATATCTTGAGAAGAGAAGTATAAAATGTTGAATTTGAAAAAAATTCTTAATGTTAGTACCTGTTTTTTACTGATCTATATAATAAATAAAAGCGGTGTGTACTCCTGCGTGGCCCATCCACTGTTGAAGTCTTAAGTTTCATCTTTTCTTATGACTTCTGTGGCATCACTAGAACAAACTTGTTGAAAGTACCCCACAAGGACCCCTACATCATCACACATACAATCATGATAAATTGACTGGCACTTAGCAGTCCAACCCACAACCTTCGTATTCACAGCGAGTTTCAACAAACAATGTCTCCCCGGGAACAGTGACATGATAACCTATGTACGACATGACATATTAATGCAGGTTCCCAAGGACACATTCAGTCATGACATGGATTCCAGCTCACACTGAGATGAGTCAGCCAGGACACGCCATTGTAGCCCAAAGCTTAAAGATGCCTTCAGGCCTTGTGTGTCTGGCGACTTGCATACAAAATAAAAAGTAAAGTATGGTCTCAAACTCTTAATTAAAGAATTTCATATTTCACAAAAATTGTATGGACTATTTTTTCCTCAAACAGATTAATAAGTTTGTGTGTAACTTTGAACAAATATGAAAGCATAAACTCTTTCAAAAAAGTTAGAACATGTACATTTCATTCATCATCAAAGATTTATATGTACATACACAATTTAGGTTCATTGTGTAGACAGTATGTTTCCAAGAGGTAACAAAATAAGTTTATATCATTTATGAAAAGAAATTATTTTACAACTTACTAAATATAAATTTGTATTTGTACTGATTAAAACCATAGACTGTATACCGCTAAGTATTTTCCCTGTATATATAATTTGATTATGCAAACTATGAACAAAAACATTATCACTGATTATTATTTTTGAAAAACAAACTTTGAAAACATATAATGCTCTTGTGCTAAAAATGTTATATTTTTGATTTTGAAAATTAGGAATAAGAACCAAAATATTTGTTAATATTCTGATTTCACGACCAAGTCAAAGAAAAAACCTTGTACCTTAGTTTCTACCGTAAGCAAGACTTGAGCTGAGAGAAAAATCAAATGGTCCTAATTGGGATTTGAATCCAAGATCCCAGGCACTCTGGGCAGATACTGTACAACCTGAGCTATGAGGCACAGTGTTATACTACCTGTCACTCATCCAAAGTTGTGTTATTTCACTTCTAGGGTGATTAGGCACCATACCGGTTATTGTTTTAGTTAGAGAGGCTGTACATGATTCAACCAGAAAGGAAATAGTCTGGTGACTTTTCTAACAGGATCCAGTTTAGGCCGGAATGTTGGATCCTCAAGTCTGTCTAAATTCCAGTTTTTCTAAGAACCAAAACTTCTCCAAAAGAGAGATGCTATTCATATCAAGAATATCACTGTAAGGTAAGTTTTCATTTTATTTTATACATCCGGCCTGTATGCTTCGTTTTTGAAAGGGCTAGGGCACCAAGACATTTTCTCCTTGGTAAAGGGCACCCTATGAAGATACTGGAGCGTTTCAAGGATACCAAGGCAACGACCAGGGGCCATGGATGCAGTTGCCTTCGTTGCCTCAGTGAAGAATTAAGGCAATGACGAGGGAGCATGGAGGCAAATGCCTTCTGTACCTTCGTGAAGTATCAGGGCTTACTCTCATATTACATGTTTATAATATGAACAAAATGAAAGGCATCCCAGTAAAACATGGGACACAATGATTGAGATCATGTTCAGTGGAACGAATCCCCGTTTCGAGAGCATACAAATCTTCAAGAATCTCTTTTTGTTCCAATCTGTTTGTTGATGGTAGTGACTCTCTTTTTTTTGACAACGAAGAAATCATTAAAGTTATTTTCTGCTTGAACTTGGATTTGTAGTGTAACGACTGTATCACGCATAAACCAGTCTGGCATGACTGCTGTCTTGCTGCACCACGCAGCCTGCCTGACAGGCAGTCCATATCAAGCCAACTGCAATGTTAGATGTGTCACACTCTGTACTGTTTGTTTGAGCCGGAGCCCGAGCCGAGGTTTGAGAAAGGCCCTAGGTGCATACCACGGGATTGAGAGGCACCAGCAATATTCTTACCTCACATGTTGAATGCTCAACATGTCACATCTAGAATGCTCAACATGTCACATCTAGTGAACACCATTTTCCAAAACCATTTCCAGGAACTGATGATAAAAAGAAAAGAGGAAAATATGACACTATACCATTCAGTTGTTGAGATCTCAAACAACATATATACATATAAAAATGGCCGGTTTAAAATTAGCTAATACAGCACAAATAACTTCACTGTACATGTATATGATATCCTTCCAGACTTGTGCAATTTGTATTAAAGACATGAAGAGTATATGCTGTCAGTCTTTCGACGTCGGAGGTGAGAAACATTCAGTAAAACATTAATTAAATGGTACATCAAAAATAAAACTTAAGTGTTACCGATACTGTTTACAATTACTTTGGAATCTCTCATAAGAGGGTTGCTTTATCCCAACCCAGAAGCTACGCATTTTAGAATAAAATAAACCAAGTACTTGGATGAAGACTATCCACAATAAACGATTTGCCAAAGATTGCAACTGGATGGCAAATAAAAAGTGTAAACTAAGGCAAACAAAATAATCTATATTAAGGTTCCTGCCAAAAGTTTAATGGCGTCAGCTATCTTGAAACCGTTATCAAATTCAGAGGATTACTCAACAAAATCAGCAGTTATATATCATCTTTAAGCATAAAATAGTATCAACATTACTTTAGATTTCTAGTAAAGCAAAATTTAGGAATATATTCAAAGAGGACTTGGGCAGATTGAATAAACCAATATAGTACGGCAGTCTACGGTCTCAACTTGAAACTTAGTGAAAAACTCTTGAAAACTGCTCTATTGTTCAAAAATACATATCATAATAAAGTCTTAACTCATGGAATAATTTATACAAAAGTAATTCAAGTGAAATATGCATCAGCAAATATTATGTACACATGTTTGGAGTCTATGCAAAAAATCAATGAGTTACAAACAAAATAAAAAGAAATACAAATTTGTGTTTGGTTTACAATTCGGTATGGTGTCCACACAATGGGAGACTTTTTTAGAAATCACTGGGTGACGGACACATAAAATACCAGGGATTTGATTTCACAAAGATAGTCCCAACTTAGGACTGGAAATGTTCTCCAGCTCTTCACCATTGTGTGGTGTTTGAGTATAGAAACTCTGTAGCTATTTCTGGTTTATCCACTTGAATGTATAGATTGCACTTGATGTCGTTGACCACCATCTGTGATGAACCATGCACGAGTGAACGGCTATCACTGGCTGAGAGTTGTAAGAAGCACATACTCGCATGCACTTTTCCATTGTTTATCATTAAATATGGTGGGCGATGACGCCGTCTGCAATCCATCTATACATCTATTGTGGAAGGTGGAGTCACTCATGTACCAGCCATTGCCCAGGTATAGGAACAAAATACAAATAGGACTAAGAATGTACACATTTACACCAATGCATTTCCTTTCTGAAAAACTACAAAATCTTACCTCTTCAAAGTGAATTTTAATCACTCCTGAAGCATTTGTGTCTTTTTGTCTGAAAGCCTCGGTTAACGAACGAATCATCACACAACACTGAATGAAGTCGTCTAGTTTGATTGTTCTTACAGAGCCCCGGTCAAACTTCTGTACTATCATTGAACAAAAGGCAGGGGAACTGAGGACAGCAAAGAATAAATCAAACAAGTTTTGAAAATCACATACTCTTTCTCTATTTGCGATACTTCAAATTAATAAAGTGAATCCGACATTATTGTCATTTAAAGACAGCGGACACCTTAATGGTAATTGTCAAAGACCAATATTCTCATTACCATAGACTAATATTCTCACTTGGTGTATCCCAACATATGCATCAAATAACAAACCTGTGAAAGTATGGACTGAATTGGTCATCAAAGTTGGAAGAGAATAATGAAAGAAAAAACACCCTTGTTGTACAAAAAAATTAATTTGTGTGCTTTCAGATACATAATGAACGGCTGCAGGCCTGAAGTCTTTTATTGTTTGAGTGAGAAAATATCTCTTTCTCAAAAACTACATTACTTCAGAGGAGCCAATTCTCACAATGTTTTATACCATCAACGGCTCTCCATTGCTTGTTACCAAGTCAGTTTTTAAGCTAATAATTATTTTCTAAGTAATTACCAATAGTGTTCAATGACTTTAATTGGAAATTGTACTTTATTAATAACTGTTATGATCCAATCTATCCATTGGATTACATGAATGAAGCTAGTTATTATCATATGCAGTTGCCTAATATATTAGCTTATTAAGATAATAACAGTACCCTGTACATGTAACTTACACATTGTAACCAAATGAAGCAAGCGCAAGGTGAAGCTCATTTGCATCAATGTTTCCTGATCTATCTCGATCAAATCTACAAATGAAAAAAAAAAAAAGTAGTGTGTAAATTACATGAAAACACAATGATTCTAAAATACAAAGCTTTTATTTGATAATGCCTAAAAAGTTAGGGCTTTAGTTTTTAGTGCTTGGTGATTTAATTAAGACCCCCATTCTCTTTGGTCAAACTTTGTTCAACAGTCATATAAGACATGTCTTATTAAATGGCACATATCCAACATTATTATGTCATAATTACCTTTCAAAGCACTGCTTCCAATCTTGGATGTACTTCCACAAGGCGGCAAACTCTTGGAAATTAATTGTCCCATTTCTGAAAGAAAAACATACAAACTTGTTTTACCTCGGTAACAAACTGTGAAGTTTGATTGGTCGAGAACCAATCATGTGGCGTGCAGCTAGACGATGACTAGAGCAAGCTAGTCGAAACGTTGAGACCAATTCAGAACCGACTCCGCGGCAGTACAGTTAATTACGATCCTATAAGCTAAAGTACATGTAGTAGTCCAGTCTATTTTCTATACCATCCGCCCTGGTAATAATTAAAAAGCAGGACAGTTCTTTTCAGAACTGAGAAGTCTCCCGAACCTTTGATTATCTACTCCGCGGCAATAGAATAAAGCAAGACAGTTCCCTAAGAACAACTCTACCTTGCAAGTAGATACACACATGGTGTTACCGCAAACCAAATATACATTGATACCTCACCATGCAATGCCTCAAATCCTTTATACATGGACCAGGCCAGGCTGCATACTTCACAGAGGTTAGAGGTAACTGCCTTTTTGCCCCTAGAAGTTTCCTCCTAAAAATCAGAGAGGTGCCCTTAAAGGAAGAGTTGCCTTGTCCTAATTCCTTACAAAAACAAAGTAGAACACTTATGTGTTTGAGATGCAGTAGGACTGCAGGCCTGATACTTCACGGAGGCAACAAAGGCGATTGCCTCCATGCCGTCTCGTCATTGCCTTGGTGCCCTTGAAATGCACCAGTAGAAATTTACAATTTCCTAATAGCCTAGGGTGTCCTTTACCGAACAGAAAATGCCTTAGTGCCCTTACCCTTTCGAAAAACAAAGCATACAGGCCTGAACAATGTGATGATGTTAACTGAAACAAATTTCAGAAAAACTAATATGCTTACTTGTCTTTGTCAAACATTCCGATCATTAATCTGCATGTCTCTTCATTAAAGTGTGACCAGTTGCCATTGACTAGAGCCTGTCTCAATTCAGCCGCAGTAATAGATCCACTCTTATCTGCATCTACAGCCTAAAAGAGAAACAACACACAACATGGTATTAAATACAATTCAGTAATACCCCAGACAGTTTCGCAACTCCTATTGGTGGAGAGCGCATCACGTGGGGGTGTTTAAATGGTTGATAATGACCAGCTGGAGCTGTTTATAACCGGCTGGCTTCCGCATGTCATGCGTGCAAGCTAACACGCGCCAATATTATCACGCGGAACGCAATTCAAAGCTATTAATAACAGCGCTTAACCCACGCGCATCAAACAGATTCTTCACAAAGTTTTTGAAAAAATTATTTCAAACCTTAAAATTTTCAAAGTGTCTATAAAACAGTTTAAAACCGACAGGGTCGTTGCTGTGTGATAAAGGCCCGAGCCTTTACCATGTCAAGCTAAATACTCCTTTGCTGTGTCTCAGATCAATGCACAGAGGAGGGACAATATTTGGATTCATTCTAAGGGATGCATTTTAGCTCAGGGCCTTGTGACATGAGGCAACTTTTGCAGGAAACTCGGAGGCAACCAACTGCAGTGCATGCTGCGGGGCCACTTTGGTAGCAACTTTTCTAACAATGTCCTACGATACCCAGAATAACATGTAACAGCATTCAAATATGAATGAGTTCTCTTCTTGGAAACTGCCTGGAACTGGTTGCCTGTAAATTGCCTTGTGTGACGTGACCCTCAGAGTGCTGGAAAAAAAATTGTGAGTCCTGGGTGGGTCCTCCAAACACCGCCCACTGTGGCTACTAAAACACTGATCCTGACTGAGAATCCAGCTGACCTGAAACCAATGCCAGAGTGTAGGGTCTACACCAGGAGGTTCTGCTCTGTACTGTTGATACCCATGCTGCTGCTGCTGCTGCTGCTTATGTGGATTATAGGCTTGTTGTGGATGCTGTTGAGGTCACAACAGGGACTCAAACCCACACTCTGCTGAACAGCTTACCTGAAACCAATGCCAGAGAGTAGGGTCTCCACCAGGAGGTACTGCTCCCCCATTTGGGGCTCCGTACTGTTGATACCCATGCTGCTGCTGCTGGTGTGGATTATAGGCTTGTTGTGGATGCTGTTGAGGTCACAACAGGGACTCAAACCCACACTTTGCTGAACAGCTTACCTGAAACCAATGCCAGAGAGTAGGGTCTCCACCAGGAGGTACTGCTCCCCCAGGTGGGGCTCCGTACTGTTGATACCCATGCTGCTGCTGCTGCTGCTGCTGCTGCTGGTGTGGATTATAGGCTTGTTGTGGATGCTGTTGAGGTCACAACAGGGACTCAAACCCACACTTTGCTGAACAGCTTACCTGAAACCAATGCCAGAGAGTAGGATCTCCACCAGGAGGTACTGCTCCCCCAGGTGGGGCTCCGTACTGTTGATACCCATGCTGCTGCTGCTGTTGCTGTTGCTGCTGGTGTGGATTATAGGCTTGTTGTGGATGCTGTTGAGGTCACAACAGGGACTCAAACCCACACTCTGCTGAACAGCTTACCTGAAACCAATGCCAGAGAGTAGGATCTCCACCAGGAGGTACTGCTCCCCCAGGTGGGGCTCCGTACTGTTGATACCCATGCTGCTGCTGCTGGTGTGGATTATAGGCTTGTTGTGGATGCTGTTGAGGTCACAACAGGGACTCAAACCCACACTTTGCTGAACAGCTTACCTGAAACCAATGCCAGAGAGTAGGCTCTCCACCAGGAGGTACTGCTCCCCCAGGTGGGGCTCCGTACTGTTGATACCCATGCTGCTGCTGCTGGTGTGGATTATAGGCATGTGGTGGATGCTGTTGAGGTCACAACAGGGACTCAAACCCACACTCTGCTGAACAGCTTACCTGAAACCAATGCCAGAGAGTAGGATCTCCACCAGGAGGTACTGCTCCCCCAGGTGGGGCTCCGTACTGTTGATACCCATGCTGCTGCTGCTGGTGTGGATTATAGGCTTGTTGTGGATGCTGTTGAGGTCACAACAGGGACTCAAACCCACACTTTGCTGAACAGCTTACCTGAAACCAATGCCAGAGAGTAGGCTCTCCACCAGGAGGTACTGCTCCCCCAGGTGGGGCTCCGTACTGTTGATACCCATGCTGCTGCTGCTGGTGTGGATTATAGGCTTGTGGTGGATGCTGTTGAGGTCACAACAGGGACTCAAACCCACACTCTGCTGAACAGCTTACCTGAAACCAATGCCAGAGAGTAGGGTCTCCACCAGGAGGTACTGCTCCCCCAGGTGGGGCTCCGTACTGTTGATACCCATGCTGCTGCTGCTGGTGTGGATTATAGGCTTGTGGTGGATGCTGTTGAGGTCACAACAGGGACTCAAACCCACACTCTGCTGAACAGCTTACCTGAAACCAATGCCAGAGAGTAGGATCTCCACCAGGAGGTACTGCTCCCCCAGGTGGGGCTCCGTACTGTTGATACCCATGCTGCTGCTGCTGCTGCTGCTGGTGTGGATTATAGGCTTGTGGTGGATGCTGTTGAGGTCACAACAGGGACTCAAACCTACACTCTGCTGAACAGCTTACCTGAAACCAATGCCAGAGAGTAGGGTCTCCACCAGGAGGTACTGCTCCCCCAGGTGGGGCTCCGTACTGTTGATACCCACGCTGCTGCTGCTGCTGCTGTTGCTGCTGGTGTGGATTATAGGCTTGTTGTGGATGCTGCTGTTGAGGTCTGTATTGAGGAGCTCCATATTGCTGTTGTGGTGGTGGTGCGTATTGTTGAGGTTGTCCATATCCCTGTTGGGGTGGTGGGTGCTGCTGAGCTCCATAGCCCTGAAATCAAACAAGTGGTGCATATATAATCAGGCATGATATTTGGTTTTGGGGAAAAAAAGTAGGAATATTTTATTGAGTACTTCAAGGACTGACCTACAAACTACATGTACACACAGTGTATGCTCTAAAAGACTATTCAGGCGCCCTGACGCCATCGCTGTTTATCATTGCATCGGTCTGTGCGAGGAGTTTTGCTGGGAAAATTTGATAATTTTCCGCACGTCGTCACCAGTTTATCCGCCTTAGTTAACTGCATGGGTCCGTCCTCCCCGGGAGTTTCACTTTCAGGGAATCTACCATCGGCGATCCCCAGCCGCATCTATCTAGATTCTAGACCTATTTAATGTCATTTTCGGTCGTCAAAAAAAAAATAAAGTATAACAAATTTTGGAAAAAAGGAGTTCCCAGTAACTGGGTCTAAGTCACTCCCAGTAACTGGGTCTAAGTCACTCCCAGTAACTGGGTCTAAGCTGTATCCTTACTTCGTAAAAAAAAAAAACTATTTTGAATTTGATTGATAACTTGACCAATATTTTAATTTTTGTTATCACTCAGTTCGTGTTTTTACAACATTCTCCAAGTTTTGTAACGAAAGAACCGCTTCAGACATTAATACAAATCCTGTCCAGTTTACCCTTTTATTTTTAAACTATTCAGGTAAATTGTCGGAGGCTGGTCATCTCGCCACCTAGCAAGCTCGCCACCAACAAAGTCGCCCCCTGCAAAGTCACCCCCTAACCGGCTCGCCCCGAGTTGTTACAAAGTCGCCCCCTGACAATGTTGCCCACTACACTAGGGATAACTTTCCGTATGGCGCCACCACTTTTTCACTCATTTTTACAAAAAGGGATATCTCATTGAGGTAAATTAGATACTATATTATTTCATATCGAATGAAAAAGTGGTGGCGCCATATGGAAACTTTTCCCCCACTAGCAAAGTCGCCCCCGACAATGTCGCCCCCAGCCAATGTCACCCCCTAGCAAAGAAGCCCCCAGAAAATAGTTAAGGATTCTTTCGGTAATATAATGGCTTAATAATAATCGGAAAGAATATCAAGTAAAGCCTACTTATAGTTATAGTCTGCTTGAGTAAAAGCGCCATCAATTAATAATAAACTCCATGCACAAAATTTAAATTTGTTGTCAATGATTTTATTAACGTCGACCAGCATTCAAATTGTGTTCATACATAGGAATGCTGGTCATCTCGCCACCTGACAAGCTCGCCACCAACAAAGTCGCCCCCTACCCGGCTCGCCCCGGGTTGAAACAAAGTCGCCCCCTGGCAATGTCGCCCCCAAACAATGTCGCCCCCAAACAATGTCGCCCCCTAGCAAAGTCGCCCCCTGACAATGTCGCCCCCTGCCAATGTCGCCCCCTAGCAAAGTCGCCGCCAGATGTTGTTCGGAAAATAATTAAGGCTACAATAATTATGGTAAAAAAATATAGTTAAAACATTTTCAGAAAAAATTCCGTATGAAGTAATGTGCTTGTGGAAGGTCTAACCCTCACCCTAACCCTAACCCTTAAACCCCTAACCCTAACCCTAACCCTAACCCTAACCCATAGAAATAGAAGGAAAAGTTTCCGTATGGCGCCACCACTTTTTCATTCGATATGAAATAATATTGTATTTAATTAACCTCAATGAGATATCCCTTTTTGTAAAAATGAGTGAAAAAGTGGTGGCGCCATACAGAAAGTTACCCAAATAGAACCTGCCTATGCCCTAACCCTAACCCTAACCCTTAACTATTTTCTGGGGGCGACTTTGCTAGGGGGTGACATTGGCTGGTGGCGACATTGTCAGGGGGCGACTTTGCTAGGGGGGGGCGACATTGTTTGGGGGCGACATTGTCAGGGGGCGACTTTGTAACAACTCGGGGCGAGCCGGTTAGGGGGCGACTTTGTTGGTGGCGAGCTTGCTAGGTGGCGAGATGACCAGCCCCCATGTAGAGCTAGCTCTCCATTCACAACAATTGGTGAACGCTTGAATGACAAAGATCGCGCGGTGTTCAAAGTTTGCGCCCAAGCCACCCCATGCAAACTTTAAAATCATGCAAGGAATATAAAGTTTGCGCCGTAAAAATGGGGCAATTTGCGCAAATTTGAAAAATGGCCATCTTCAAAGATTGCGCCCAACATACTCCAACAATTTCGAAGGGATGTAGAATTGTGTAACTGTACTTGGTTATTTGTCAACTGTAAATTACAGCTGTACCTGGGAATGCATTTTTACAGCTAAAAACTAAAACGCTCAACTCACTTGATTTGGGTTGTATGGCGTCTGCTGATTTCCCCACATTATGAAATCTGAAATAAAAAATGACCACTGCAAACAAAACGTCGATCGAGCTCTGTAATGAACTGCTCTCTGTGATGTGTCACGTAACCAGACTAAAATAGCTCAATGGACACACAGTTTTGCGAACGCTCGTCAACAAGCGACTGCTCGGTGCATTATTCGAGTGGTGAATCAGACGGTCGTTGACGAAGATTACACCTTATCGCGTATTCCTTCTGTCTGGTGTCTAGGCTTCTTCAATCGCACACCTCCATGGTCGCACACCTCAATCGCACCTCCATGGTCACACACATGTTCATCACACATCAAACATCACACACATAATTCAACAGTTTAGTGCGTGCTGACTGACTGCAGGCTGACCGGCAACAAAGGTGACAATATTTATGTCTCACCTTCTTTTTAAGTATTTTGTCTTTTACAATCAATTTTTTTAACAATTACAAATATTTAAAAAATAATAAGTACAAAATGGAGGAGTCCAACCTGGGCTAGTTTTAAATATTAAGTTAGGCTTGGGCTAGGCCCAAGTCGAAGTCTGGGTAAAATTTCATACATTAAGCTTGGAAAAACAAGCACTCAAACTTGCAAAGCACAGTAATACTAATAGTCTAACAGTATTGTTTAGCATGAAACAGGCTACAGTACCAGCTCAAATTACATTATAAGTTTGTAAGAACCACAACATACCATGGAGTGTGCGCGTTACTTTGGTCTTTGCCCACAGTTGCGCATCCATCAAGAGAAAAATGTGGTTCTTATATAGGTATGATAGGGAAAACCTGAAGGAGTATACTGCTGTGCCTCATCATATAGCTTATAGTTGGTAGAGCACCTTCTTCTTCCTTTAAAGTGCTGCTTCAGAAAATTGGAAGATTACCGCAGTGTGGCTGGATGGGCGCACGCGTGAAACTATGGGACCGTAAGCCAATCACCTGCCCGGGATCACCCCTGCCCGGAGTGTCTGGGGTATTGGGTTCCAACCTCAATTAGTAAGGACTTTTCTCTCATCCCATGTCTTGTTTTTTAATTGGAATTCTCATTGAACTTATAATGTAGGTCTGACATTGTTGATGATGGAGGAGTCGCCCAGTGTTCAATCACAATGTGGGAACTTGGAAGCCTTAGCATTACTGGGAGATGTTCTAAGTGTTCTTACAGAGCCTTCCAACAAAGTTATTGATGACACATGTATAGAGAAACTTCTATCATGGTTGGCCAAAGTTGCTTCCAAGTCAGGTCAGTCTTCCTTTCTAACCCATGTTACCATTCCATATGATGCTCAGACTCCGAAATGACAAACAAAGAAGCTTTGTTGTTTGTATTCAAGAAAAGAGTTTGTTAACAGTTTAGTTGACTGTGACCAAGTTGACTGCTATACCAACGCTAAACCCAGAGCACTGATTGGTTAAAAGTTTGACCAGGTTTATTGCACAATGCCAAGTACCCATTACACTCAAACTCCGAAATGACAAACAAGAAGCTTTGTTGTGTATATTCAAATAAAATTGTGTTAAAGTTTAGTTGACTGTAAACCAAGTTGACTGTACAACCATTGTTAAACCCAGAGCACTGATTGGTTAAAAGTTTGACCTGCTTTATGGAACATGTTGTTGTTGCAACAACAACATCCCAAAATGCCCTGTTGTGCATCTCTTTACTTTTTGTTTTTTACACTTTTTTTTTTATGCAAGCCGCCAGACACATAAGGCCTTGGCGAAGGCCACTTCAAGATGTGGGCTACGATTATTTTTTTCCAGAGGCCGTTGCCACCTACTCCTAGGGCTGAAACAGGGTTACCCCTTTTACAGTTTAACGGATGTTGGCTTGGGTATCATCAGTCCGAAGCCTGGCTGGTAAAGCAGAAAGCACTACCTCCCCAATTTTACGTAGCAAGTGTCACGACCGGGATTCAAACCCACACTCTGCTAATCAAACACCAGAGCTTGAATCCGGTGCTCTTAACCGCTAGGCCATGACACGCCACTGGTCTTAAAGAATGAGGGTAATGCAAAGATGGTCAGTGAGTGAGAAAAGCATGAGCAAGGCATTTTATCATTAAGGATGATAAAATTAATTATTGGTTATTATGATGTATTTTCCTAACACTTGTTTTATAGGAAATGATCTAATCATGATGAGGGAAAACTTTCCATCACAGCAGCTTTCATTAGAACTGACAGGAAGTCATTTAAAAAGATGTGTATAGCTCCCTACCGTGTTCTTGACAAGTGACTTTCAAAAAGTGCAATTATTTTTGCAGAACTTATCTTTGATACTCACAATTTCAAACTATTGCCTTTGCATTTCAGTAACGTTAAAGAAACTCTTCAATGAGAGGACAGATGTCATTGGATTCCTACAGAAGATATCCACACACACAGATCCATCTACTGGTAACCAGTTATGTGATGCTCCGGGATTGACCTTTGCCCTGAGACTGGCAGCCATTTTGCTGAATTCCTTACATCTCCAACTTGGGACTGAATCAGGAACATCAAGTGACGAGGCTGGTGTCGAAGGTTGTGATGTTAAGATGGAAGGCCATACATGGAAACATTATGTTGATGTAATCAGTGATTTAACAGAGCAGCTCCTTGTTGGGGCACAGCAACTATCATATTGGGAACAAGGCTCCGTAAGAATGGCTTACTTTGTTGCAGCAAAAGCATTGATTCACCATAGATGCCCATCAAATGTTTGCCAAGAAGCAGGTAAAAATAAACATTCACACATGGGAAGGGTTGTAGCTAGACCAATTCTAGTGATGGGCAATAAATCAATTTTTTTTCGAAGTCTATCAAAGGCGTGCAGATCAGTTAATTATGGGGCCAGTATTGCTGAAGTGAGGCCTGGTTTCCAAACTGTTCTTGTTAAGGGGCCATGCAATAAGTTGAATGGCATTATTGACTGTTCTTTCTTGGTGACATTTGATTCTCTTTATCATTAGCTGTGTCTCAGATCAATGCACAGTGGACAATATTTTAAAATTTGTGCTGGCGGGCACAATGTATTTTTTCTCAGAGTGCTGGGCCAAAAATTATGAGTCCTGGGCCCTATTTCATAGAGCTGCTTAAGCACAAAATTTTGCTTAAGCAAAAAAATCAATGCTTAGTAAAATCAGATTACCGGCCAAGACTCCACTCGATTGTTATGCTAAGTAAACAACAGCTAAATACTAGTCATAAGCAATGTATATGGCATGAAATTTTGGCATGTAACATGTGTAAAATAAGCGAGCTATTTTCGTGCTTAAGCAAATTTTTTGCTTAAGCAGCTCTATGAAATTGGCCCCTGGGCAGGCCAGCGCAGCACCACCCCCTGCACATAATTATCTTCATAGCAGACCAATTGGCTTGAAATAACCAAACTTTTTTTTGTTTTATAATTCTCATGTGGACTTGGAGCTCGTTCCATAAACAGCTCCAATGGGAAACTGTGTAGATAGTGTCCTTTGCTTTTTTATTCCGGTCTTGTATCAAATTCTCCGGTCCAGTGCCGTCTTGTGAATTTGTTTCCCAAATTCGAACTTTGGATATGTGATGAAGTTCCATACTTATTATAACAAGGGTGTTTATTTCATTTTATTTCAGATATTCTAAGCACTGCGTTCACAGCCTTGGAAGACAACTCTATGTTTGTTGTTACCGCATCTCAGCAATTCCTCGCTGCTTTAATAGCAACCTCGCACACTTGTGTGAAAAGAGAATCCACTGGGGACAGTTTAACCTCGTCAGTCTTAATTCCTCCTAGGACTTCAAGAGAGGATGCCTTCACAAACACATCCTTGAAAGGAATCGATAAACTATGCACTGAAGAAACCTCAGTAACTAAGAACAGTGCCCCGCTCGTGTCTGACTGCCAAGTGAAACGATCTCTATGTACTTCGGATTCATTCTCAGTAAAAAGAAGCAAAGGAAACCACAAAGAAGAATCACCCAACCAGAGGAGAAACTGTGATTGCAAAATCTACCTGAAAACACTTCTACAAAAACTGACCGAAATGCTGCAAATGGTGAAATCAATGGTACTGAATGCAGTTGATCGTCGCAGACATAGCAAACTGTGGAGTGTGTGTGTAGGAGTAGTCAGATCACTGATTGAAGCTTTCCCTGAGAAGGGGCAATGGATCTTGTCTGACATGTCTATTGTGTCTGAAATATCAGAACTATTGAACTCCCAATGTCACATTCAGCCTAGCATGTGCCACTCTGTTGTTGACTTTGTATCTACGGCTGTGTATACCGTTATTCTGAATAGGTAAGTTAGTTCAAAGGCACTGGACACTACTGGTTATTATACTCAATATAATTGTTAACATAAACACTTACTTGGTGTTGAGCAATTGAGAGCTGTTGATAGTATAAAACATCATCAGAGGGAGCCGTTTCTCACAATGTTTTATACTATCAACAGCTCGACCATTGCTAGTTACCAAGATAGTTTTTATGCTAACAATTATTTTGAGTATACTACCAATAGTGTCCAGTGCCTTTAAAATCAAACAATAGTTATTTAAACCACTTCCCTAAAAACTATAATACAAATTGTTTGACCTGTGCTTTATTATCGCTGGTTCCCTGCGATCTGAAACAAACATGGCTCAATAATTCTAATAGTCTTAAAATGTATTTTTCTATTTATGTAACTACCAGTGACACTGACGTGGACAACTCTTCATTAAGACTCATGATTAATTTCCCATGGCAACTACTGAATATTCATGAGTTCAACGCGGCAATACAGCTGGCGTCAGTGTTGCATCGTGCCTTACTTCATCCCAAAGTGAATGGGTAAGTCATCGAATAATAATAATAATAACAGTGGCTTCTTACATATCGTGACTGTCACTCAGTGACGCTTTAACATACAGTATTTTCCTGCGAGGGACTACGTTTGAATTATGAGACCTACTCCTTTTACATAGCACCATGTAATGGTTTACAAGATGCTGTGGCGCAATACGCTGCCGATCAAACCAGCAACACCGGGGCGGACTCCTTCTCTTTTCGATAAGTGAACAGGGTCCTTTTACGTCCCATCCAAAGGATGAAACATCACGGTTAAATGTCTTGCTTAAGGACACGAGCGTCAAGATCGGGACTCGAACCCACACACTGCTGATCAGAAACACAAGAGTTTGCATCCAGTACTCTTAACCGCTAGGCCGTGATACGCCATGCATGTGACAGAAGGGATGTTTAATTGGTCCTAGAATACGCTCAAAGTTTAAACAGAGTGTCTCGATTGTTGGTTACAGGAATGTTAGGTTTGAGAGACTGCGAGGTGAGACATGTACATCTCTGATGGACCTTGTGATGCTACCTCTTCACTGTGTACTCAATCATAGCGTACCCTCAGACTCCAAGCTCAGCGCTGGTAGAGACGCCTTGCTCAAGGAAATGTTCTCGAGTAAATGTCAATGTGTGACGATATTGACTCATTCATTATGTGCTTTGGACAACATGCTGGTACAGGTGAGTGTTTATGAGGCATCACTGTCACTGCCATTGGTTTTTTTCTTCTTCTTTTTTTTCTTTGAACATGATTGCAATTTGAAAAGGTGGAAAACCTAATCCAAACATTTAATCATACACAGGAATGGATGAATACACTAAACAGGCTTCAAATGTATGGAGCAATTCCTGATAAACACTGTGTACCCAGCATATAACAAATAACAGACATACTACTTGGGTAGGGTTGGAACCCAAGACCACCAGCTTTCAGGAACAGATTCTTCTGCAGGACACAAAGAAAGCAGCACAGTACCTGTATCACACATGCATGAAGGGTACAGAACAAAACAAAATCATGAGCCCGGTTTGTACTTCACAGTTATTGTGCAACAAATAATTTTACAATAGTTGACTTGTGCTCAACTACTCCGAACATTCGCTGCGAAAACGGCCCGGTGACGTCAACATTTGTATTGCATTCGATTCGAATTCGCAGGAAGTATGAAACAGGTTTTACATGTATGTATCCGTGATGGAATTATTTCATCTATTGAATTAAAATTTGTAAATATTTTATTTTATTCAGTGTCAGGGTCAAGTTATGAGTAAACCAAGCAGCTTTATTGATGATGGGATCTCCATTCTGAGCGTGACCCTAGGTCAAGAATCACAGCAGGTTACCATCGACTCACTCAAAGGTCATCTACGTGGATCTCTAAAGGTCACTAAGGTCATCTTAGCTGTCCTGATGAATACAATGGATTCTCAAAATGAAAGTAAGATATTTCATAATGTCTGAGGGCGTGGGTTCGAATCCAACCCAAGTAATATGCCTGTGATTGTTTTCACAGAACTCGGGGAAGTACCGAGAATACAGTGCTAAATGAACATTCTGTCTGACTTGTCCAAAATAACTGATGTTGCATGCTTAAATGTAATAAATAGAAGTGTCCCAAACCATGGCATCACATTCATCTCTAGAAGCAGTTGCATCCTTAAAAATCTCATTGAGTACTACTTGGACAAGATTGCCACTGAAAAGGTGATTCATGCATTTCTTACTCCTCGTCTTGACAACGGCAATGCTCTTCTCTACAGTCTTCCTAACAACCAGATTTCCCTTTTTCAACGTCTCCAAGACACTGCAGCCCGCATCGTGACACTGTCTTGAAAATCGTTTTATCACCCCCCTATTTTTTTTTCGTATTTTTTTAAAGACATGTTTAAGTGCGACCATGGAGCTATCCATGATGCAACTACCTTGGACAAGGCTATTAATGTGAAAATAACATTTGGGAGGGGGTGCAAGTGTGCTCACGCAATATAGATGTAGGTCATAGTTCATATAGAATTGTTCATGGATCAGCAACGTTTATAAGTTTATATGTTTATAAGCTTGTTTTAAATAAAACTTTTTTTTTAAATGCAGGTGAGTTGAAGTTGACTGAAGTTTCGTTGATGAGGTTGATTCTTGAGTTGACGACCATCTTGAATAATCCAGACTCTGACTGTACTGTAAGTGACAACATTTTAAACCTTCTCACCAGGGGCCGATTTCACAAAGCAATAAAATTCATCACAAGACAAATTGTCAGTATTACCATAGTATTTTGTATTGTAACATCACACTTTACTTCAACATCACAATCAACTACGATTGATTTGCAGTTACGATCACTGGTGTTTGTGAAATCGGGCCCATGCAGGGTCCAGCTTTCTATTGAAGATGAACTTTCTATTGAAAAAATTATGTTTAAATCAACCCACCATCTCATATCACCCCAAAAGACCATTTATAGTTGCCAAATTTTATTGCTGAAATGTTCTATATAAACATTTTACTGTCATAAGCCCTTAAACAGGCTGCAGTCGATTTCACAAAACACTATAAATTATCCTATCACTTAGGATGGGTTCAATGCGTCCCACAGAATTTTACTTGTCCTAAGTCCTAAGATTAAACCTTAGTTAAGCTTTGGTTAAATCGACAGCTGGTCCTGGAGAGAGCCCGTATAAATTAAATAAATTTTTACTAAGTAGGATTTGAAACATTGCATGGTGGACAGAACCACCCCAATTCATTAGATATAGTCATTACATGGTGTTACCGCAAACCTTTCTATAAATTATTATTATTATTATTATTATTATTATTATTATTATTATTATTATTATTATTATTATTATTATTATTATTATTATTATTATTATTATTATTATTATTATTACTTGAAGTTTTTTTCAGTTCAACCCATTGAGGTGAAACTTGTTTATCCTTGCCATGTTACAGGTTATCTGCAAGTGCCTAGACAGTCTTGCTTCCTTGCTTTCAATCCACGCATTGATATTGAAAGATAAGATAGATTGTATGATGCTGATTGGTGATTCTTGTTTGTTACAGGTTATCTGCAAGTGCCTAGACAGTCTTGCTTCCCTGCTTTCAATCCACGCATTGATATTGAAAGATAAGACAGATTGTATGACGCTGATTGGTGATTTGATGATCAAGAAGTCGTGGGATCCACAATGGGAAGTCCGAGATTCAGTCATTGGCTTCCTCAAAACAGTGTTGAAGACTCATGCAGGTAACAACTAACCGACTATGTAATGTGTAACCCTTGGCCTACAATGTATATCACCCTTACGATTACCATAGAGCGTTGTGCCTTTACCATTTGGACTTTTTCCTCCACTGCCACGCGGAGAGTTACCATGACTGCCCTCCCTGTCAACTTACTGTCTTAGGTGTAATTCTACTGTGTGTTCCCACCTGGACTTTATACCGCGACATTTGCATAGCGTTTTTAAGCATGGTCGCAGTAGGTTTGCAGAGCTGTTCCCATTGGACTTTTAGTGGCCCTGTTAAGTTACCCTGGCTGCGCAGGAGTCTTAAGCGACCTCTTTCGGCCTGTTAGTTTTACAATCATCACTGAAATAAATGTTGTTATTTAAAAAAAATATCACGTTTGCGGTAAGTTGACAGGGAGGGCAGTTTACCTTGCGTCCCTATGGATTAAACTTTGTTATTCTACAAAAAAGTGGCAGTACTTAAAAAAACTCAGATGAATTGGATTGCGGCTTTAGTCCATACTCATCTCTCTTCGCCTGGCACACCCGGTGGTCTAGTGGATTTAGGCAATTGCTCTACAATTTTAGGTTCAGGGTTTGAATCCTACCTGACTAGCCTGTCGAAAAATTCAGCAAGACTTGGAAATCAAATTCCCTTACACCAATGTGTGATTAGTATGTATTGCTTATAACAGATTAGATCAATGTATTTCTGCAGGACTTGGTAAGCATTTGATGTACAGTGTTTATCACACATTTGGGCAAGGGTTAAGCAAAATAATTAACGGATGTCTAGTCAAACTATATCTGTTTACATCTCATTCCATGAAACAAACAATGTATTTCTGTTGGTCATACTATGCATTTACTATTTTAAGTTGTTTACATTCATTCCAAATAAATTGATCATCAGATTTTAAGTAATAAGATATACATTTACTTCTGATATCATTCTTCTAGATTCGCTGTCAGCTTGGTTAAAGTTGCATCATTTACATCTACGTATGTATGAGTGTATTCACGATGGAGACAGTTTTGTCCGAGCCTCAGCGTTGGCAGTCATGGTAGATGTATCCAAGAAGAAAGAGTTGTGGCAAGATTTACTCACACAGACTGGAAAGTCAGAGGTTTGCTGAATTGCTTTGAATTCCTTTAATTTATTGTGATATATATAATTATTTCACATGTAACTCTTTATGCCCTGGTCTGCTTGGTGCCCCTTCAAAAGATTTCCATAGACTTTAAAATTTTCAATTTAAGTGCCCTTTTAACATGAAAATGGGTTTGCCCTTTCAAAGATGAAATTCCAGGCCTGATTGGCAGGGCTGCTGATTGGGCCAGATAGCTCATTTGGTAGAGCACAAGCATGTTAATCCGGAGGTCGTTGGTTCGAGGCCCACTCAGTCAGTTTTCTTTGTTTTACCCCGAAAATAATATCCCTTGTGGCTTATAATTTGTAATTCTTCAAAGGTTGAGGTTTGTAAATACCATGAATGGACATTTCCTTTAATGTTATCAAGGCGGGTGTAGGCATTGTAGGTGAAGAAAACATATCTCATTGTATCATGCATAGCTTGGCCAACTTGCCCTCATCCCTGTTTGAGCCATCCAAGCATAAGGGATAAGTTGGCCTCTGGGAGCATGAGACATTGGGCAAGCTGGACAGGGCACACTGCACCGAGTCCCGGGTCCGCTGCTGTGCCCCCTTCTCTTGGCTCACCGTGTCTTGGCTCACCATATTATTATGTAAAATCAGGCCTTTATGGAATAATTTTGCTTTCTTTGTGTTTTAACAGTTTGCATTAGTTGGAGGCTTGGTAACTATCCTACTTGAAGATAGCCAGGGATTTGCTCGGCGTGCCACTATCTGTACCTTGACTGCGTGGCTGGAGGTGTTTCCCTGGCTTCAAACTGGTCTCAATCTGGACATCAAGTCTAGCTGTGATGCTAATGGTCTAGAACAGACATCAGCAGCAGCATCACGGATACGTCAAGGTGTTTCGTCAGCCATGTTGGATCTGGACTGGGAAGTCAAACTCGGAGCTCTACATTTCTGGGAAACTTTAATCAATCTGTACATTTCTAGATCCTTAGATGCACGTCAGAACAAAACAGATGATGAGAAAGGTGATGTGATCAGTGAATCCTGTACGCCATTTATTAAGTTAAGACAATTACTGATGCAAGAAAAGTTGATAATGAAACTAGGTAAAGTATTAGAGGATGAGGATAGAACTGTGGCATTAAAAGCATGTCAGATGCTACTCAGTCTCCAAGACATTATTCAGTCGCATCCATTGATAAAAAATAACACTTCGTCTGAGGAGTCTTGTTTGGAAGAGTTCAGAAGAGATAGTTTGAAGGAACTTGAGAAGTTGTCCTTGGATGAACTACTGGAAGTAAAGATGAAGGTGGTGGATGGATATGAAGAGCATCCTGTGTCGTTACTTGAAGACATTGTTGCTGTTACACAACAAAAAGATGCTAATATATTATTGGACTGTTACTAGAGGGTGATTGTCTCTCCTCCTTACGACTGCTGTTAGGCTTCATGTATGTCATAGTTGGTAGTAATCTATCAACTAAGCTAGAATTCTTCAATTTTATCACCTTGAATTTATCAGGAGCCCGATTGTTACAGCGATTTAAAGGCAGTGGACACTACTGGTAATTACTCAAAATAATTATTAGCACAAAACCTTACTTGGTAACAAGTAATAGGAAGAGGTTGATTGTGAAACATTGTGAGAAACGGCTCCCTCTGAAGTGATGTAGTTTTCGAGAAAGAAGTTTTCTCCACAGATTTGATTGTGAGACCTCAGAATTAGATTTTGAGGTCTCGAAATCAAGCATCTGAAGCACACATCTTCGTGTGACAAAAGTGTTTTTTCTTTCATAGTTATCTCGCAATTTCGTAGACCAATTGAGCTCAAATTGTCACAGGCTTGTTATTTTATGCATATGTTTAGATACACCAAGTGAGAATACTGGTCTTTGACAATTACCAATAGTGTCCAGTGTCTTTAAAGGCCTTTTTGTAATTAGTCAAAATATTTGTTAGCATAACAAATTACTTGGTAACAAGCAATGGAGAGCTGTTGTATAAACAGAATCGCCTCCCTCTGAAGTAACCTAGTTTGTGAAAAAGCGGTAATTTCTCATCTATATAATAAAAGACTTTAGGCCTGAAGCCTTTTATTTTTGCATTATTCTCTTGCAACTTTGATGACCAATTAAGTCAAAATTTTCACAGATTTGTTGTTTTATTGCATTGTTGGGATACACCAAGAGAGAATACTGGTCTTTGACAATTCCCTAACAAACGTGTCCAGTGCCTTTAATGGAGTAAGAACACTTACTGAATGTACACTGCTTCATTATGTATCAAAAACAACAGACTTTTTTAAAATCAAGATTGACACAAGGGTTCCAAATGATCAATGGTTTAGAATATCCTTGGAACTGAATACAGTTCTAGGTTGGATACATTAAAATAAAATATGTAGGCCTACTCATTACTTATAAGGCAATTGATGAGTTTAACTTTATCTGGGTATTTGATGTTATTACCCAGCTATTTTTTGTTATGCATGTAAGTAATCTGGCGAGGTATATCAGAAATAAACAGCATCTTAGTTCTTAACAGATTGTAGTGACGTCCATCTTTATGTGCAATTTGATTTTGCATACTTTGGCAAAAACACTTCCCTATTCTGAAATTTCCCAATTTCTTATCTCCAATTCATAAATTGTTTTGCGCATTTTCAAAAGGTATAAACAAGACGAAGAGTAGTAGCTTCATCCAGGTAGTGGCCAATCTGTGCCATTTTTGGGATAGCCATGAGATCTGCTTTACAAACATTATCAACATGTCTACATGCACAATGAAGAATCCATAATTACAGAGGTTAAAGGCAAATTCAGATGGTTCAATGACGGACTGGTCAATATGTAAAGGTGGCGAAGAAATATTTTTTGTGAAGTGAGATCTTAAAAGTAAGATCTATTTTGGAGTCATTTGTTGTGATAATTGTTACGAAGGACTTGTACAAGTCTACACTCAGCTATATGCTAGTAAAGCCCAGTGTATGTCACACAACCAGTTTTACAGTTACTCAATAAACCATTGTGTTTCAACTTAAAACAAGTCTCCAACCTTGGAACTATTATAACATATTCGGAGCGATTTTTTGGACAAACCCAAGATTTGACATCTTGAATGCATAATTCAACTTAAGCACACACTTCTCGAGTAGTTTTCAGCAAATGACCACAGATCTCATTGCTCTTCACATCAAACATACAACAAACATTCAAACTAGTAAATATGATCTCAAATAATTTATTATCAACATGTCTAATTCATTGGTAACAAATTCCAGTAGCCTGGAAAAGCATTGCATTCAACCTTAAACAAATTTATGGACATATTTTGGTAGTAATTACTGCTCCCTATTAACACTGCAATCTTTGTACTTTGGTACCGAAATAACCCATGAAAATTACTTATTAAGTTGTAGTATGATATCTAAGGCTGCCTTGGGTACCATTCTACATGTTAATAAGTAGTATAAGGCCGTGTCTGAAGCGGTGACTTTGGCTACAGCTACGGCTAGATCAGCGCGTCTGCCGGTGTTGAAGAAAAGGCAGACGTGCGCAATCTAGCCGTAGCCGAAGTCGTCGCTTCAGACAGTCTAATTTACCCAGACCAGACCACTAGCATATTACTTATGAATTTGTAGTATGTTTATCAATCACATGGTATTTAAACACTTCATCCCATTCTTATAGAAAGTTCATACTTAATACTGTGACCTTACTTCATGTACAATTCTCCATTATGTTATGTATCACACAACGGCAGACTTTTTAAAAATCAAGATTATCTCAAGGGTTCCAAAATGATTAATGGTTTTGGAAGATCTTTGGAAATGATAAATGAGAAGTGGATTTAGCCTACCACATTAAAACCAAAGGTGACAACTTATATTATGATGTTGTTCAGGCCTGTACTTCACGGAGGCAACAAAGGCCTCCATGCCCCCTGGTTATTGCCTTGGTGCCTTTGAAATGTTCCAGTAGAAATTTATAATTTCCTCATACATGGGTGCCATTTACCAAGGAGAAAATGCATTGATGCCCTTGCCCTGTCAAAAAAAAGCATACAGGCCTGGACTTGTTTGTGTCAAGACAACCATGGGGCACTCTCCAATTGATATAAATCAATGCTTATGGATTAAAATATTATTTGAAACATAAACCACACTTATTAGTGATATCAACTATCACACACAATATCTAACTATTTCCAAATGGCATTAAATCTGTTTTTAGATTATTTCAATACATTTATATTTTGTACATTCAGTGTTTCAATACTACACCATACTGTTCAGTTTAATTCCAGACATAGCTAATTGAAACTAAGATAAAGTTAGAATGCATGTAAATGTTGAGTTTGGGAAGTTCAATCAAGTCAAATCAAACTTAGAAGCAGCAGTATGACTACAAATACACAGGCAGGATATTTGGTTCTTGGATATAAAGCAGGAAAAATGGATTGAATTCAAGGGCTGACCTACATGCTCACATGGGGTCGACTTACACATGCTTTTCAGACTATTTAATCACAATTCTTCTGATACTTCTAAGGGCAAAACATTCGAAGATCGGACAAAAGTTGGTAGAGTGTCACGGCTGCGAATAAAGAACATTAAACAGACAAAAGTAACTATTTAATGACGGAGAAATAAATCACAAGGTATAAACTGTACTGTACATGTACAGGTGTATGAGATGCAGGTGTTGATTTTATTTTGTTTTGGAAGTTTTATCAAACATGTTCAAGCAAACTGTTCAGTATATATGCAAATTTCAACTGAATATGAGTATCGAACAGAAACAGTACACACTACATTCCAAAGGATGATACAAATATCTGCCTAAGAAATACCGTGCTTTCAGTTGAAGGTGTCAATTGAGGTCCATTTTCTATAATTAAAAAAAAAAAAATCATTTACTATTTAGTAAAAATTCTAAAACATGCGTGATCAAGATGAATCTCTTTGCGTTTTTTTCTTCTATATGTGATCATGCTGTCCAGTAGACAACTTGTTTTATTTGTTAATTTAACTTTGCATTTGTACAAGTTGTGATACAGATGTCATTGGTAGTGACTTATAGTGATTTGTGGTAACTTGTGAGGTATTTGGGCCCAATTTCATAGCGCTGCTTAACGACCGATTTCATGCTTACTGTGCGAAAAGGCATGCTAACCTTCCGGTGCTTCTGTACGAAAATAAATGACATAATAATACCATGGTACCTCCATGATAATACAAATCCATGGTGAACACAAGACGGCCAGATCCGTTTACACCATGATAGCAAACTTTTCTGTTACAGGAATAGATTGAAATTTGCCTAAAGATAATGAATATAAATTGGGGTTTTACCCATCGAAACCGTTGTGTGTTAGCACTGTATACGCAGTACTTTACTGAGTTCTCTAAAAAAAAAAAACAGGCATACTCGGGTGAGATTCAAAAAAAAATTTGAAACCGGGTTGAATTTGAACCCACGACCTTCGCAGTTCTATAACAGTAAGTATGAATATTTGCTAAACCATTAAGCAGTGCTGTGAAATTGGGCCTTGATGTGTAATAGTGATTCCAAAGGTTTACTCGGTTGCGATCTTCATTTTCATCCTGTTGAGGGCGCTTCCTGCTTGGAACCATTCAATCTGGCCTTCATTCATACTGTGATTCAATGGAAACTCCTCATGGCTACCGTCGCTGTGTGTCAGGCGACATGTTACTTGCTGTAATCAGAAGGGGAAAAAATAGTTCATTGCCTGACGTTTTGACCCTAGCAGAGTCTTTCTCAAAGGCTAAATGACAACACAACAAACATGAACAGGTAACTGTTAACAAAATCGACATATATCGGACTATAATAATAATAATGCAAGCATTTACAAAGCACATTTTCCCAATGGTGACAATGCGCTGAGACGGTAACTCCAGAGAGGAAACAATGCAAGTGAACAGGATCCTCTTTAGAACCTGTCAAAGTACGCCATTTCCTTCATGCTTTAAAGCAACAAAATGGTGTCCCCAAAATGTTCAAATATGCGCAAGATCTACTCTGTCTCTAACCTTTCACCTAATGGGCCTATATGACGAGGAAGACGGGGTAAATAGCACAAAACATTACTCTACTGGTATGTACACATGTAAACCATAAAAATAACTTGGGCAACACTTTCTACGGTCTAATTAATATAAACCATGTTAGATGCACTGAACATTTAATTGAAAAACAGGTCCCCATACTCTTTCTGTTCAAGAATTCACTCAGTAGTCACATGCATACTCTATCACACATTAAATTCAATATGACATTTATTCCATACTCTTGTTGGAAAATAATTCAATGTGAGAACTTCAGTACACAGAAAGGTAACAAAATCATAAGTGCATAAAATATAAGTACATGTACAGAATTAGTATAGTGTTGAAGCAAACATCAAAATAATAAATAACTAACTAGGAATTAACTATGTACGCGATAGGAGCGAGAGCATGAGGTTGTTAGAGTAAGCCGAGGCTTGTAGAAAACACCCTTTATACAGACAAACAAACAAACAGTGAATCGCGAAACAAGGACAAGACAGCCAATACGAACAGTGTCATGACAAAACACTGACAACAAAATACAAAAAATTAAAGTACTGGGATAACTGAAGACGACAACAGTAAATAGATAAGTAGTACGCAAACCATGTCAAAATGATTTATTGAGTTAACATTACTTCTTTTAGTGAACATTTTCTTACCGAACCAGGCGCAAGCTGCTTCAATCCCAGCAGAGCTACTCTGTCGTCAGGTCGAATCTTATCATAATCAGCAGTATCGGCAAAGGTCAAAGGTAACATTCCCTGCTTCTTAAGGTTTGTCTCTGCAACAAAAATAAATTAGAAAAGGTGGAAGAAGAAAGAGTTTGTTTAAGAACTGCACAATGAGATTGATTATAAAGATTTCTAGACAACAAAACTTCGTTTCTTGCTATCTGCAATTAACATATTTCATTGGAAGGGTCTATTAAGTATGGAGGCATCATCTAGAAGCCGAGGCTTGTGGTGAGAGGCTTGTGGTGAGATACCTGATGGACAGACAAACGAGACACGAACAGGAACAAGAACGTACGAACAGACAGGTAGAACAAAGACAATGATGATGACCATGCCTTACCATGGATGCGAGCAAAGCTCTTGACTATGATTGCTTTACCACCAAGATGCCTGGGCTCCAAAGCGGCATGTTCCCTGCTACTTCCCTCTCCATAGTTCTCATCTCCTACAACTACCCAGCCAGTATTTTGGGCCTGAAATATAAATACAAGTCAGTTACAGCACAGTTTCAAACCATAGTTCTCATCTCCTACAACCACCCAGCCAGTATTTTGGGCCTGAAATATAATCATAATAATAACGATAACTAGACATCAGGTGTTTGTGAACAAACACATAAACACAAAGCTGTTCCGTGTTGTTCTGCTTGGATTGTGTGCTTCAATGACCAAGGAGTCTATAACTGAAAAAAGGGTTGACAAATGTTGTGTAGTTCTTGATAATGCTCCCAGGCCCTTTACAATATAAATAAGAAAAACTATAACGTTTAACCACGAAAAGAAAAATCATGAAAAAGTTTTTAAAAATATACTCATATAAAGCAATAAAGGATAAAGTATATAAAGCAATAAAGGATAAAGTAAACAGATATATAAGCAATCAATCACAACAGTAAACAACCCGTAAAAGGTAAAATTCTGGAAAAGTTACCATAAAATTCACTAAAGAAAAATATTTAAAATTAAATCAGTGTAACATGATGAAGGACACAGTGCACAAAATAGAAAGCGTAAAATAAAATACTGTTGTACCAATCAATAAAAACCACAACAATGCAATATAAACATGATAAAAGCAAACAAAAATACAAGTTATCAGAGCACAGTTTTAAAGGTTTCTTATAGACTGTGTACATGTGTAAGTTGTTGTGTAGCAGTGCAAGGGAATTACCTTGTAATGTCTAGCAGTGTCGGGCACTGAGCCAGTCTCTCCGTTCAGTCTGTTCACCACTTTGTTAATCTCCCCATTCTCAATATTTGTGGCACTGTGTTTAAAAAGAAACATGACATCAAATAACTCATTGTTGGGATATAGCAATTCCATACACTAAGGTAAGATAAATGCACTCAATAATCAATGACGATTTTACTAGTAGTTTGAATTCACAAAAATGCTGCAATATTCATCCGTTTGATGTGGCGTTTCACGGCCTAGCGGTGAAGAGTCCCAGTCGAGACATGTGTCCTTATGTGTCCATGATGTTTCGTCCTTCGGATGGAACGTAAAACCGGTCTTGTTTGTGTGTAACGCCACAAAAAAACACAGTGCACTTATCGAAAAGAGAAGGGGTTTTCCCTGGTGTTCCTGGTTTGATTGACAGCATATTGCACCACAGAATCTTGTAAACCATTACATGGTGCTAAGGATTTGGTCTCATACTTCAAACATAGTCCCACATACCTTGCAGGAATTACTGAATGTTACAGCGCCAGGAGTGTCACTGAGTGACCGATATGCGCGCTATATAAGAAGCCACTATTATTTTTTATTATGATTCCAATGTCTTACCCGATAAGGAGATTATTGGAGATATTGTCCAGGTGACCTCTGTATTTCAGCCAAGGTCCTGCAGCACTGATGTGATCTGTAGTACACTTGCCTTGCACCTACAGCACAACACATTGTATTGTCACAATCTTATCAAATGCAAATTATAGGTAATGGCTTGACGTTTCGACCCTAGCAGAGTCTTTTTCGAAACGTCACGCCATTAACTATTTTTTGCATTTATACCACAGGTCCTTCTGGTTGGTAAGCAGTTTGCAACAGCTAATTCTATTTCCTCAATGACAATCTTGTCCGATATTAGATTGAGCAACTTAGCATAAAATAAACGATAGTTTGCTAAATCCAAAGCTACTAAAAAGGCTAATGATGTAAGAGGGGTTTTCACTGACACCAATGATGAGCTTCAAGTACAAATAATTGAGGATCAAGGGGACTTCTTGTTATTTAACTTGAGAGTGAGTTCTTAATTGGTCAAGGATCTACTTCGGTGTTTTATACAGAAATATAAATAAGTGTGAATCTCGTTTAAAATGTTACAAAGCCACTGGCAGGCACGATATTTGGTCCTTAGGAAAACAGTATAATTTTTTTTAATGAGAACAAGGGCTTGCCTACATGTAATTAAGATATAGGCTTTAATAGATTTTTCAGGCTATCTGATCACAGTTGTTCTGATTTATCAAAGGGCAAACAAATCTGAAATCAGACTACAGCAGGGGGAGTACCATGCCTGCACTGGGAATGGGTTAATAGCCGTACTTGCTTACCTTTATAAGTACCAGCATGTTGTCCAAGTCTTTGCCATCCCAGGGCTGGAAGGGTGATAGGAGCTGTAGGCGTTTGCTTTCAGGGTCTACATCTACTGCTACACCCTTGCTGACTGGAGGCTGATAGGTGTCCTCTCCGGGATCGAAACCCTTCACAACCAAAAACAAACATTTAGTCATTATTTAATAATCAGTGTCGTACTAAAGGAGTGATAGGAGCTGTAGGCGTTTGCTTTCAGGGTCTACATCTACTGCTACACCCTTGCTGACTGGAGGCTGATAGGTGTCCTCTCCGGGATCGAAACCCTTCACAACCAAAAACAAACATTTAGTCATTATTTAATAATCAGTGTCGTACTAAAAGAGTGATAGGAGCTGTAGGCGTTTGCTTTCAGGGTCTACATCTACTGCTACACCCTTGCTGACTGGAGGCTGGTAGGTATCCTCTCCGGGATCGAAACCCTTCACAACCCAAAACAAACATTTAGTCATTATTTAATAATCAGTGTCGTACTAAAGGAGTGATAGGAGCTGTAGGCGTATGCTTTCAGGGTCTACATCTACTGCTACACCCTTGCTGACTGGAGGCTGGTAGGTATCCTCTCCGGGATCGAAACCCTTCACAACCAAAAACAAACATTTAGTCATTATTTAATAATCAGTGTCATACTAAAGGGTGATACGAGCTGAAGGCGTTTGCTTTCAGGGTCTACATCTACTGCTACACCCTTGCTGACTGGAGGCTGGTAGGTGTCCTCTCCGGGATCAAAACCCTTCACAACCCAAAACACCATTATTATTACATAGCTTTCTTACTATTGACTGCTTTGCCACGTATATCATCATTTTGTTCTTTTTCATATAAACATCATATTTTTATTTTAGTCAAGCGCTGTTGTTGTTTGTATTGTTTTGTTCCTATATGTTCGTCTTCCGTTTGTTCGTAATCTTGTCTCTGTCTGTCCACAGGCTGATCACTACAAGCCTCGACTTATCAAATGGGCCCTCGAAACTGTTCCTCTTCTTTGACTGTAAAAACCTTGGAAATAAATGTGAATTGAATTGAGTTTCTCTCCACGAGTTCAATGAAATAACACACAAAAGAGTGATAAAAATGGTATAGAGAAGGCAAGAATAAGGAGGAAAATGTCAATTTTCATATAACCTAAAGGTTCAGTCTGCCGATAAAAATATTTCTGAAAGGTACCGACATGCAATAATAACAATAATAATAATATTAATTTTGGGTTTTTTACCCATACACCGATGTGTGTTAGCACTGTATACTCAGTACTTTCCCCGAGTCCTGTGAAAAAATATCACAGGCATGTTACTCGGGTGAGATTCGAACCCATGACCCTTGCAATTCTAGAGCAGTGTCTTACCAACTAGACTACCGAGGTTGCCCGGTAGCTAGAGGCAGTTTGAATCCTATGTTTTGGCAGCGGGTACCCTTGCAATTCTAGAGCAGTGTGTTAGTCGTGGGTTCGAATCCCACCCGAGTAACATGCCTGTGATATTGTTTCACAGGACTCGGGAAAGTACTGAGTATACAGTGCTAACACACATCGGTGTATGGGTGAAAAAAAACAAAATTAGTATTCTTTATCCCCGATGCAAATTTAACATCTAATAATAATAATAATAATAACAACAGCATTTTAAATATGGTCTACTTAGAAAACTAAATCACAGCGCTAACAAAAATTATTAAGTACACATGTACACACGGGAAAAAGGGGTACAAAATTATAAAAATATATAAACAGTTATCAAGGAGAAAACTGTTCACTGCTGCTTTAAATAAAGAATGAAAAATACGGATAGCCTTGTAAACGCAGAAACTCCACATGCCTCTATTTTTATCAAAATTATTAGTATATTACAAATTGCATTCCTACCTTGCTGGGCAGCTCATCACCAAAGGGACTTTCTAGTTTGAATCTCTCACCACTTGGTGCTTCTAGTTCGTCTGTCACAGGATTGAAGTCAAGTGACCCGGCCAAAGCAAGCGCTGTTGTTATCTACGAGACAAAAACAATTCTCAACATTATTCATTTACAAATTTTTATGTAGGCATGTCCTCCGTCCAGAGCATGTTCATGAGAAAAGACACTTTAAGTAGGATTTGAAACTTTGCATGGTGGAAATACGCTATAGAAAGGTTTGTGGTAACACCATGTAATGACTATCTCTAATGAGCTGGGGTGGTTCTGAAAAGAACCGTTGGTTTCAACTCGATGTTTCGATCAGTATGCTCTGATCATCTTCTGGAGAAAAAAAAAAAGAGGAAAAAAAAAAAAAAAACTTTGTAACTGGAACTCCTCATGAAGCACCAAGGAAAGCAAACGAAGCAGAAGAGATCAACTCTTCCTTTATGAGGTTAAAGGGTGATGATGATACCTTTTGTAAGTTTGTTGGCCAAGACATGAATCCCTATTCACTGCGAAAATTACAGAGCAATGTTTTCAGGAGAGTAGCACAAAAACGTTGACATGCTAAAATCATTTTTTTTGTGACATTGTTTTACTCATTTATCAAAAACTACAGCACCTCAAGTCATATTAAAGGGAAGCTTTCTTCCATCATTAACCTTAAATGCAAATTTTAATGTAAATCTGTGAACATTGTTGTATTTGTGTTTTGTGTCATACAAGAAGTACTCAAACCCTTTAAAGGCAGTGGACACTATTGGTAATTGTCAAAGACTAGCCTTCACACTTGGTGTATCTCAACACATGCATAAAATAACAAACCTGTGACAATTTGAGCTCAATCGGTCATCGAACTTGCGAGATAATAATGAAAGAAAAAAACAACCTTGTCACACGAAGTTGTGTGCGTTTAGATGGTTGATTTCGAGACCTCAAGTTCTAAATCTGAGGTCTCGAAAACAAATTCATGGAAAATTACTTTCTTCTCGAAAACTATTTCACTTCAGAGGGAGCCGTTTCGTACAATGTTTTATACTATCAACCTCTCCCCATTACTTGTCACCAAGAAAGGTTTTATGTTAATAATTATTTTGAGTAATTACCAATAGTGTCCACTGACTTTAATCAAATATTCACAATCTATCTTGTATTTGTCAATGGTAACTCGCTATCTATACCTCACCTCTGGGGAAGCCACAAATGCATGTGTAGCTGGGTTAGCGTCATTACGTCCTGTAAAGTTCCTGTTGTAAGAACTCACAATGGTGTTCTTCTCTCCCTTCTTCACATCCGTTCTACAAGAAGAAAATTTCATAATAAATGAAAAAATATAAGTTTTATATCTCGGCAACTCTAGTTGTGTGTTTTCGTCTCAGATGCATTGTGTTGGATGGATAGGTCTTGAAATTTGCACAGATGTTTTATTTAATAAGCACTCTACTTGGGCAACCCTAACTCTTGGTAGTGGAACCAGTGAATTTTCTACATGTCCTTTTATGATTGGGGCTCGTTAATTTTTAACCGTATTTACTTTGAACTGAATGAAGAGTTCATTGGAGATATGTGTAGCTCAATCAACCAGCAATCATTATACAAAAAAAGCATGTTACACATTCAGTGACAAAAACGGAGTATTTATTATTTAAAGTTCTTGTAAGCAAAAGGAACTCTAATTTTAAAGGAACATGTTGCCTTGGATCAGTCGAGTTGGTCTTTGAAAAGCGTTTGAAACCGTTTGTTATAAAATGCATATAATTGTTAGAAAGATATTTTAAAAGTAGCATATAATGATCCACACAAATATGCCTTGAAATTGCTTGGTTTTCCTTTTACCTTGACTAACATGGTCGGCCATTTATGGGAGTCAAATTGTTGACTCCCATAAATGGCCAACCGTGTTAGTTCGCAAAGTTTTCAAAGACCAATTTTCCGATCCAAGGCAATGTGTTCCTTTAATGTTACATCATGTACTATTTTAACACATGCTGGATATCCAGAGTTCAAGGGTTATATAAGCTCCATCAATGATAAATACATTCCAGAGGAAGTGTTAGTGTGCACCCCATAGTTTTTTGAAAACCAAGTTTTTGCCAAAAGAATTCTCTCCAAATTACATCAACAAGAACAAAATGCTTCTTAAAGACACTGGACACTATTGGTAATTTTCAAAGACCAGTCTTCTCACATGGTGTATATCAACATATGCAAACCTGTGAAAATTTGAGCTCAATTGGTCGTCGAAGTTGCGAGATAACTATGAAAGAAAAATCATCCATGTCACACGAAGTTGTGTGCTTTCAGATGCTTGATTTGAGACCTCAAAATCTAATTATGAGGTCTCAAAATCAAATTCGTGGAAAATGACTTCTTTCTCGAAAACTACTTCACTTCAGAGGGAGCCTTTTCTCACAATGTTTTATACTATCAACATGCTCCCCATTACTCGTTATCAAGTAAGCTTTTATGCTAATAATTATTTTGAGTAATTACCAATAGTGTCCACTGCCTTTAAGCTGGTATTTCTCTCTCAAAAGTCTTCCGGATTACAACTAAAAGTGACTCACACTTAATACATAGTATATTTGGTCGTTGGAATAAAAGGATATTTAACTGAGTAAAAGGATTGACCTACATGTAGACCACACGGTGTGGGCTTTAATAATAATAATAAATAACTAGAGGTACATGTACAGTTTTTGTTTACTACAAAAACAAGGTGTTCGTGGTGAGTGAGTGAATGAATTGGTGACAACATTTTACCTCATCAATCCAATGACTGGTTAAGGAGTTATGATTTTTTTACAAATTAAACACCAACTTCCGGTTTGCATCGGATAAAAGGTCAAATAGTGGTTACTTTTTATGTAGCGCGTGATAAGTTTATTAAGACCTTTTAAATGATGGATGGGTTGTAAAAATCCAATATTTGGTTTAGAAGTTATGATTTTTTCAAATATAAAGTTTCAACTTCCGTTTTGAACCGGAAGGTACTGTCAAATGAGGTCACACTTGGTAGCGTTCGTGATGTCTTTTGAGTTCTTTCTTTTGACGTATAGATGATAAAAATCAAATCATGTGGTTTAGGATTTTTTTTATTTTTCAAACATTATATCAGTTTCCAACTTTAACTGGAAGTCAAGGTCAAACAGGGTCGCATATTGTATAGCACGTGATAAGTCTATTAAGACCTTTCAGATGATGCATAGATTGAAAAAATCCAATGTATGGTTCAGATGTTATGATTTTTTTCAAATATTAAACATCCGGTTTGAACCGGAAGACAATTTTGTCAGGTCACAAATTATAGCGTTAGTAATGTTTTTCAAAGCCTTATCTGACGACGTTCAGATAATAAACAACTAATTTCTGGTTCTGGGGTAATATTTTTTCAAATAATTAACTGCATCTTCCTGTTTAACTGGAGGTCAAGGTTTAATAGTCAATGTTGTGTATCGTTTCTTAAGTTGTTACATACCTACCCAATGACGTATAAATATATAACAAATCAAATGTGTGGTTGTGAAATTATTTTTCTTTGACCAATTATTATTTTCAACCTCTGGTTTGAACAAGAAGCCAAGTTTAAACTGATTTCATTTGTGTAGATCCTGACTAGTTCATTAAAACCTTTCAGCTGATGTATGACTTGTAAACATTTTATAATTATGTGATGGACTATCTGAAGGTGTATTATGTATCTTATAACATCAATGCATATGTATTCCTACTTGTAGTTTTGGTGCGAGACGTTGTTCATTATTACTCAACTACTGCGATTCACCGCGATTCACTCAGCGCTCGATGTTACTAAAAACGTTACAGCGCCCTCTTTCGCTGGACTAAAGAGAGCACTTTTGGGAATTCCCGCGCTTGCACTGCATAGCGTACATAGCGTGCGTTGTTGATCAAAATGGGGTAAACGCGTGGGTCAACAGGTGCTTTGACGTCCCTTTTCGACTGATGTAAAGGTCCAAATTTTGTTATTTCTGTGCAAAAGATTGAGCGGGATTGCTGTTTTACAATCTGAAACAAAAATTACGTTGAAATGATCAGTAGTTTTAAAAACATGAATACGATAAGATTTTATGAAATTTTCAAATTTTGTTTTGCACTAGAAGTATTAAAAATATTTTACGTGTTCTGTGAAGCATTTGTCCAACTTTTAATGATCTATCCGATGATGTGTAGATTGTCAAAATCCGATTAATAGTTTTTGAGTTATGATTTTTACAAATATTAAACTTTGATCTAACGTAATTCAATTCCCGATGACTTCATAATGAGGTAATTAAGTATGTGTTGTCTTGATACTGAGGTTCAACTATCTGTTGAGTTTCAACATTCCATTCAATCTCAATCTTGAGTTATTCCGTAGAAAAGCTCGAAAGTTGTTTTTTGACGAAAAAAACCCGAAGGTGAACTTCGACCCAGGGTAACGACCCGGATGCTAAGGTCGTACGATTTTTGCGTTAACTTTTCAAATGTTGCCCCAGTCTTGGTCTATCAGATGCGAAAACTTTGAACATCATAACTTTCATATTCGTTGAGATACAGCAAAACGAAAATGGTCCCTTTTCAACTTTAAAAACCCTGTAATTTGACACCTAATGACGTCATCATGACGTAATGAAAACTGTGCCGTCTTTGTATTGAGGTTCAATTGTCTGGTGAGTTTCAAGGTTCAGTTTGGCTTGAATCTTGAGTTATGCTGTAGATAAGAGTTGACGGGAAGAAGAAGGAAGATGGAGAAGAAAAAAAAAACAGAGCAATAACAATAGGTGTTCGTGCATCAGCACGAACACCTAACAATTGAAATTTATACAGCGCCTATCCATGTAAACATGCTCCTGGGCGCTGAACAATTAAAAGAAAACCTATTAAAATCCATACAGTTAAAACACCCAAGAGAAAATACAGTAAAGGTGTAATAAATGCAGAATTTGTACACAACAATCAATGATTGAAAAACACACAGAGAATAAACCCTAGTTAAAAAAGGCTTTAGTACACTTTTCAGGCCGTATTAATACAACAAATTTTGATTTATCCAAGGGTTAAAAAAAATCGGAAAAAAAAACAGACTTAAGCAGGAAGAATATGCATGCCTGGTAAATAAAAACTAGTATATCTTATTAAAAGTCAGATTTAGTAACCTACCTGTCCCATTGGCCAATACATGGGCCACAAGCGTTTGCAAGCACTATTGCACCACTGTCTCTAAACACGGCAGCCTGCCCATCTCTCTCTATGGTAGCACGGATTTGCTCTGATCCAGGAGTTACGGTAAACTTGGACCTGGAATTTAATAAACATGATAGAAGTAAGGAATATTTAATTAAAAAAAGAGCAGGCACTTTATTAAAACATACGAGTCATGATTTGCAGCATATAGTTTTTGTATATTTTTCACAAACCTTTTCATTTCTGCAATGATTTTGACTGATCATTCACAATCAAATGTTTGTTTGCATTTCACATGATGTAATTGACCACCTTCTTTGATGAAGCGTGCACGCGTGCAAGACTATCATGGGCTGAGAGTTGTTCGCAGCGCGTACGTGTGTGCACTTTTCCATCAAATATGGCGGTCGATTACAATAAGTGCAATCAATCTATTTCTTTTGGTTAAGTCATGTCATAACCGTGACAACTGATATTAAGATACCTTCAATTTATAATATAATACTTCAAACGTGGAAATGGCATGTGCTACAAGAAGTTCTTAGTATTATTTTGAATAATTGTAGTCAAGGAAAACAAAAATCTCACTCACTTAAACTGGAGTCCTTTGTTTAGTGCTTGTTTAGCAATGCTGGCTGATCGGCTCATATCCTCATAACTGCTGTTAGTGCAACTTCCAATCAAACCTACAAATCAAAAATATCAATTTATTAACGTTCATGCATGATATTTGGTCCTTAAAAAAAAAGTAGTAACATTTTATCGAGTTAGGGGCCAAATTTTGATTTCTTTTCGAATTAGTGGGTGGGTTGGTCAAAAGCCTCTTTTTCAAATAATGATTAATTGAAATTCACTTTTCATTATAAAAATATATATAAAAATATTTTTTTTGTATTTAGCCTATTTTTGTTTCTTCCCCGCAGCAAGTTTCTTTTCGACAAGGATTCAAAAATGTTGTTTAAGGGGTTAAAAAATCTAACGGATAGCTGACCTCTGTACTTGGCACCGATCTTCACGGGTTTTGGTAACAACAAAAGTTTATGAAAGTTCTAGCCCACGGCTAAAATAACTTCCCTGTGCCTGCGGTCCGGTGCGAGGCCTGAATGTGCATTATAAACATCCATGCAGCGCACACAAGTAAAAGTACTATGCAAGTACATGCACCATGCAAACCACATGCAGTTTTATTTTTAATACTGCATACAAATCAATGTTTTTATAATCAAAATTAGGGGTGGGTGGACGGGTGGGTCAAAAATCTTTGGAAAAGAAATCAAAATTTTTAAACATTGAAAATTTTGAATGGCCCCTAAGAGGTAACTATAAATAGTGAATAGTCAACTTTGTGGGTACAACCATATTTAAGATCTGATTTGAGGGAGTGTTGGCTCTGAAAAGAGCAAGTGTGGTCTTGACGTTTCGAACAGTATACTCTGATGATCTTCAGGAGAGTAAAAGGGCTGACCTACATAAACACTTGGAATAATGCATTCAAAGACTTTTCAGGATACTTCTCACATGCTTTCTCCTGAAGACTGTTTGAATAGTCAAAACCAAACCGGCTCTCTTCAGAGCCAACACTCCCTCAAAAGAGACTAACTACATAATTGTACCCGTAAGTTTGCTATTACTTAGAGTTTATTCCTGTGGTTAAACTCATCGCAAAACTTACCAACTTTGACCTCAAGTGGCCAGTTCTTATCTTTAGCTGCTTGTCCCAATGATGAAACTGGATGAGCCAGATCCGGTGTGAAAGGACCATTGACATGTGGTTTAAGCTGGGATAAATAAGTCAAGATATAGTAATGAAATTAAACAGTAACACAAGAATTGATTACTATTTACGAATGATGTCCTTTTTCTTTTCTGTCCTGTGTGTTTGTGGCTACTTATTAGCCAACTTATTTATCGCCTTCCTCACTTTTTATTATTTTGCTTTGTTAGTCTTCTGAATAGATGGATTGCACATGGCGTCATTGACCACCATCTTTGATGAAACGTGTACGCGTGGAAAGCTATCACTGGCTGAGAGTTGTGATTAGCGCCTACACGCGTGCACTTTTCCATTGTTTATCATCAAATATGGTGATCAATGACAATATATGTGCAATCCATCTATTGTCAGTCTGCTCTCTGCTCCTTGTTTTTTCAAACTGACCGCAAACAAATTCAAAAACTTTTTGTTTCACCGACCAGGCCAACTAGTGAACCTGACTTTTAAGCCTCATTTGATTGATTGCTTTCAATGTATTTTATATCGTTGTGGAACTTTGCACAAGTAAATTGTTTACATTTTTACCTATATGTCAAGGACAATACTTCTTTTTCAAATGTTATTTCCATATTTTCAGATACCTTGGCCTTAATAATGTCCACAGTATTGCATATATCTTTAGAAATGTCTATGCCACTTATGAATGCCATTATTGGCGATTGATCAAAGCTAAAAACCATTGAACAACTTGATCAAAGTTTGGGTAGTTTATCCTAACGAAAGTAAATCAAGTTTCAAGATGTGTACATGTGCACGAGGCTTTAAGGTTCAAACTAATGTAATTGAATTGACTCTAATCTGAACTCACCTCACTGAGGTCGATTTCAATGACTTCATCGTAATGAGCTCCTTCATCAGCAGTCAATAAATGTTGGTATTCCATGGCACGGGATGCAATATCTGTGCAATTCAATATCAATATTTACAACAAAAAACAAACTGTTACATGTGTACAGCAGATAGTTGTAAATGCTCCATTTCTGATTATACTTCCTGTGCGTATTTGCCAGGCTAGTTCTTTACAGTGTTTTAAGTCTCTGTTAAAAACTCATTTGTTTGAAGCTGCTTATTTGTAATCTGCTTTACTTGTATTGTGTCTTTCACTCATTGTATATTTTATTGTTAGAGGTTTTTGCATTAGGCGCTCTACAAATGACAAATGTCTTTACTATTGTTATTATTAAAGACACAAGACACTATCGGTAATTGTCAAAGACCCGTCTTCTCACTTGGTGTATCTCAACATATGCATACAATAACAAACCTGTGAAAATTTGAGCTCAATTGGTCGTCGAAGTTGCGAGATAATAATGAAAGAAAAAACACCCTTGTCACAAGTCAGATGCTTGATTTCGAGACCTCAAAATATAATTCTGAGGTCTCAAAATTAAGTTCGTGGAAAATTACTTCTTTCTCGAAAACTACGTGAATTCAGAGGGAGTCGTTTCTCACAATGTTTTATACTATCAACAACTCCCCATTACTCATTGCCAAATAAGGTTTTATGCTAATAATTATTTTGAGTAATTACCAATAATGTCCACTGCCTTTAAATGAGACTAGTCATCAACAACTAAACCATCAACAATTTCTATCCATTTACATATCAGCAGATGAATGTGTTAAAATGAATTTCTATCCCAAACTGTGTTACTTTCAACATACAGGTAGACAACAACTAGACATCTTAGGTTTGAGCAAATATAGGTATCTCTGATGAGCAGTTTACAATTTGTTGAGTACTGTTGTATACACTAGTAAGTATTCCGGAGAAAGTACGTTTTTTTAACTCAACACATCACTTCTTTATTCATCCGCCTTTCGTATTTGTTTACATTCTTTCAACACTTCTCAACAAGGCGTCCTGTATCCCAGCCGCCTCATGAGGGCGCTGTTACAGTTTTCATGAACACAACAAGTACAAACCTTCTCTTTGTGTAGCCTTGAGGTAATCTGCCATACGACTGTTGAAGGGAAACACGGAGGTAGTAGCACCAATCTCAGCTCCCATGTTACAAATTGTACCCATACCTTGCAAAACAGAGAGACATATTCTTAGGTACAATGAATCAAACAACTAAAATCCATTACCCAGTCCAAATTTCATGGTGCTTCTTACCTAGGAGCAATGCCAATAGTCTGACAATTCTGCAACAACATTCGGGTTGGGAATTCTGTGTTCTAAAAGGGAATTCTTGTTTGTGTGTTGGGCTTGTTTATTGTATTCGAATGAGTTAATATCGTGGCAGCATATTCACTTCTCCAAAACGTAACTGCTACTCCCAAATTGTGTATGCTGACATCTCTCTAAGTCAAAACCAATGAAAGAGGGTACCCGGTCCCACAGAAATTCAACCTGTAGGTCCCTTTTTCCAATTTGCATAAATTTGCACTAAATCCCCCACATAAAAAAAAATTGATGAAACTTTCGCATGTTGTGTTTCTTAGTGTTTTCCTAGATGATATGAATTAAAGTTTACTTTTCCAAAAACCAATGTAGCCTCATCTATGACACACATGTCAAAAGATGGCTTGCACATAGTGTCATTGACTGCCATGATAAACAATGGAAACAATGCATGAGTGGCAAGCCGCGCACAACTCTCAGCCAATCGTAGCCTTTCAGGCATGCACGCAAAGATGGTAGTCAATGGCGTCATGGGCAATCTATTGTCATTGCTTATCTGAAACAAAACAATTTTTTCTCTCATTGGTCAACTGTTGTTATTTGATACACAAACTTTACACACCTGTACAAGAAATAGAGTCCACACCAGGACCAAAGTATTCCACAATGGCTCCCGTACCTCCCTTGACTGTCAAGATGCCAGCTACCTTTAAGATCACATCTGTAAAGACAAACAACTCAGTTTTCATTTGATGATTGTTCCTTGGTTTACGCTGATTTGTCAAGATAATGAAGTGCAGGGCTCAAAACCTGACCCATGGTCTGTGTTTGCTTCGCGAGCTTTTCGCTCCCCTTCCTGGTAAGTTTTTGTCCTTTTTTCTTCAAAATATGTCCTCAATGATGTTTTGAGTGTTATGAATGGAATTATTAGACATTGAAGATCAAATTGTGTTCTAAGAATTTGCGTCATGATTTTCAAACGTGGTAAAAGTTTGGCAAACCTGGTGACTAGTCTGTCAACATTGGTCGAAAAATGCACTTGTGGTCGGATGAAGTCGAATCTTGTGCGCATTGTTTCGTAGCCGTCCGGTCTCCGATCGCCCTGAGGATGGAGGGTTATGATCATCACTAGTGTTTTCACTCATGAACCTGATCAAGTGTTTGATGTTTACCAACAAGAACTCTTGGTGTGTTGATCAGGGTAATAGAATCTAAGTCACAGATTCTTCGTATTTCCAGTTTCTCAAAGAACAAACTAAAGGCAGTGGACACTATTGGTATTTATTTAAAATAATTATAAGCATAAAACCTTACTTGGTAACGAGTAATGGAGAGCTGTTGATAGTATAAAACACTGTGAGAAACGGCTCCCTCTGAAGTGAGGGAGTTTTTGAGAAAGAAGTAATTTTCCATGAATTTAATTTCGAGACCTCAGCAGATTTAGAAATTTGAGGTCTCGAAATCAACCATCTAAAAGCACACAACTTCGTGTTGCAAGGGTTATTTTTCTTTCATTATTATCTCGCAACTTCGATGACCGATTAAGCTCAAATTTTCACAGGTTTGTTATTTTATGCGTACGTCGAGATACAGCAAGTGAGTAGACTAGTCTTTGACAATTACCGATAGTGTCCAGTATCTTTAAGCAGGCGCACTTATGGAATATGGAAAAATATAGCATGTCTGTGCCCGATATCCAACTCTGCCTATGGGATGCAGAGGCACTATATTTGTTCATATTCCACTCATGCTCAAGTGTGATAACTAACAATCAATACCAATATACAAATTATAAATACCTTTAGGAGCTGTCCAACCACTCAGTGTTCCTGTTAACCGAACTCCAATTACCTACAAACAAATATTCAAACAAGTTTCAGAAAGAATTTAGGCTTGAAGCCCTTCTCAGGCATCTGAACGCACACAAATTTGTGCAACAAGGTTGGTTTTTCTTTAAATAATTTCTTGCAACATCAATGACCAATTGAGACCAAATTTTTACAGAATTGTTATTTTATGCATATGTTGTGATACACCATAATAATAATAGTAGTAATAATAATATATAATACAATAATAATAATAATAATAATAATAATAATAATAATAATAATAATAATAATAATAATAATAATAATAATAATAATAATAATAATAATAATAATAATAATAATAATAAATGGCGACGAGACAAGGAACACTGCTTCAGATCGGCTCTCGATTCTATAGAAGATAAATATTGTTTCCCGCTGTTTGTTTTGCACCAAAAGTTAACTCCTTGTTGGTACTACTTGGTAAACACCGCAGGGTAAGTTTGAAGGCAACTAGTTAACACCTTGTTGCTATTTTTGGTGGAAAAAGGTTGGTTTTTTTTCGTATTCGGAAAATTTTCTACAACGTAGACCGCACCGTGTGCATTGAATCAGTGAACGGACGCGCGCATCATCCGCGTCCTTTGGAACATCTTGATTACAACCAGTGTTAAGTCTTCGTAGGGTTGGATATTCTACAGCGTTGCTGTATGTAATTCTCCCTGAAACTATAAACTTTCTCACAATTTTGTGATGTTAATAATGAGTGCTATGGAGCATCAATTCAACGGTGAAAGAGTGACAAACTCCCAGAGAGGAAGTCCTTCACCCGATCTGGTTGGTATGCCTGAGCAGGTGCTACCAGATCGTATCCAAACTGCTCACAACGGGATTCGTGGTGGAACCAGGAGAAAATGGAGTAAGAACGATAACAAAATTGCGATGGACTGCTATATTAAGAGTGAACCGGACAAGAGAGGATACAGAAGGAGAATGAGAAGCCTATGGCAAGATCAAGGAATGTTTGAGATTAGTGAGCAGCGTCTTGCAGACCAGATAAGTACTATCAAACGGAACCAGTGGTTAACCAATGTAGAAATTGAGGAGATGAGGAGGATAGTACAAGCTGAAAGTGATGGAACAGATATTGTTAACCACCAAATACCGGAGGAGGCGGCTGCTGCTAGCTCACAGAGTGAAGATGAGGTGAACCAGCCAGGGTTGCGAAATGGTCAGGATGATGATGGCATCGACGATGAGGAGGGCGTAGAGTTCACGGAGGAGGAAGTGCAGATTAAGGCTAGGCTTCAAGAGGTGATGGAAGCGGCGAAGGGGTCAAACGGGTGGAGTATTCCAGCTTTGCGCCGGGTCCCAAGGAAAAGGCTGACAGAAATGTCAGCCGTGGTAAGTAAAGTCCTTGGGTCGGTAAGTACGGATAATTTATCGGAAACTAACCGTCTTATTTTTGCAGGGGCAGTTGTAGTAGGGGAAAAGTTAGGGGTAGAGGTGTCTCAACAAGGGAACAGTACACCATGGTGGAAACGTCGGCTTGAGGGTCAAATTAAAGATTTGCGAAGAGATCTCAGTAGAATAGAACAAATGAATAAGGGTTTATTGAATAGTTCAGACTTAAGGAATACAATTATGACAAAGTACAACGTCAAACGTAAGGGTGTGAGTGTTGTAATAGAGGAGATTAAGCAAAGGGTTAAGGCTAAGGCTGCAAAAGTGAAGAGGTATGACGACAGGGTTAGACAATTTCACCAGAATAGATTATTTAACACCAATCAGCGTCAGTTGTTTAAGGAATTGGATGGGAAGGCTGACAGCACGCAAGCGGTTCCGAGACCAACAGAGGCAAAAACTTTCTGGGGTGGTATTTGGGACAAACCAGTAAAACACAACCGACAAGCGGAATGGCTAACAGATGTGAAAGATGAATTGAGAGAGGTACAACAGCAAGAAGGGTTCCAGATTGACGTGGACAAGGTTAAGAGACAGATAAAGAAGGTGCCAAATTGGAAAGCCCCGGGTATGGACCATGTGCATGGGTACTGGTTGAAGAACTTCCGTAGTTTGCATGAGCGAATGGCCCTACAATTGCAAGACTGTCTAGTACAGGGTAAGGTCCCATCTTGGATGACTGAGGCAAAAACAGTGCTGATCATGAAGGATGTCAAGAAAGGTAACATTGCCAGTAATTATAGACCAATCACGTGCTTACCTGTGATGTATAAACTCTTGACCAGTATGATTGCAGAAGACCTATATCGCCATATGGATGACCAGCAGTTGTTTCCGGAGGAGCAGAAAGGCTGTAAGAAGCGGTCCAGAGGTACGAAGGATCAACTTATCATCGATAAGGCTGTACTGAAGGACTGCAGGAGCAGAAAGACTAATTTGGCAATGGCGTGGATTGACTACAAGAAGGCGTATGACATGGTATCGCACACATGGATAATGGAATGTCTGGATATGGTTGGAGTGGCTGATGCAGTAAAACGTCTTTTAGGTGAGAGCATGAAGACGTGGCGAACAAATCTGACAGCCAACGATGATAATCTGGGCAAGGTATGCATAAGAAGAGGTATTTTCCAAGGTGACTCTCTGTCTCCGCTGCTGTTTGTTCTTGCGATGATGCCCCTGTCGATGATTCTAAGGAAGGTGAGTGCAGGTTATGTAATGAAGAAGGACGGATGTAAGATCAACCATCTGCTTTTTATGGACGATTTGAAGTTGTTTGCGAAGAATGAGGCCGAGATCGACTCTTTGGTGCAGACCGTCAGGATTTTCAGTGATGACATTGGGATGCAGTTCGGTCTGGAGAAATGTGCTTCAATGACCATGAAGAGGGGGAAGAGGGTACATTCCGATGGCATTGCTCTGCCAGATGGTGCACAGTTGAGGGCTTTGGGTGAGGAGGAGAGTTATCGGTATCTTGGTATACTTGAATCGGACCATGTCCTTCACAAGGAATCAAAGGTAAGGCTGAAGGCAGAATACATCAGGCGTGTAAAGAAATGTTTGAAGTCTAAACTAAACGGGGGGAACATGATTAAGGCGATTAACACATGGGCCGTGTCTTTGATGAGGTACAGTGCGGGTATTGTCGAGTGGACTAAGGAAGATCTAGATGTCACTGACAGGAGGACAAGAAAACTAATGACCATGCATGGCATGCTACACCCGCGGTCAAATGTTAGTAGACTCTATCTTCCGAGGTCAGAGGGCGGAAGGGGGTTGCTTAGCGTGGCGGACAGTGTTAACATCGAGTGCAGAAGCTTGCATTGTCATGTCAGGAGGACCGAGGAGAGCTTGTTGAAAGTTGCACAAAGGTACACGAGGGCAGACGAAGTTGGGCCGAAAGAGTACAAGAGGGAAAGGAAGGAGGAAAGACATCAAGATTGGAGGAACAAACCACTTCATGGCCGGTTCTTGAGGTGTACTGAGGAAGTGGCCAGCAGCAAGTCATGGAATTGGTTAAAGAGTGGCGAACTAAAGAAGGAAACAGAGGGCTTGATTACTGCGGCGCAAGACCAGTCTCTAAGGACAAATGTAATGAAGGCAAGGATAGAGAAAGCAAACGTCTCTCCTATGTGTAGAATGTGCAATAAAGCAGAGGAGACTGTATTTCATATTGTTAGCGAATGCAGTAAGATGGCCCAGACGGAGTACAAAGGAAGACATGACAAGCTGGCCAAGGTGATTCACTGGGATCTGTGTAAGAAGTATGGTGTCAAAGTACTTGCGAAATGGTACGACCATGTTCCGGCGAAAGTTGTAGAGAACGACCAGGTCAAGATCCTATGGGACTTTAACATTCAGACCGATCATGTTATACAACATAGGCGTCCGGATGTTGTGCTATTAGATAAGACGAAGAAGATGTGTCATCTCATTGACATAGCGGTGCCAGGTGATATAAGGGTAGCTTCGAAGGAGATGGAAAAGATCGAGAAGTACCAGGACCTGGCCAGGGAACTTCGTAAGATTTGGCAGGTAAAGGTAAAAGTAGTCCCCGTGGTGGTTGGAGCACTTGGCACCATTCCCAAAGCACTGGGGAAACATCTAGATGAAATAGGGACAAATGTGAGGGTAGATCTATTACAGAAGGCAGCGCTTTTGGGAACAGCGAGGATCCTGAGAAAGACCCTTGAGATCTAAGGCTACGGGACGTAGCCCGGCTCGAGGAGTTACCGGCACAAAGGAAAATGAGATCTTTCTTTTGCATGCTGTGATAAAATGAAATAATAATAATAATAATAATAATAATAATAATAATAATAATAATAATAATAATAATAATAATAATAATAATAATAATAATAATAATAATAATAATAATAATAATAATAATAATAATAATAATAATAATAATAATAATAATAATAATAATAATAATAATAATAATAATAATAATAATAATAATAATAATAATAATAATAAAGACTTGTAATGTGCACAAATCCACCCTGCTGGGTGCTCAAAGCGCAGAAGTGATAATACTGGTCTTTGACAATTACCAAAGGTGTGCAGTGCCTTTAAGAATGGGAAACTTGTGAGTGAATTGTCAATTGGGCATCATTTTTAGGAAATATTTTAGGTTACCTTTGGACATTTCAATTCCCATGGGATATCAGCCATAACATCAACAGCATCAGCACCACCTACACCGATACACACACCGCCTAACCCTCCGCCATTGGGAGTATGACTGTCAGTGCCTATCAGTAACACACCAGGGAAGGCATAGTTCTCTAGTATAATCTGAACAAGAAGAAAAAAACGTTGATTAATAAATGGGATTTGAGGCATTGCATGGTGAGGTGTCAATAGTGTATGGTTTGCGGTAACACCATGTGTATGTTACAATGTACTACTTGCTAGGTAGAGTTTGTTCTTTAGCGAACTGTCTTGCTATATATTAGACTACCACAGAGTAGATTTTTGGAAGTTCGGGAGACTTAATAAATAATAATAATAATAATTTGGGGGGGGGCTAATCATCCTTACTCGCAGCTAAGAGCTGAATTGCGGCTACACATGTTCAAGAAGCAGGCATGCAAGGGTGCCTTTGGCTGCCAGCCACATCAACCCATTATGACCACGGAGCACAGCCAAAGATTGAAAGTGTTTGATTTTTTCCCAAAGGAAGGAAAACCAGATGGTCTGGAAAACCCTCGTGGCACAGCAGAGAACCAACGCACAACTCAACTCACATATGGCCCTGGCCGGGTATCGAACCAGGGTCACCTTGGTGAGAGGCGAGCGCTTTACGCACAAGCCAATCATGCCACTCAGAACTTCTCAGTTCTGAAAAGAACTGTCCCGCTTTTTAACTACTACTACCTGGGCGGTAGGTAGAAAATCGGCCGGGACCACTACTTTGGCTTTTGGTGGATCGTAATTAACTTCACTACCACTGAGTGAGTTCTTAATTGGTCTCAACGCTTCAACTATAGCCTGCTCTAGTCATCGTCAGGAGACTGATGCAAACCACAAACCAATTTTATAATATTGATACCTCACCATATTCAACAAATAGTATATAAAGTAACAAGTGTTGTATAGCATGTATAGTGCAGTCATGGTATAACATACAAAGGTTGACCTAAATACTATATTGTATCAACTTTGATAGACTAAATTGTATCACCCTTTAAGTTTGCTCATCCCCAGCGCCTTGCTTTATCCAAAGGCACTGGGATGGGCAAACATATCAAGCACGCTCATTGGTCTATCCAGAAAACGCTCAGTTCCATCATACATCACACTCACACTGCATTATAGAAATACACTGCATGCATGACGTACATACTTCCTGGGCAAGAATCTGCACAAGCTGATTAGCCCATCCCAGTGGTCCTTGATAGACCCGGCCGCTGGGGCCGAGCGAACCTTTAGGTGAACAAGACACCATGAACCCCATAACAGCGTGCAACAATGGACCCTTCCCATGAAATATGCTAATTACATTCACACATGCGTACAGGCCCTGTTGGTTGGCAAACACCATAGAGTTGTGCACTAAGCAGACGCGCAATCGTGTGTGCGTCACGCACCCATTAGCCGTGTACAAAACAGCGCGATTTCCCCTCATTTTGCCAACCAAAACGTTAGTGCGCACGCGCTATGTGCAATTTACATATTTCATGGGAAGGGTCTGTTGTATAATGAACTCCATAACAGCGTGCAACAATTGTATAGTATAAATGTAGATGTAGATAATGTGGGCAGTAGCATACATGGACAGTCTACATCTTAAGATCAAACCACACCTGATATACTGCCCTCATGCTTCAACACATGATTATTCATCTAGGTCATTTATGTAACTCAATCATTGTGGTTGAACATGGCCACAATCATTACAAGTACATAGACCAAACAATATTTATGCCGAGACCATACAATATTAGTGCCTAGACCATACAATATTAATGCATAGACCATACAATATTAATACCTAGACCATACAATATTAATGCCTAGACCATACCATATAATTGCCTAGACCATACAATATTAATGCCTAGACCATACAATATTAGTGCCTAGACCATACAATATTAATGCATAGACCATACAATATTAATGCCTAGACCATACAATACTAATAAAGCTCGAATTTTAAACAGGACAACAGGCCCGAGGCCTGTGATTTTAGTGTCGGGCCAGTAAACTTTTGACCGGACAAGTCCAGTGGTCTTGTGAACAGAAAAAAATCAAGATAAAATGTTGACTTTGAGTCAGAACAAAATACCATTATATCTATTGAGTAATGAAGTTTACTTAATTAGTACCCGCGAAAGGCAGATGAGAATGCATAGTGTGAGGTCTCAGAAAATTTTTCTTCTCATTTTGATTTTGGTCCAGTCTGAACATTTTTGGTACAGTAATTTTTTTTAACTACACGCCCTGCTGGTTGCGGATTTTTCTCCAAAGTTCGAGCCGAGTTAATGCCTGTACCTTAAGGCCTTGTCACACAGGGCATTTTTTTTCAGGCAACTTACTCCACTGCGTGCGTAGGGGACATTCTTCTAGCTGTAATTGCTATCCCAAAGAAAATAACGATTGTGACAAAAATTTCTAATTGGAGATTGCCTGGAACTGTTTGCCCGTAAATTGCCTCGTGTGACATGGCCTTTAGTTGACTGTGGCATAAAGAGATCGCATTCTATTGATTAAATTGCTCCAAGCAGATTACGCACACGCTCACTCAACCAATACAATGCGTTCTCTTTGCATCGTGATCGTTATCGTTGTGACTCGACCTTTAGGGTGTACATTGAGAGTGGCAATGATTACCTGGTGAATGATCCCACTGCCAGGCTTCCAGAATCCAACTCCATACTTGGCACCGGAGGTTGACAAAAAATTATAAACCTCCTTGTTGAGATCCTACAGAAAGCAAACAAAAAACGTTAAACAAAACCACTTGTATTTAGAAATAACGTGTCTTGTTACACTGATGTCCATCCACAGCAAACAGCGCCCAATTTCATAAAGCTGTTTAGCAGAATATACTGCTCATCAAATTTCTTTGCTAAGCAAAAAAGAGTGGGGCTTCAGTCACAACATCGTAAACTTTATGGAATCTTTGCTGGCAACCTGTTTTTGCTAAGCAAGATTTTCCTGTGCTTAGCAAGTTGTTATGCTTACAGGCTTTATGAAACTGGGCCCAGGTTGGTTGAATATTGGCTTTTGCAGCACCATTGCACAATCAACTCAAATAGCAACCTTTTATATTTGCTATCTGGTCATGACTTCAGGAATGTTTAATTTACTAATATTCAAGAAAATAAAAGGGCAGGCCTTTTGGTCTGCTGTATATCAAGACACATGTACTAAAGGCACTGGACAGGATTGGTAGTTACTCAAAATATTTGTTAGCATAAAAACTTACTTGGTAACTAATAATGAAGAGCTGTTGATAGTATACAAAAATTGTGAGAAACGGCTCCATCCGAAGTAACATAGTTTTTGAGAAAAATGTAATTTCTAACTCAAATATTAAAAGACTTCACGCCTGATGAAGCCTTTTTCACGCATCTGAAAGCACACAAATTTGTGCAACAATGGTGTTTTTTCTTTCATTATTCTCTTGCAACTTTGATGACCAATTGAGTCAAAATTTTCACAGATTTGTTAGTTTATGCATATATGTTGAGATACACCAAGTGAGAATACTGGTTTTTGACAATTACCAAAGGTTTTACATTGCCTTTAAATGAGAATATGGCTAATACCTTTGCCCTTGCAAGATCCGCGGCACCACCAACTTGAGCCTCAATCAAGTGATCACAGTGAATCGTTGAGGGAACTGCCACCTGGTGCATAAATCAAAAACAATCCAAATACAATTAAAAAAGAACACAACAAAACTGTCATCAACATTTAAAAAAAGATCAGGGCCAGATTATATTGAGCTGCTTTCGTCAAGCAGAAATTTTGCAAAAACAATTTTCTGATCAGCGAAAGAAGAAGAGAGAAGAAAACCAGAGGCAAGTTTTTATGGCTCTCGCTACCGCTGAATGTTGTGCTTACCATCACCATTCTCTGCTTACTGACAAGCGCCGAATTCCTGTGCTAGCTGTGAAAGCGTAAAACGACCAGTGAGTACGCACAAGCTAAAATTACCTGCTAACTAAATATGCTTGACGTAAGCACAGAATTCACTGCTTCCACAAGCGCCGATTCTTTGCTTACGGTAAGCAGATCCATGAAATTGGGCCCAGTTACAGATGGTACATGGTACAAGGCTGGTAACCTTATCGTAGACAACCGTCTCCTTCACCAGGTTGAACTCATCTACAAAATTCTACATGGCCACCTCTTTAACCTTTTCCCAAGAGCTGTTCAGACTTAGAACAGGCTACCAGTGGTAAGTCTATCTCCCACCCAGTGGTAAGTCTGTGTCATGGCCTGGCAGTTAAGAGCACCGTACTCAAGCTCTGGCGTTTGATCAGCAGAGTGTGGGTCTGAGTCCTGGTCGTGACACTTGAGTCCTTAAGCAAGACACTCAACCATGATCGCTTCGTTAAAGTTGGGGAGGTAAGGCTTTCGATGGTGATACCCAAGCTTACATAACCCCGTTTCAGCCCCAGTAGTAGATGGCCACGGCCCCTGGGAAAAAAAAGTGATTGTAGCGAACACATTGAAGTGGCCTTCAGGCCTTGTGTGTCTGGCAACTTGCAAAAACAAAAAGGAAAATAAAGATCTACACAACTTGCCTGTGGTAAGCCACTTGAGATGAACTGTAGCATTGCCATCTGTGCAGTAGCATCTTGCATTGCGACACGGTCTGGTCTTAACTTCAGGTAACTCTCCCCTCTAGTTATGTCCTGCAAATATAAAATCAATCCAAAAAGAAAGACATTAGTCCAAAAAAAAAAAATGTTTAGCGAACATGTTTAGCGTAGGTTGGGGTACAAAAGCCAAGGGTTTCACCCAATCCTAAGTTGTGCCCTTCTGACTTTTTAATAATGGTGGCTACTGTCATTGACTGTTTATAACTGTCACCGATGATATATTATATCATGTGAGAGCAATACCTGAATAAATGTTGATTGAATTGAATCAAGTTGAATTCAAAGGCTTAGTCCCAAACAAAATGAAATAGAATATTTATCCAAGGGGTAATAACCAAAAGTGCGCATTGATGGATTGCAAAAAAAAAAGCATTTGGACTGCAGCCTTGTAAAGTAATGCCATGTCTACATGAAACACAATCTCATGGTTATCTCATTCCATGGTTAGGATTAGTTTTGACATCTTAAACATCAACGATATTTAGCGTCTGTGACCCTACCTTTAAAGGATTTGGGTACTTTTTGTAACACAAAACACAATGTCCACAGATTTACATTAAACTTACACCATTCGAAGATAACGATAATAGAAAGCGTAATAGAAAGCGTACTTTAAAATATTAGTTGCTGAGGTGCTGTAGTTTTTGAGAAATGAGTAAAACAATGTCATGGAAATACGTTTTTACATGCTAAAATAATTTTTGTTTCATGATCAATGAGACGAAAAAATGTTGTGACATTTTTTGTACTAATTTCTACAATACTACAGCACCTCAGCAAGTAATATTTTCAGGGAAGCTTTCTACCATCAATATCTCCAAACTGCGTAAGTTTAATGTAAATCTGTGGACATTGTGTTTTTTGTCCTACAAAAAGTACACAGACCCTTTAAAATGTCAATTAAGATTAACTGTATAGCAATAAAGAAGTGGCACAAAAAGTTGAATCAAAAACAACATTAACTTACCTGAGTTTCTGGATCATCTAAATGGCCATATACTATCTTCTCAGACAATGTCAAAGGTCGTTGCAGGCGTTCTTTTACAATCTTCACATTGTTTTCTATCAGGTCATAGTTGATGTACTTGTCCTGATCAAAACGACTCATAGCAATCTGCTACAAATAAATGTTTTCAAGAAAATAGTCAATTTAAAATGCACTGTAGGGGGGTAGTAAATTGATCAGATTTGTTTTAAGAAAAGAAAACTTAAAACCTGAAGTTTTTAGAAGGGCAGGATGGCAATAAGAGAAAATGGGTATAGCAACAATTGCCATGAAAAGTGGAGTGGTGTTTTTGAAGGGCCATCGGCAGAAAAGGAGGGGCAACAACAGCAAGTTGAAGTATTAAACGGGCGAAGACCATGTTCATACACAGTATATTTAATGTTACCCAGATTACCTTGGCACGTTGAGAAGCATTGGCTGTGGTCTGGATCATGCGAGCTTGAAACCCTGTTGCCAAGGCAAACTGCAGCTGTAGAAAAAATCAACGCATTATGAATATTATTAATATTATTAATGGTTAATTATTAAAATCATCTGCTTGTCGCAGCCTGAAGACTGAATACAGATATCCTTTAAAAAAATTAAAAAGCACAAGAGAATATTTATACACAAGGAACATTATTAATTTTAAAGCGAAAGACAAAAAAGACGTGATGAATATGACAACCAAAAATAAATAAAACACAGACAATAAATTTTAACAACACCCTTTTAAAAATAAACCCAACAGTAACAGAGACAAATAAGCATAATGACATTTAAGCATTGTGATTAACATTTTTCCCTCCAGGTTGACCTAGCACGTTAATTTCTGTAATTTAATATTAAATTCAAACTTCTATACATGTCATTGTATTTTACTGTTAAAATTTCTCAATATCTGGCATCCATCTTTCTTATACTCATTGTTATTTGTTTTCTACTGTTTGCTTAATTTAATAATTGTTATTGTCGAAATGAAAAATAAATGTCAATTGAATTGATTGGCTTGGTTGGACGAGTAATAAAGCCATTTTCATCTCAATCAATAGTCTGAATCGGGTCCTACTACTTGCCGTCAACTCGCCGTCAACTCACTTGTGCCGTCAACTCGCCGTCAACTCCTCCAATATACATTTAAAATCCACAAAAGAAGCATAGAACGGTGACTTATCAGCTAAAAGAGAGCTTGCGTAAGTTTTAGGACGAATTTCGGAATAAAAATTGAGTTTTTTTTCTTGTGAAAAAATTATCTCGAAGCAGCAAAACCGTCGGCCGCCATCTTGCTTTTTCATATGGATTAATCTTGGCCCAAGATGTCAATGATTGGTACTTTTTTTATCAACACAAAGTCGTTTTTGTGAATAAATTTGTACCGAAAACCATGAGAAATATGTAGTTCAGCTCAGACTTAACACTTCCGTGCCCCATTTATAAATTGTTCAAGTAAATTTAATGAGTTGACGGCACGAAAATGATTTGATGGCGAGTTGACGGCAAGTCGGCGAGTTGACGGCAAGTAGTAGGACCGTCTGAATCTGTAACTTTTCTTTGGCACTGAAAGAGTGACTGACACTCACATGTCACACTGTGCTTTGTATTTTTTTGTTATTTCTTGGATTAGGTTTCACTTTGTTTCCTTTCTTCATCAAGTTACGGTTTAAAAAAAAAATTCTTTTTTAAGGTGGAGTTTAGAACTCGTTTTAAGGAGTTTAGAAATCCTTTTTACTTGAGAGAACCTATCATTGGATTAATAAACATTTTACAATATTCTAGTCCCTACTATTTATGGTGTCGGAAATACACCTCCTTTTCATCCATTGTGCACAGTTGGGTTGTACTTTTGTTTGATGATCAATAAACAAAATTTAAATCAAATGAAATTGTTGTATAATTAGTGGTTACAGTGCTACTGAATTAATGGTAAGTTAATTTAAACACTGTATTTACAGATCCATTTGGATTTCACTGAAACATTTGCAAACTATATTTTGATAGGCTTAATTTAAAATCTCCAAATAATAAATATTGAAATCATTATTATCGGGACTTCTCATCATCAGTGAGTTTACACTCACTGTTCAGCGTGTCGTCATGCATGGGTCACATTTCGTAATACAGTTTTTAAATGCTTACTTGTCTCGCTGACAGACGTGCAGAGTAAGCCATGTTTGCAACTGTTTCTCGGGCACGGAATGCAAAATACAGAGACGTTTACGGTGTGTAGATCGTACGGAACTTTGCCAAGTTCTATCCCCTCCCGATTGCTCCTTCGAAGAAAGAATGTACGCTGCAAATTTCGATCGGCCGGCCGGCTAGTCTTGATTTAGCGACGTTAGTTTTTGTATTAGTCATTACCGGTCGGTTTCATCGACTGGGGGGACTGGGCAAGTCTACCTTACTACGTTAACCTAGCCTTGGGGGGGGGGGTGGGAAGTGTTTGTGTGATACAGATCTTTTCTCTGGTAATTCGTTTTGTGATATCGGCGCAAACGCAAACCAAGTCTATTCGGCCTGCTGGAAACTTTACCAACAGGGAGACCGCAAAAACGCTAGTTGTTGGCTGGATGAAAGACTAGCAAAAAAGTAATGCGCGATGGCGTTAACAAGACTATGGAGGGCGCTATATTTAAAAACACATGACAAAACTTTTCCCAACAGTGAGTCAAACTAAAGTTCCTAGTTGTGGCTTGTGGGTTGGGGTTTATTATTTTGCTAGTTTCCCTTCAAGGGGTTGATGAGATGGCTGACAGCCAGAAGTTGCTATCATACCAGAATCTGGTCCATGCCGTTGCCGGAGCTGCTGTAAGTATTTGCAAATGATTGAACAAAAATTGTTGTCTCTTTGTTTGATTGATAAATCAAAATTGATTCCTCCATGGTCCAGTGTACATGTAACCTTGGCCACGCCCATTATTGTTTGGTTCCGGATCACTTTTCAGCAACCACATTGATTGTGAAGAATAATGTCCAAGGTAAACCCAAAATAAGTTGCCAAACATTATCAACAAACTATGGACATGTTTCATGAGTTTGTTGGCGAAAATGATCGACAAACAAAGTTGATTGAAAACAGCGTAAATAACTTCTCAGCTTTCGAATGTGTGCAAAATATTTCACATTTACTGGGCAATGGCTTGGTTTCTTATGAGATAAAATTACCAAAATCCTTTGTTGGGAGGCATCGTACCCTTGCTAGTTCCGGATCACTCAATAATCCGTGAGTCCAGCGGTGGCACACTCAGTTTAGTGGTTAGTTGCGATAACTTAACCCTCCTGCCGGCGGCCGCCGTCGGCAGGAGGGTTACGTTATCGCCACTATTTACTGGTCTGACACCAAAATAGTTGCGATAACGTCGGGAGGAGGGTTATGTTATTACAACTAACACCAAAACTGAAGAATAAGGCCTAAATCACAACTATGCAGTGAGCCAACTGCTTTAATAAATTTCAATTATTCACTCACTGAAATCCAGAGTACAAATGTGATAATCACAGCCAATTATTTTACAATTTTATCAATTTTATACTATTAGGGAAGTGTAGCTGCAATGTCGACATTCTACCCACTGGAAACAGCAAGAACAAGACTTCAGAGTGAGAGATAGTTTTTTTTTTTTTTTTTCCTTTTTTCATAATTTGGACTGCTGCAGCAACAGAGTCTATGTCATACACAGGGCTACATGCCAGGGTAGAGACCCAGTGCCAAATTTTTTGGTAACTGCCAATTATCATTAGGTCAGGCATTCCAATCTTATTTAAGTCCAAACAATAACAATAATATTGAAGTCTTATATATATATAATATAGCGCACGTATCTACCAACAAGGTACTCAAGGCGCTGAGTAAACACACTGCACTTTCAGAAAGGTAGGTTATTGAAGTGATGAATCCTGAGACCCAATTATGTAGCACCTTAAAAGGGTTTTACAAGGTGCTACGGTGCATTCAACAGCCACATCCAGGAACACCAGGGCGAACCCCTTCTCTTTCCGATAAGTGCACTGGGTTCTTTTACATTGGTTACACAACACAGGGGAACAATGGCTTTACGTCCCATCCAGAGGACGAACCAATGGTGAAGTGTCTTGCTTAAGGACACAAGTGTCACGCCTGGGGGATTCGAACCCACACTCTGCTGATCAGAAACACCAGAGTTTGAATTCAATGCTCTTAACCGCTCCATCTTGACACTTCCAAACACTTAGGCGTTGACAGACATGAGAAGAGGATGTGGGAGACTTGGTAACAATCCTTTTTTTTGTCCTGTACCCTCACAGTTGATGATAAACGTAAATCTCGATTTACAGCTACAGTTATTTCAGAAATCGTCAAAGAAGAAGGAATGTAAGTTCTCAAGTGCTCAGTTAATACTCGTGTTACTTTTTTGATGTTTTGTTTTGAGACTCCTTGGGCTGTGATTGCCTTACTGAAAAGAACATGAACATTGTCCATGAACTATTGGTACTTACATAAAATAGTTGTTGCAGAAGAACTAACTTGGCAACGGGCAACGGAGAGCTTGTGATAGTATAAAACATTGTGAGAAACGGCTCCCTCTGAAGTAAAGTACTTTTTGAGAAAGAGGTAATTTCTAACTCGAATATTATAAGATATCACACCTGAAGCCTTTTGTTATGCATCTGAAAGCACACAAGTTTGTGCAACAATAGTGTTTTTTTTTCTTTCATTATTCTCTTGCAACTTTGATGACCAATTGAGTCAAAATTTTCAAAGATTTTTATTTTATGCCTATGTTGGAATACACCAAGTGGGAATACTGGTCTTTGACATTTACCAAAGGTGTTCAGTGCGGCCTTTAAGGTATCCAAAAATATCAAATCTCTCAAACAACATCTCAATTTAGTTCCCTTTTCAGTTACATTCTTCTTTGACCCTTCCCCAGTGTGTCGCTATATCGAGGCTGGTTTCCAGTCATCAGCAGCCTGTGCTGTTCTAACTTTGTCTACTTTTACGCCTTCAATGGTCTTAAGACGGCGTTATTGGATCAAATGAGTAACACCCAAGCAGTGAAGGAGCTGTGTATTGGTATCGTTGCAGGTCAGTGCAATTTTTATAATAAAAATAATGTATTTATATATTTTCCATATACATGTACAAATGCGCTTGACAGAGATGTTGTTAACAGAACAGGTGAGTCTTGAGCAGTGTTTTGAACATATTGACAGATTGTTGATTACGAAGAGATATTGGGAGTTTATTCCACAGTTTGGGAGCAGCAGTAGTGAAGTCTCTATCACCAAGTGTGGGTAGCATCTTGGGTTGGTAACAACCCTGGATTCTGGACTGAACATTGGCTTTCAAAATGTCCATTCATAAATACCTCAGACAGTTTCACTATTCCTATCGGTGGAGAGCGTGTCACGTGGGGGTGTTTATAAACGGTTGATAATGACCAGCTGGAACTGTTTATAACCGGTTGTTTTCAGATAGCAGTTGTGAGGGTTAGCCCACAACCTCATTCTCAGGGGTGATCAATCTGGCCGCGCCATTTTAGCCCATGGATTTGAGGATGCATTACGCGCACAAATAAATATCTGAATACTGTCTCATAAAAATGCAATACACAGATAGAGCTCATGAGCTCGACGTCGGGAAACAGATAAGTTTTTACAGAGTTTCCTACTTAATTACGCCTTCTAACCAAAATGGCATTTATGAATGGGAATAAAAGAGTAGTGACTCGTCGTTAAAAAAATGTGTACATTGTCGTTTATAGGTGTCATAAATGTGTTAGTGACAACGCCAATGTGGGTGGTTAACATGAGGATGAAGCTGCAAGGTGCAAACTTCAAAACCCTACAGAAACAGGAGAGCAAACATCCTCGGTACAGTGGCATAGCTGGTAAGTTTACTTAAGTGTTTGGAGTGAACAACCTTTTATTTAAATTGTCAGTAAACTTGGACACTGTATTATTAAAGGGTTTTGACACCTGTTGTATATCAAGCTTTTTGCCATGACATGAGTCCCTACTCAATGTGAATGAAGATGTATTTAGTATAATTTACCTGTAGAAGCCAGCTGCATTATTCGTCAAGTTTAAAGTGAAAATCGAGGGTAGAGGTTGATATTGTGAATGAAAAAGCCTTTGGAGTGCTACAGTTGCCCAGGTTGTATACTCCCCAGGGAGCTGAGAAAGATTAAAGGAATATTATTGGCCAAATAACCAGGGCACTAATGACCAGGGCACTAATGTAAAGCGCATTGACACGATTATTGTCCAATGCGCTATATAAGAACTAGTTTTATTATTAATATCTTTCTTAGATGCACTGTGCAGGATTTCCCAAGATGAGGGTTTGGCAGCTCTGTGGAGTGGCACTTCTTCGTCTCTCCTACTCGTTATAAATCCTGCCATTCACTTTATGTGTTATGAAGCACTGAAGAGGTCTTGTAAGAAGTACATGGTGAGTGACCACTTAAAGGAACAATACAGAATTGGGTTTGCTAACAAAACTGTTCTGGCAGTGTAAGCACTTTATGTAATTGTTGGGCGTGATCGGTCAATCTGCGCGATCGGTCAATCGCGCTGCGCTATTGAAAGATCGTGCAGGTAAACCATTCCTGGGGGCGATTTCTCAAAGCAATAAAATTCATTGCAAAACAAATTTTCAGTATCACCATAGTGATTTATATTGTGACGTCACACTTTAGTTGGCAACTATTGATTTGCAGTTACGATCAATCCAACATTTTTGTGAATTCGGCCCCTGAACATCGGCCGATCGCGCCAAACAATTCCTGCACAATCGGCCGATCGCGCAAAACCATTCCTGCACAATCGGCCGATCACGCAAAACCATTCCTGCACAATCGCCCGATCGCGCAAAACCATTCCTGCACGATCGGTTGATCGCGCATGTTCGTTGCCGAGTGTTGCACGATCGACCGATTGTTGCGCGATCTACCGATTGTTGCGCGATCGACCGATTGCTGCGCGACCAATAGATATTTCAATAGCGCAGCGCGATCAGGCGATAGCGCAGCGCGATCAGTTGATCGCGTAGATTGACCGATAGCGCCCAACATAATCAACCACATACATAAACTCAGTAAAAACTGACAAACCTGTAAAGTTTGAGATCGATTGGCCATCTTGGTCACGAAAAAAACAGTGAAAACCAGAGTACACATTTTGCATGACATGGCCAGAGGTTGCAGGTTGATATCCTGCTCTAGTCAACAGTTTAAGTCAACTTTTCTCGTTAACCTGAAGGCCAATTTTGTCAAATTGTCTTTGTTTAACCCCAATTTATTTCAATAGGGGCTCACTCTCTTTTTTAATTTACAGGACCTTTCTTCTGCGCATTTTTTCCTAATTGGTGCCCTATCAAAGACAATAGCCACCCTAGCAACATATCCTCTACAACTCGTGCAAACTAAGCTGAGGGTATGTATTATGTTAAGATTAAGATTAAAAATATTTATTGACGTGATAAAAAACATGAGATTTGTCTTCCTACAGGTGTAAAGGAGACTATACAATACATACAAGAAAGGCATAGCAACAATAGACAACTTTAAACATTGTATCAATCACCTTACATTACATGTATTACTATCCCTGTTCATTGGGCCTTAGAGGCACGGGACTCATTTTGTAATTGTCAAAGACACTATTCTCACTTGGTGTATTCAATCATAGGCATTAAATAACAAATCTGTGAAGTTTATATTGACTCAGTTGGTCGTAGTAGTTACAAGAGAATAATGAAAGAAAAAAACACACTAATTGTACAAATTTAAATGCTTTCAGATACATTATAAAAGGCTTCAGGACTGAAGCCTTGTATAAGTAAGTATTACTGAGTGAGAAATCACCTTTTTCTCAAAAATTACGTCACTTCAGAGGGAGCCGTTTCTCACAATGTTTTATACTATTGACATCTCTCCATTGCTCATTACCAAGTATGTTTTGTTTTTAATTTATTTTTAACAATTACCAATAGTGTCCAGTGCCTTTAGAAACAATCTAAACTTCTATGGAGTATGCAGCATTGACAGCAAACTGGGTGCAGTCGTTACTAATCATTTTCATCACAACCCCAACCGTTGCAGGTACCCATGTACTCATGGGTAATAAGAAGCAAAAACTAGTACACAAACTTTCATGTGATTCGTAAGGATTTTTCCTGATTTCAGCGTTTTTCATCGATGTCCCTGCACATTCAAATTTTCTTGAAAGAACCAAACTTTCCAACACATAATACAATTATGAAAAGACTTGCCTTTGTTATGACGATTCTCCTTTATATTATTGTTTCTTTTTTCACTCTCTCACCCCAGATCATTCGGACTTTCCCTCAATCCTACCCTCTCCACCTCCCTTCTGCCCTCTCAAAATTGAAAGTCTGTTGGTTTTTGTTTTTCAGTACGGCAAAGAAGAATCGGAGAGCAAAGAAAAGCTACGGACAGTGTGGTCTGTACTTCGGTTTATCATAAGGTAAGCAAAATTAACTTCTGTGGTTCACAAGTAAATCGGAATAAAATGGTATGACAAATCTAGACACATACTAGAAGATCACAAGGGAGAGAGAAATTATGTCGAAAAAGGCAGGTTGTAACTCGAGTTTTAAATTTATCATTAATTTCAGCTTGTTTGACATTGTGTGGTAAACTGTTCTAAAGGTGCACAGCTCTGGAATGAGTGAGAACCATATGAAGTATTTGTGATACCTGGGGTTGACACAAGATGTTTGTTCTTTGAATGTAGATTTTAGCGGGTTGATAATGCTGAACTAGATCCTGGAGATGAGCAGGGGTTAAACCATGGGGACAATGATGATGGGTTTTGATTTTGCTTTCTTTTCTGTTTTTAAATGTTTGTCTGTTGCAGGATTCAAGGATTCAAGGGTCTCTACAAAGGTCTGGAAGCCAAACTCCTTCAAACTGTCTTAACTGCAGCATTGATGTTCACCATCTATGAGAAAATTGCGTCCGTCATCTTCAATATAATGGGTGCTCAGCAGGCTGTCAAAAATGTATAACTGTTGGGTGACAGATGGCCGATGGTTTGGATTGCCAAATATGGCAACAGTTGGAACAACAAGGTCTTTGGTTTGCTTGCAGAACGCATGCAGTGAGCAGATCATTCAAGTAAATGGAACCAATTATATGATGATATTGAAATGTTAGGAGCAGGATCTTAAAGATAATGTGATAATGAATGGGAAGCCAGTGGAGTACATGTATCTACATAACTGGAGCAAGAAGGTGCATGTTTTCTTAATTGGAAATCGGGTAATAAGATGAGACGCTGGGTTTTTAATGTCTTGAGGTTTTTTGGAGCTTTATATTTTCATATGCAAGAAATGTGCCAATACTACCATCATTATTTCTAGAAAAATTTATGTGAGTGAAGTGTTGTGAAGCAGGCATACTGATGTAAAAAACCCTGGACAAGGCTAACAAAGCTTGAAATGGCCGATCACAGGGATGTGATTTCTCCGTTTTTAACCAGGATTGGGTTAACTTTTTTAACACACCCCCCCAAAAAAAATATATGTATAATTTCTGTTTTATATTTTTTGTTTTTTCTTTCGTTTTAAATTAATTTAGATCAAATTCATTAACATGTGAAGATAAAACCATAAAGAACGCCCAAGATTGTAGAGAAGGGTTTGTAAAACAAAGATAAATTTATGTAAGCAGTGTTCGTGCTCACAATTTTTCACGCTCTCTCAAGCTTTCATGCTTTGAGCTCACAGGTTTTTTTAAACAGTCTATCACATCCCTGAAGTACAGGAAATGTCACCATTTGACAATGTATTCCTTGATTTACCCTTGTATTAAATACGGAGGCAGTGTTTGTTAAAAATGTCAACTCATGTCATTTCCTTTTGAAGGAATAATTAAATAATTACAGAATCTATGCCAAGTCAACATGCTTTGGGTTGTACGTTCTTTATTTGTTTACTGTTTACTAACTGCACACCAAGAGAAACACAAATCAAAACTAAGTGTGTCCATTGGAAAATAAATTATTTATTTATTCAATTGAAATAAAGATAAACATGTCTTAAAATCAACAACAGATTCTGCTACTTAACCCACATACCTGCTACTTGTAACCCGCAAAAGAAGAGTCCAGTGTTTCTTTTAAAGGCACTGGACACTTGGTAATTACTCAAATAATTAATAGGATAAAAACTTACTTGGTAATAACAAGCAAGAGAGAGCTGTTGATAGTATAAAACATTGTGAGAAACAGCTCCCTCTGAAGTAACATATTTTTTGAGAAAAGGTTAATTCCTTACTGAAATATAACAAGGGTGTTTTTTTCTTGAATTTTTACTTGCAACTTTAGATAACCAATTTTCACAGATTTGCAAGTGAGAATACTGGTTTTTGACAAATACCAAAGGTGTCCATGCCTTTAAAGGTCGTGAATGGCAATTTTGATATTGTGTGTTTACAAAAATAATAAAATTGATTGTAATTTAAAAGTGTTCAACAAACAAATTTTCTACTGAGCTACCGGGCAATCTCGGGTAATTTAAAAGTGTTCAACAAATTAAACTTTCTACTGAGCTACCGGGCAATCTCGGTGGAGTACTTGGTAAGAGACTGCTATAGAATTGCAAAGTACATGGGTTTGAATCCAACAAGAGTAATATGCCTGTGATTTTTGTACTCACACTCATTGGTGTGTGTGGGTAAAACCAAAATTAATATTCTTTGTCCTAGATGCAAACTTCCATCTCTAAAATACGTAGCTTTGAAAAATATTTTTACAAAATTTGAGGTGTTATTTGTAAGCTCCCAAATTAAAAATGTCCTGTAGATAAATAATCTCTTCATCTGCAAGTGCCAATATTCAACAAGTACTAAATTTATCACTAATGGTACTAAATTTAGTACCAGTACTATATTTACGTTTAATTTAAACCTGAATGAGGGAGTGTTTAAAAGTCCCAACAGTAGGAACAATGTAATCGGACGAGATAAGTCTTTCCTGAAGTATTCCCAAATACATTTGCCAATCACAATAAACCAGGCAAGTCTTGCACGCATTTATACATTCTGGGGAACCCATGTACACGTGTCAAACAAACGCATTCACACACATAAAAAGGGACAAACTTAAGCAGAAGTATGAGACTAAAAATCTGAAAGATTATCCCAGTACAAAATGAAAACACACTACCATTTATAGCGGTGTTGTACATGTTGTTTTCTATACACTACTGCATGCCCAAAAGTCTGACAGGTTATCCAATACAAACTGGAAACACACTACCGTTTGGAAAGCTGTGCCGTACATGTCGTTTTCCATATCCAGCAGAAAAATCCCTATTGAAAGGCGCCTTCTCCAGGGTAGACTTGACTCGAGTCCCAATTTTCGAGAGAGGCCTTTTATTTGTCAGAAAACTTTTTGACCGTGAGTGCGCACTGCTTTACAGCTTGTTTGCTAGTTGACGCATAGCCTGAACGTCTGACGTCACACTTTCGAGGCTTGTGAATAACGCCAGACCTGCCTCCAAACCGGCATGTATATTCACCTTTGACCTACATTCATTTCACATAGAGATACGCAGTCAAATTCTACTGCAGACGTGACAGCAGTGTACTGTTTGGGCATCTATGGAAAGCTCATGTCACTGTGGTGCACGTTTATCCAATATCATTGTATCCAATGGAATCACTGGATCTAAATAGCAGGTACCTGTCTTTATCCTTGCGGACGATAAAGACAGGGGCCCAGTCTAGTTGACACAGTGTGCTTAGGGACCTCTTGCACGAGAACGGCACTTGAATCAAGTCTACCTCCAGGGTCAATCGATGTAAGTCTTTGGTGTTTCTCAGATTTTTGGCAGATCTGGTCAGACATCAAGGGTAAGCATCGGACCGGAGGTAGTGTCTTGCCTGAAATGAAATGATCATGAATGATTAGAATGATTATGAGCACGCTTGCACCGAAAATACTTAGAAAGCAGTGTCTAGAAAAATTCAAGTACAGCACACAGGTTTAAAGTCCTTCTGGTCACCTGGGCCCAATTTCATAAAGCTGTTAAGCAGAAAATACTGCTTGAAAAATTTCTTTGCTAAGCAATAATTGAGTGGGCCACCAATCACATCAATGTAAACTTAATGTCATTTTTGCTGGTAACCTGTTTCTGCTCAGCAATACTTTTTTGTGCTTGGCAAGCTTTTGTGCTTACAGCCTTTATGAAATTGGGCCCAGGATAGTTATTAACTAATGCAGAGCTACTGCTCAACCTTTTGACTGGCTTGCTCTAATTGGTCTCAAGGTTTCAACTAGCTTGCTCTAGTCATTGTAAGGAGACTGAAGAAATGTGGGAGAAGTGGGCCTATTTATAGGGGTTCAGAGCTTTCATTGTAGAGTCAGTCACTGCTCTGATTGCTAAAATAAATACTTCCTTGAACCAACAACTTACTTGGTAACAAGTTCAGCACCTATGATGTCATGGATGTGGTACTGTATCCCCAACTTCTTCACAGCCACAAGTTTCCGTTCTTCCAGCTCCTGGTGGAAATAAATAATTGTATGTCATTCAATCCTGTCTTTAAAAATATTGTAAGAAGCACTTTGAGACGCCTGCAGTGCTATATCAATACTACCTTTTATAATTAATTTTATTATTAGTACGTCTACAATAAAATATTATATGTACAATATTACAATGTAAACAAAATCAGTTTTGGCCTTGGTGCCCCCTTCAAAAAATTTCCATTCACTATAAGATTTTCCAAGGGAAGTGCCTCTTGCAAAATTAAAGTGACAATGCCCTTTCAACATATTCAAAGATGAAATTCCGGGCCTAGTTTCAAAAGGTTTGTAAAAAAAAGTTCTAAAGAATATGAAATAGGCTTTACTCCAGTTGTTTTGAAGGCTTAATAAATAAATGCAAGACTTGCACAGTCTTTTGTTATTCTCCTTGTCTTAAGACATTTGACTCACCTTTTGAAGAATCTTCTGATATTTACTCTTTCGTATCGTTCGTAAAACAGAGTCCCGTCCTGAGGGGAGAGACAACAAAAAGGAATGACGAGACATTTTCACCATTTGGTATCAATAATTGGAATAAATATGAAGATTTGTAGCTTCTGTGGTAATTTGAAGCTTGGGGCAAATTAATGGCACCCTCGGTTTCACCTCAAAGCCATTTTCCCCCTTGGGTGTACAAAACGCCTAAATGATGATGATGATGATGATGCCACATAATGGAAGATAAGAACCCTTTTGTAAGAATACTTGATTCGCTCCACAGATGGCAGTTACTTCATACCTTTGGTAAAGCACTTCATGAATATTCCTGCCCCTGGTATTGCGATCCACCAACTGCCAACATCTCTAACATTGAGCACACCTCCATGGAGCAATTGCCTAGATAATGAGACAGATAACATACAGTGGATTTATCAAACAGATTTACACAATGGCATGTTAATAATAACAATAACGTTTTTTTTGTATAGTACTTTCCACACCCCTGGTCGCCATTTTAATTCATTCTTAACTATCTCAGCTCTCTGTGAAGTGTACAACCTGTGCAACAAATATGTGCTACTAAGCTAAATATGCGCTACTAAGCTAAATCAATCTACTAAGCAAGAACCATCTCTGCCCTCACAGGTACCCATTTACCCCTGGGTGGAGAGAGGCAATTAGGGAGAGAGACAACCAAGTGTCTTGCTCAAGGACACAAGTGTCTTGACCAGGGCTCGAGCCCACATTCTGTTAGACAGAAACACCAGAGCTTGAGTTCGGTGCTTGTATCCGCTCAGCCCTGCCCCCCTTGTGTGGCCGAGCAGCTAAGGACAGCGGACTCAAGCTCTGATATTTCAGATGAGCACAGTAAGGGTTCGAGCCCCGTCTGAGTGTGGGTCTGAGTCTAGGTCTAGCACCTGTGATCCTACGAGCTGTAAGAGCAAAATTCCATGGTAAGCAGATATTATGCCAAGGTTACTACCCAATGTATGCACTAGTACCTACCTATTGTGATATACCATTTGACTAAAAATTTGACAGGTATAACACTAGACTAGGGCAGCCAAAAAAGTTGTGACTTTATGTCACCGCTTTTTCTGAGCACCAGAGCAATGCACTCCATTTTAAACTTATATTACTTACGTGATTTCTTCATCTTTGAAGCCAAAGTCTGTCATTGTCTTCTGATCCAAGCTGACATCAGAAGACTTCTCTATGACTGTCTCTAAGAACCGCTCTTTAGCCGGGCTGTCTGCCAATGTCTTGCGGATGTGGTCCCGATAGTTGTCTGTAAAGACAATAGCGAATGCGTCCGATTCCTTTCCCAGACGGAAGAGTTTGATTTCCTTCTTCTCCCTCAAATCATTCTGCAAAAAAAAAATCAGCAAAATATTTGATTTTGGGGTTGAACAAAGAGAATTGTACCGGCTCTTTTCAGAGCCAACACTCCCATAAAAGAGATTTACACATGGTTGTATCCGTAAGCTGATATAGTTATAAATTTATAGTTTCTTCCTATTTAACCACACCATGCAAAGCTTCAAACAATACTTGATGAGAAAATGACTGGAGCAGGATTTGAACCAGTGAACTCCAAATTAATGTGCCAGAGCTCTACCAGCTGAGTTATCTAGCCCTATGTTGGCAGTCTCCCTAATTTGTCAAAACCCCCCTTTTTCAGGGGTACCAGTCAGAAGCCGTAACACCCTGAACTGCTGTGTAAAAATAATAATAATAATAATAATAAAAAAGATATTTATAAAGCGCCAAATTGCCAAATAAGGCCTCAAAGCGCTAGATACAAAGGTAAAAAACAATTTCCAAAATACAACATTACAACACAGAGGGTTTCTGAAGAAAACGGTTTAAAAAGACAATAACAAAAAAAAACAAGTTATTACAAAAACAAGTTATTACAAATTTACAGAAACCATTAATCATAATCATAGATGTTGAACCAATGTTTGTATGAGAGGGATTGGCTGTTGCAAGCTTTGCATTTATATCCCCTTGTTGGAGTTTGACATATTCTTTGACGGGTTTTAGATCCTCTAAACAAACAAAAATATCCTGAAATATGAGACTTTTGAGGTCAGCTTACAATTTGCTTGTCGACTACTGTTTTGCAACTGACAATGCTGTAGACCTGCTGCTTAAAGACAATTGGTGGGATGCGATCCTCAAATGCCTTGACATTAACGAGGGAGCGAAGATAGAGGAGGGCGGCCTTTGTATCACTGGGAACCTCAGACACTGAAAATAAAGGATACTTGTAAGGTGTATATCATAGAGAATGATGATTATTTTAAAAGGAAATTATGTTTCCAAAATCTCAAATGGCACCAAGGTAACAGTTGTGTAACCAGACAATTTTATTTTTAAGGGGGGGGGGCAAGCAGAGGAAATGGTATAATATGGGTATTTAGAGAGAGAGGGGGGGGCTACTCCTGGAACTATTGAGGTTTGTTCTGCTGTCACTCGCTAGACGATATTAGAACGAACATCATAGTTCTAGGAGTGGTTCTAGGATGTTTTGTGCGTTTTTAAATTGCATTGGACAGATGAGTGGTGGGAAGAGGGGGGGGAGGGGTTTGATCTTCTTATGGCTCGATAAGACATACAGGCAACATTGGACTCGTCCAAAAGATGGTCCGATTCTGAAGCTGCCACTCGAAATTTCTTTCTGTTCTTGAAGACATCCGGAATTCTTGACCTCTTCATTTCTGTGAAGAAATAAAGAAAAGAAAAAAAAATTAGGAGGAAGAAACAAACTGACAATAATTTTATTTTCTTCAAGAGATTAACCTATACATGGTGGATGGTGGATACTGTTATTATTACTATTTACCAGAAAACACCGGAAAACTACTGGCATTTTCCTAAGTTTTCCGTTAGTTTTCAGGAAGTTCTCCAGTGTTTTAGGTATTTTCCTGTGTTTTTCCGGTATAGTAGCACCCATGAAAGTGATGTTGAGCGTGATTGGTCATCTACGTCATTTGTCCTCACAATGCGCAATGGTTTGATTCTGTAGCATCCCACAGATTTACCGGTACTTGCCTTCAAAAAGAAAATCACCCAGAGTGGTGAATACATAATAGGTGTTAACCTAAAAACTAGGGCTGTGTGAATGACTGGTCGTATCACAACACACAAGCATGACAAGGAAGGAGTACTGTGACCATGACTCTGGGTGACTGATCGATATTGTAGGTAGGATAACAAATAATAATGATTCAAACTACTCTAACTAAAAATTAAATCTAACTTAAGTTTTATATTTTTTTTATACTATACAAAATTATTGTAATCATCATCTCAAAATTATTACAACATTTCCAGAAATGTAGCCATTCAAATTTGTTCAATCGAACCTCATGAGTCATGAACTCTCATTTGTCTTGTCTTGTCTTGTCTTTACTGCACAAACCGCCGCCACTGGGCTATATTATAACCGTGCAGACCCTCGTGCATATGCATGCTCCTACTCAAATTTTATATTAACATTTCAGTCAACAAAACATGCCCAACTGATCACTTACTTGCTCCATCCGTACTAGCACTGCATCTTCGTAAGTAAATAAGGCACAAATTTAAAAAGGGCACTTCACTGCATGGTCAGTATGCACTGGCGAGGCCAAGGTCACAAGGTCAGTCAACGTGGTTGCTGTTTATTGTTCGGAATGGCCTTTTATTAATATTAGAACACTAGCTAGAGTTTGATTAATATACCTCCATGGATAAATCAATCCTCGTTTTATTATTATTATTATTATTATGTGGCCTCACAGATCCAGGTTGCCGTGACTCCAGTTGCCTCCGTGAATCAGATATTGCCACTTGTTTAGAACATACAGGATCTCGATCTGCTCAATGTGATGTGAGAGGTTTTAGTAATCCACTGTGTTATGCAATCAGAAAACACAACAACAGCGCCACCATGCGGTTTTTTGTACGTTGTATATAGGTCAAGGTCAGGATTGTCTGACATCTAGAATCCGTTTGCAGGTTTTCTAAAGCTACGCATTAAGGGCACCATACTAAATTTCTGATGTCAATGTGTTTTGTGGTTTTGTGAGGTACGGTACTTCCCCCGATTCTTCATGGGTGGAGGCAGCACATCACTACATCACGAGGCAAACGTTCTGTTGAGTAAAACTTTAAAATAAAAGTAAGTTAAAAATCGTCAATTAAAATACTAGTTAGGGATGATTTGGAGGAATTCCCAGCTATAGTTCAAGTTGCAATTGTCGCAATCCAAACTCCCAAAACTTCCTTCGGCTTTTCACAACAAACAAAGATTAAACATTAATTAACTTACTTAATTAATAGTTAAATTTTAATTAAAATGTTTAAATAATAAAGTTAATTAATTAACATTCATAAATACCTCAGACAGTTTTGCTATTCCTATGGGAGACTTTCTGGGACGATAGAGGGCAGCAGACTTACCGGGTAAATCCATTGTTCTCAGAATTATGCGCATGTTCAGAACTACGTAAACAATGGAAACTTACCCGGTATGTCTGCTGCCACCTAGCATTGGAAAGTCTCCTATTGGTGGAGAGTGCGTCACGTGGGGGTGTTTAAACGGTTGATAATGACCAGCTGGAGCTGTTTATTAACCGGTTGTTTTCAGATAGGTTTAGAATTAATAGATGCATACTACGCGCACGAATGCATATCCGAAAACTGTCTCAGTCATAAAAATGCAACACACGTACAGAGCTCATGGGCATCAGAAATCAGATAATTTTTTTTAGAGTTTCATACTTTATTACGTCTTTTAACCAAAAAGACATTAAATGAATGGGACTTAGAGTTGTGACTCGTTCTTAAACTGCCGTTTAATACCTTGCAGGGTCGCGACAAAGGCCCCCGCGACCCTGCCGGTTTTAAAAGCAGTTTAAGAACTTGTCACTTCCCTTTTAATTCCCTTAGTTAATGTTGAGTTACCTTCCTCCATGGTTACACTTTAATAATACAAATACAATGTATAAATTTATAAACTATAAATGTTTAACTTGAAATGTTTATTTTTGCACTTACAGTCTGTCGTTGATTTGATTTTCTTTAAAGTGTATGATTGTAACTTTTTTGCTGTTATATCCCATCAATCATTCAATCTATTCAAAGTACAATCATCAAAATACAATCATCATGTCTACTCTCTGAAATATTATGATTGAAGAGATTCGTTCCGCTATCGTCTCACTGTTTGTGTGGAGACGATAGCGGAACGAACCTCATGTTCTGAGTACAACTATCATAATCAATCTAACAAAAATCTGTTTCTTTGTTGTATTTATAGTTTATATTAGGTTTAATCAAAAACCAATTGTGAAACATATCCAAAGTGCCATTTTATCATGACGCAATGCAGTCTTTATTTTCCTTTAAAAATCAGAATGTGGACGATACATTCAGTAATTTAATATTTTGTCGGCTACTCATGTACGCTTTATTGTATGTGTCAAGGAGGGCACCTGATCTGCCGGTTAAACAGCATTTTGGGTTAGTTAATCATCAGTAAAATATCCAACTGCTAAATAATTATCTCATATATTTTGTACCTTATTGTTCTTCAGTATGAAAAGATCAATAGACAACGAGGAAGATCAGGGACAAGAAAAACGTCGGAAAGTTCTAGACTCAGAACAGCAACCGAGAAGTCAATCGTCCGAGCCAAGGCCTTCTCACTCCAGCAGTCATCAACAGAGGGATGGTAATAGCCGAGCTCGCTCGCCACATCGTCCACAAAAACAAAGAACTTTCGCCGTGAGGCCGACCTCAACTTTCAACGAAAACTTTCCCTACTTTAAGAAGCCCCAAGAGATTGGTCACTTTTCGTTGAAAGTTGACAAAAGTTTTGCGAATGATGCCAGCCGTCTCAGATACTACCTACCACCAAAATACAGAGACGGGTTGAACTTTGACCTCAGGAAGGGATATGAGATCTTCGTAAAAAGAAATGAGGAAATCAAAGACAGATTAAATAATCTTCTGAAATGGATTTTAAGCAACAAGAAGGTATTTTTGCGACCTGAGAAGACTATGGGAGTGTCTTATAGTGAAAGTAAAGAAGACAACTTGATTGAGAGGTAAAACATTTCAAGGGAACTAACTTGGTTAAAGGCACTAGACACCATTGGTAATTGTTAAAGACCAGTATTCTCATTATAAGTAAGTTTTTATGCTTACATTTATTTTGAGTAATTACCAATAGTGTCCATTGGCTTTATAAAGACTAGTTTTCAAAAGTGCATTCATATTTTAATGATCTGTTTTAAGAATTGATTACTTAAGTTGAACTATACCTTTACCTGTAATAAAATGCCAAGAAAAACATTGTAGTGGGTGAACTTTTTCGGCTGATTTTCTTTAAAGCCATTGGACCCTTTTGGTTCAGGAAAAAAAATAAAAGTTCACAGATTTACAAACAACTTACAGGGTTTACAGAAGGCAATGGTGAAAGACTTCTCTTGAAATATTATTCCATGAAATGCTTTACTTTTTGAGAAAACAGCAAAACAATATAAATTCTCGTTAACGAGAATTACGGATTTATTTTAAACACATGTCATGACATGGCGAAACGCGTGGAAACAAGGGTGGGTTTTTCCGTTGTTTTCTCCCTACTCCGATGACCGATTGAGCCTAAATTTTCACAGGTTTGTTATTTGATATAGAAGTTGTGGTACACAAAGTGTGGGCCTTGGCCAACACTGTTTACCGAAAGGGTCCAATGGCTTTAAAGCCATTATACACTTTCGATGAGAAAAAAAAGAAAAAAGTTCACAGATTTACAAATAATTTACACGGTTTACAGAAGGTAATGGTGAAAGACTTCTCTTGAAATATTGTTCCATGAAATGCTTTACTTTTTGAGAAAACATTAAAACAATATCAATTCTCGATAGCGAGAATTATGGATTTATTTATTGTCATTGCACTGCGAAGCGCGCGAAAACAGGAGTGGGTTTTCCCGTTATTTTCTCCCGACTCCGATGACCGATTGAGCCTAAATTTTCACAGGTTTGTTTAATATTTTTTTATATAAGTTGTGATACACGAAGTGTGGGACTTGGACAATACTGTTTACCGAAAGTGTATAATGGCTTTAAGGTAGTACATGTATGCATCTCTCTCACAATTATGATGTTAGTTTTCAGCAACATTAGTGAAATAGACCTCAAGACCACAGAACTTGTAACTCAGAATCTTTACTGGCCCAGGATTTTATTGACAAGACCAGAATCAATATGAAAAGAGACGAGAATCAAAATGAGGACTAAGTTTCATCGTTTAAACCGTTTCATTTGAAGGCAGTGGACACTATTGGTAATTACTCAATATAAATATCATCATAAAACCTTTCTTTATTACTAGTAACGGGGAGAGGTTGATTGTGAGAAACAGCTTCCTCTGAAGTGACGTAGTTTTCGAGAAAGAAGTAATTTTCCACGATTTTGATTTTGAGACCTCAAGTTTAGAATTTGATGTCTCGAAATCAAGCATCAGAAAGCACACAGCTTCGTGTGACAAGGTGTTTTTTTCTTTCATTAATATCTCGCAACTTCGACGACCGATTGAGCCTAAATTTTCACAGGTTTGTTATTTTATGCATATGTTGAGATACACCAACTGTGAAGACTAGTCTTTGACAATTACCAATAGTGTCCACTGGCTTTAAACAAAACATCCGGGAGAAGATTATATCTCTTCTGTTTTATTGGAATCAAAGATATATCCGAGACTTCAAACTCAACATTTGAACATCATTCTTTTGAAACAGAGATATGTTGAACTGAAGACAAAAAAACCAGAACCACCGGACTGTCTTGAGCTTACTGGCCCAACACTGAAATCACTGGCTTCGGTGTTAACAGGGTAAAATTCTAGCCTTTATTAACTAGCTTATTTATTTCTCAAACAGCTTAGGTGTTGACTTCCTAGCATGGCGTGGCCACTTCACAAAATTCCTCTGCACAGCTTATGAGAACCGTGAGGGATGGGAGATGGCAGCAACGCTGTTCAGGGGGACCATCTACATCAGTGAAGTGGAGACAGAGCAAGACAGAAAGAGGAGACAGGGAATGAACTACTGGGAGAAGATGTGCACGTACGGAGGCTACAAGTTTGAGCAGTATGTCACTAGTGGTGAGGAACTTCATTAGGGGAAAAGGAAATGGGAAAAAAAGTCCTCTCTAGTTTCAGGATTTTTCAGGATTTTTAAAGTCTCCCTGAGCCTTCAAAATTATGAAAAAACTAAAGCAGTCACCCGAAAAAGCAAAAAAAGTAGTCCACATTAAGTCCAAACTGTAGTTTTGTGTTTCTGGTGATGCACTGGTCTGTAGGTTCTTGGTCTAGAATAAGGGAGAACTCGGGCCTACAAAACAAGTTTTGAGTGCTTGGAGAATGATCTGACTGATGGAGCAGAGGGTGTCCCTCCGCCCCCCCCCCCCCCCCCCCCCCCCCCCCCCGCCTCCAACGCTCACATACTGAAAACACAAGATATTCCTCTTGTACAGCAGTCGTGTCCCCCCCCCCCCCCCCTCCAAACCTAAAACAAAAATAAATAAATAAATGATCAAACAAATTCGGCATGCACATGTAGTTCTAAGCTAATAGATGTTAAATTTGCATCAGGGATAAGGAAACATTATTCATTTTGCTTTTAACTGTATACACCAATGTTTGTTAGCACTGTATACTAGCTCAGTACTTCCCCCGAGTTCTGTGAAAAAAAAAGAGTTAAAATTAATACTCGGGTGGGTTCTAACCCACGACCCTTGCAATTCGAGAGTAGCGTCTTACCAACTAGACCACGGAGATGCCCGATAGCTAGAGGCAGTTCGAATCCTTATATTTTAACAGCAGGTACCGCAACGATTTAATACTTTTGATTTGTATTCTACAGAAGATGGCAAGAAATCCCCCGACACTGTTCAGCCAGTGAACAACCTTGAAGCATATTGCAGTGTGGTTCGGTCACAACTCTGTAATCACCAGCTTCTCTATGGTGGGGAGGTAGATTGCTGTGAGCTCAAGTCTCAACTGAAGCCACCAGAAAACTATGTTGAACTGAAGACAAGTCGACAGTGGTATACACCCAAAAACAAGAGCAGCTTTCACAGGTGTGTTCAATTGTTTTTTAACCAGTTCGTGTCAGTATATAAAAACAATTGTTTGTGTCCACCCGTGGTAATATTTGTTGGAAATTTCTGGAGCTTCTTTAAGTAATTGATGCCACAATTAAGTCCTTTACAACTGAAAGGCAAAAATGGGACAAAAACTGGAAAGTACAGAGTATACATTGCTTCACACATCAGTGTAAAACCAAATCAGACAATTTAAAAACAGTGGACACTATTGGTAATTACTCAAAATAATTATTAGCATAAAACCTTACTTGGTAATGAGTAATGGGGAGAGGTTGATAGTATAAAATATTGTGAGAAACGGCTCCCTCTGAAGTGACGTTGTTTTCTGCGAATTTGATTTTGAGACCTCAGGTTTAAATTTTGAGGTCTCGAAATCAAGCATCTAAAAGCACACAATTTTGTGTGCCTAGGGTGTTTTTTTCTACCATTATTATCTCGCAACTTCGACAAGCAATTGAGCTCAAATGTTCACAGGTTTGTTATTTTATGCATATGTTGAGATACACCAAGTGAGGTGTCTTTAAAGTAAACAAAAGTTATAAGGAACCCAATACATAACAGATGCAAGTTGGGCTACTTTGAGGCTCAGTAAATGAATGTTTGTGATGTGTTTTGATTGTTGTGTTTTCAGATTCAAGTTACTTCGATGGTGGGCACAGTCATTCCTCGTGGGTATCCCCAAGGTTGTCTGTGGCTTCCGTAACGATGATGGTGTGGTGGAAGAACTTAAGGATTTCAAGACAGCCGAGATGCCAGGGTTATCCATGGTAAAGAAATACCAACAGAATCTTTAGGCCAAATGTAAAAAAATAAACATGTTTATGGTTCTGCCTTTTTGAAAAAAGGAAGTCTGGGCTATTTTTTGAAAATAATCAATTTTTTCGTCTGAGATCTTTAAAATTTAGCAATAGAGCTTAGGCCTCTGCGTAATTCCGGGTCCGTTTGCCTTACTTAGAGTTTGACCCGGCATATTTTCAAAGAAGGAAGTCGTCATGCTCTTCTTGATTAAATTCCATGTAGAGAAAAATGAGTGAAAGTAAACCAATCAGAAGCCTCACATAGAGTGAATATATAAATACCCATGTTCCATCAACAAAACTTAAGTTAATGAGCTTGTTTCCAAAGTGATCACTTTCACACCCTTGTAGCATTTAATTATTGTGTATTCTGGCATTTGTAGGGAGGCTGGGGCGGGAACGTTTGCTTCAACCTGTTTGAGAAGCTCCTCAACTTCATCAAGACGGTGACTGTAATTGATGATCCCAGGTTGGTACCACCCCCCCCCCCCCTCCCTCATCTTCACCCACATTGTTCACCAAAACTCACCCCTCCTACCGAATAATTGTCCATTAAGGTTTCAAGTAAGTAAGTTTGAGTCTGTCCTGAGCCATTATTGCTCATCAGGTCGGTGTTTAAGTCTGGTTTCCTTGGCATTAAAGGGTTTGGGTACATTTTGTAACACAAAACACAATGTCCACAGATTAACACTGTTTGAAGATTATGGTTTAATATAATACTTGCTGAGGTGCTGTAGTTTTTAAACGAAAATAATTTTTTTACTCAGGAGACAAAAATTATTTTAGCATTACAACATATTTACTGGTTGTATGTTGTACATGCTAAAATAATTTTTAATTTTTGAGCAAACTTTTGATTTTTTATGATTGATTGATTAACCCTCTCTGCTACATATCCTCCCGTTGCAGCGTGGTATATCTCTTAGAGCGTAAACCAGGGGACAGTACGATCTCCTACACAGTACACAAAGGAGAGGAGCACCGGTTTTTACCAGAATGGTACACCAGTCAGTTTTTACCAGAGTTGAGACCGGTTACTGAGTCGACTAGCTCAGACTCATCTTCAAGTACATCGTAATTTACTTTAAAGGCAGTGCCATAAGGTCCTGAAACTAGACGTGGGCCTAATTTCATAAAGCATGTAAGCATAAATATTTGCTAAGCACAGAAAATCATGCTTAACAGAAACTGCCAATATTCCATAAAAGTGTTATTGTTGTAACTGGTGTCCCGCTCATTGTTTGCTTAGCAAAGAAATTTGCTATGCAGTATTTGCTGCTTAACAGCATTATGGAATTGGGCCCTGGTCATTTGGGGTTGGTGGGGGATGGCAAAACCACAGAGTTCAGTATGACCTCAGCCAAATTCTATAAGCCTGTAAGCACAAAATCTTGCCTAGCAAAACTAGGTTATTACCAGTCAAAATACTGTACATGTGCTACCCCACTCATTTTGAAAAAAACAGCTGAATGAAATTGGGTCCTGTTGCACCACACACAGCTGCTTTCTGCCACGTTTTAGGAGTCAAATTGCTCAAACAAATTATTATGGCTCGAATTCAGGAGTAAAAACCTAAACACTGAAGGCATGTAGCTCAAAATGTTTACAAGACCAGCATTTGTTTTTCTCAGACCACAATCAAAATGAGTTGAACAAGCATAATACGAGAAGATCTCCATGCATGTACGTAGATTTCATTATCTTTAGTGTAAGGTAAGGCGTACTTTGATACCAATTTTTTTTCACAAAGATTTTACACAATGACTAAAATGAGGTAGCCTTGTATTATTTATTGATTTTACAAGACCACAGGGCTTGTCTGGTTGTGAGATTACTGGCCCAACTCTAAAATCACTGGCCTCAGGCCTGCGGTCCAAGGCTAATTTTCTAGCCCTGTACTAGATCGATCCATTAAGCTCCGCCCCATTGCGTATTGACTAATCACAACCCGATGCACAACCAAAAGTCTGACACTATAAAGTCTGACATGCGTGCGTGTATGCTTGCCGTGCGCGGCAGAGTTAGGAATGGTATTAGAGCTGAGAGGCTCTCGTGTTCTTGCTCACAGGTGCGCCATGGGCGGAGCTGAATTGATCGGTGGATTGTAAGCGTGTAAATACCACATCGCCTTGAATGATCACTACACTCTATATAACACATGGGGACACATTGACTCAAAAGATACAGTCAAGTCAATACAATGCTTCATCACACATCAGTGTAGGGTAACACAAAAATGAAATAATTTATCCCTGGAGCAACTGTTACTTGTTAGACTTGGAAATAAAGCTGTTAACAGGGTGGCAGGATTTTTACACTTTAGTGTAGTTTTGAGCTGCCTGTATTTCATCTCTGGCTGTCAATATTCAATGGAGCTTTGTAAATACTTTCTTTTGCCATTTGTGGCTGGTACATATTGATTTTAAAATTGTAATCATCTTGCAGGCTACTTTGGTCTCAAAATGATTAAAAATCATTTACATGTTTTTTTAATTGGTATGATAGGGTTTTGTTCAATACTTTAGTAGCATTTAGTGTTTTTTATGGATACAGTAAAAGAAATATGTAATAAAAATGATTTTTCAGTTATCATAATAGTGCTTTTGTAACCTGTTGCTTTATTTTGGATTTTTTGTTTCTTTCTAGATTGACAGGGTGGCAGGATTTTTACACTTTAGTGTAGTTTTGAGCTGCCTGTATTTCATCTCTGGCTGTCAATATTCAATGGAGCTTTGTAAATACTTTCTTTTGCCATTTGTGGCTGGTACATATTGATTTTAAAATTGTAATCATCTTGCAGGCTACTTTGGTCTCAAAATGATTAAAAATCATTTACATGTTTTTTTAATTGGTATGATAGGGTTTTGTTCAATACTTTAGTAGCATCTAGTGTTTTTTATGGATACAGTAAAAGAAATATGTAATAAAAATGATTTTTCAGTTATCATAATAGTGCTTTTGTAACCTGTTGCTTTATTTTGGATTTTTTGTTTGTTTCTAACTTTAAATAAACGTTTTTCAAAGGGTGAGATTGAATGTTCAGATTGTATTAGATGTAAAGATACTACAAGTGGAAAACTACCATTGAAATATTTTTGCCTCAAATGACCTTTTGTTATGAGAAATTTTAGTTTTGATCTCACAAGTCTAAAATAAAACAGTAAGAATGGCAAGTTTTTTTTCCACACTTTTCTTGTGAATTCAATGAAAGATTAAGCTTCACCTTTTACAGGTTTGTTGTTTCATTTACATATTTTGAGTCACATAAAGTGCAGATGGGCCTTCTGGGGTCGATTTCACAAAGAGTTAGGACTAGTCCTAACCTAGGGGATATTAAAAACTTTAGGCTAGTCCTATGGTAGGACGAGTAACTCTTCCTAACTCGAGATAAGACTAGTCTTTACTCATTGTAAAATCCACCCTGGTCTTTGACAATAAACATGAATAACAATATTGTTATCGTCCTAGACATAACTGGCAAACACTTCACAAACTGAGATGAAAAGATTGTCTGAAATCCCGCTCCCAGTCTTTCTCTTTCTTATGAGATTGTTTCTTCTGGCGTTTATTAAGAGTGTTAACTTTCATTACTTTCTTTTCCTCTCGTTGTCGAGGCCGTTTCACTGCCTGAACATCAAAAGGCTTGAAGTGAGTCACCCTTGCTTTGGAAGCTTCATCCTCCCTGTCAGCCGCACCAAGTCCTTTGCGATCTCTCTTCAATATCGTTTTGACCGGGAATTTTTGGCCCGCACCATCTCTTCCCAGACCCTTTTCTTTGTCCCAGCCTTCTTTCATCATTAGCTGGAATCCCACATTGCTTTCTGGAATGTAGTACATTGTCGACGTCGGTTTATGCTGACAGTTAAACTGGTGCACAGTCGAAGATTTGTGCTGGTGTCGTCTAGATTCGTGTTTGCGATACTCAAGGCGGCAGATGTCACACCAGGACTTTGCAAACTTGGCTTGTTTTTCCGTTTGGTTACCTTTACTGGTCCCCATTGACTCAATTCCTTCAAGCATTCCAACAATATTAAGATGGCCAGCTCTCCGGGCAAGATCCAACGCAGTCTGACCGCTTTTGTTGCGATTATTTTCCCACAATGCACCTTTCCTGAGTAATAGCGACACAACGTTCCTCTGACCACTGTAACTGGCACACATTAATGCTGTCCAAGCAAAGTCATCAACGTCGTTGATATCAACACTGCCCTCACACAACAACGACTCAACTGCTTTGACATCCCCTTCTTGTGCACTGCGTAAGAACTGATGTTTATTTCTCGTTTGAACTCTCTCAGACTGCCTTTGGCTGCTCACTGGCTTGGGTGTGTTTTTCTTTATTAACTTGGGGTCACTCTGTTCAGATATTAAGTGACCCTTCTTGTTTTGAGTTGGAGACCTTGTTGACGTTGGTGTTGTTGATATGACACTCTCATAAAAGTCTCTTGCAACTAGACCTGCCTTTGTGCTGTTTTCGAAATGGAACTCCTTAGATTTTGATTCTTTACGCCGAGACGAAGTGTCATCTTTTGAGGTTGCTCTCAAGAAATGTATTCCTTTAAATGGAAGTCTTGCCACGCGGTAGGAAGATCCAGCTGTAGACAAGGAGGGATCCATGTCTGAAAATGTTCAAAAATTGTTGTTTTAAATTTTTAGTTACAATTATTTGAACCTAGATTACACTCTGGTGACACTGGTGTCATTGCCAAGCGCTTCTATATTACGCATGCCTCATCGAACATGAATAATGCTTTGTTTATATTATTAATTATTACACTTAAGAATCTCCAACCAAGCAATTGCTGGGCTAGCTTCCTGAGAAAAAGCATTTAGTCATGTCATGGAGGTAGAAACATTTTTAAGCAATTGCTTTTGGTTTGCTTCAGTTTTCACAGCAATTGCTAGTTAATTTTATGAATTTGGCCCATTATATTAATGTATGTCTGAATCTGAATCTGAATTATATAGTCGGCAAAGCAACCAAGCAATTGAAATTTTACAAATAACATAGTACAACTATAATATACAAGCATACTATACTTCTACTTGCCTAGGCTACGTTTTAACAATTAATTAATTGTTATAATACTATAGCTTAATTTTATTGTTATCTATTATTTAATTTATTATTAAATTAGATACAAATAAAATTTTAGGAACGGTGTGTAAGCATACACATACTCACGAATTTTTTCAGTGAAGAACAGGAGAAAACGAAATGAGACACTTATCATGTCGTTCACAATATCATACTGCCTGTTCACTCAATGAAGTACTCTAAAAAATACATAATCGACGTCCAAATGATAAGTAGAAATGATTGTGAGTTTCTAAAAGCTATAAGAACTAAAAATCAAAAATCTACCTTAGTCGAAAAGTGCGCCCTCTACAGGCGAAATGTCTGTCTTTGAACAACTAGTCCCTGCCTCCGCATTATAAACGCTGCGTGAAATCTGAACGCGATTTGTACACGTTCGTTTGAACCAGACTAAGCTTGATGTTGCTACGGAGATTCCACCATGGCGGATACGAAGGAGGATTCGATGTACGAAAGTGCTCGTTTAAATCTCCTTGAAGTAATTGAAGAGAGGAACAGAGCACTGAATAGGGTGAGAGAAAATGGTCCCAATGATGTTATTTTAACAATCGTCTCCTCAGGCCTGGCATGCCATCATGAGGTCGATTGAGGCAAAACAATTTTTTTTATGTTGTTGTTTGCTGCATGCAAAGTTCAACAGTTCAAGTTCTAGAAGTTGGTGCCCCTCTCCTCTTCAAAACTTTAGTCCAACAAAAGACTTTAAGATTTTTCAATGAAACTTTAAATAGTGCTTTTGCAAAATACAGCTTTGAAAGACTTTTCACTTATTTTTACCGAAAAGGGAATTCTCTTTTAGTTTTGTGTAAATTTATTTGTTGTATTTGTAACTTATTAATTCGAATCATATAAAATAATGAAAAAGTGATTACTGATCGCACTGTTGACGTCACTGTTGTTGTTGGCAGATTTGGACATTTTTCCCGTTTGGAGATATTTCAACGATCTTGACAAGTTGCTTTATAAACAAGTGACACACATTCTAATAACTACCTAGAACTGTATGAGGTTCCGGCGTTCCGCTAGCATGTCTACCTAGGACTAATCATCTCCACGATAGCCGAACGAACCTCATTGGAGTAGTACAGACAGCAGTAGTTGTCAGGTTCCCAATTAACAACTTTATATCAACACTTACATTAACAACAGCGATGCGATCAATTTCTAAAATTGAATTGGTACAACTTACAACTACAAGACTGAATTATTCAGAATGGCATGAGGCTCTTGATTAATTATTAAATTATGCATCTAGGCATACATACCCCAGGTAAATTTGGTTAGCAGTTTGCAACAGACAATTCTCCTTAATTTGATGATTTATCACAAAAATAAAGCAGAATAACCCAATTAATTGGATGACAACTTGATTGGGTCAGAACAACTCATTGGGTTGTCCATTCAACCCAAAGACAAATGTAAGACTGGTCGACTTTTGATCAGATTAACCAATGGCCAATTCAACCAGCCAGATGACCACCGAACTTTTAATTTTGTTTATTTTAGGAAATTCCACTTTTAACACAATTTATGTGACCTTCAGGGGCCATTTGAAATATTCAATGCTAAAGAATTCCAATTAAAAATGTGGGCTGGTGTGTCAAAAGAAGTAACTGAAAATCAAAATTCAGTTTTAATATTTATAAAAAATGTATGTTATGAAGTATTACAAATAAAAAGAAGAAGAAAAAATACTGTATCACAGCTGGCCAAAAAAAAACCCCATTTCCGAGTAATGAAACTACAAAGTTGTTTATTTTAGCCTGAAGAAACCATTGGAAATTTGTGATATCGACTCTGATATGGTTTAATTGAGGCATTACTATAATTAAGTGTATATTATAGCTAATTGTAACGCCGTAAAAAAAAAAGGGGGGTTTGGTAGGTGGGTCAAAAAATGCTTACAAACAAAGTTGAACATGTTGAATGGCCCTTGCTTCCTTATCTTGAAGTTGGAGTTGGAAATTGTTGAATGGCTGTAAAAGACATCCTATCTCTCGCCATCTCCTGTGCCCACCAACCATAATGTTTGTCCCTGCTGCATGTCACACTAATTATGTACAAAATTTTTAACCGTGTATGTAATTGGGATTACCAGTCCAGTACAGCTGTTAAAGGAACATGTTGCCTTGGATCAGTCGAGTTGGTCTTTGAAAAGCGTTCTGTTATCGTTTGTTATGAAATGCATGGGTAGGAAGATGTTGTAAAAGTAGAATACAATTATCTACACAAATATACCTCGAAATTGCGTGGTTTTCTTTTTACCTCGTCGACTAACACGGTCGACCATTATGGAAGTCAAATTTTTGACTCCCATAAATGGCGACCATGTTAGTTCGCGACGTAAAAGGAAAACCGAGCAATTTTGAGTGATACTTGTGTGGATCATTATATTCTACTTTTAAAATATCTTTCTAAGCATATGCATTTCATAACAAACGGTTTCAAACGCTTTTTATAGACCAACTCTTCCGATCCAAGGCAAGGTGTTCCTTTAAGTTTGGGCTCTCACTCATTTCACGCGTGTAGAACATATCTTACAAATTAAAATTAGTGTGCAGAACAATAAATATATAAACGTAGGCCCTATTCAAAGGGGGAAAAAAATATATACATTCTAGAAATTCTTCCATGTGTCCTCTCCCTCCCCATAAATAAACAACGAAATACTAAAACATTTAGAAATTGTTTAAATTAAAGTTAAGTAAACATTGTTTCATTTGAACCAAGCACTAAGTGAAGATTTTAATCTCATTAAATGTATTTGGGTAAAACTTCAATACGTGAAAGAATTAAAAGATATTTATTTGACTCAAAAGTCAATATTTGAAGAAGAGAAAGATAAAGTGAGGTATTAATATTCGACAACACAAGACTGCCGGACCTGTCCAGTCAATATTTCACTGGTCAGATGCTAAATACACTGCCCTCAGGCCAGACCCTGTCAAACCCTGACAGAAGTACAGCACTTAACCATTAATTGTACAAATTGCAGGTCACTGATCCACTCACTGCAGTTGTACATTAAGCCATCAGCTGCTCATTGCAATCTGAAGTACAAACTGTCATACATTATTTTTTATTAGAAACTCAAAGCTCCGGGGCAATTTAGAGTTGTGCAAACATTGAAAGCAACCGAAAATACAGCATTATGCCTGCAGGAATTACACAGAGGCCCAGGGGTCGATTTCACTAACGCGTTTTGGTCATCGCAAACGCCGAAATCGATCGCTAAATCTTAATTCCATCGCAACTTAGCGATGGATTTTTAGCCGACGATTTCACTCAAACTTAACGATGAATATACTCGTCGCAAAGTTTTATTTAGCGATGACAATCTTGCGATGACGTGTTAGTGATCGCAAAGTAAAAGTTCATCGCAAACTTATGATACATTGCGCCATTCTGTGCTTATATCTATAGCGGTGTAGGTTTTGACTGTTCGTGATTTAGAGTAAAATGAGTGGCGCTACATTATTTTAGTCTTGCTGTCTTTTACCTGGTAGACTCAGATTGCCGATGACAACTATCAGCGACGCAACTGCAGCAAAGAGCCCCTTAATATCGGTAAAAAGGAGATACTATATGGGATCGATTATTTTAACCATCATTTTTAGAAAAAATGTGTAATGTATTGGCAAATTGACAGTGTGAAGCTTAGTATTATTAGAAAGACATGTCAGTATTTTCATCAATCCCACCGTTACAACAGATTTACGAAAACTGTTTATTAAAATCTAAAATTATAATAGAGGCCATAGGCCTATAAATGCTTTAACCCTTTGTAAATGAATGCCTAAACATTGTCCACAATAATTCGTATGCACCAACATGACAACGATTTACATATAAACTGCACAATGCCATTTCATTTCGAGCTACGACCGACTATTTTGTCGCGGGATATCAAAGGTCACTACTTTTAGCCTCGTACAAAAACTTTATTTCCCTTTTAACGCCAATCGCAATTGCGATGACTTTAGTGCCAAACGCAGAATTAGCGACATCGCAATTGCGATGGATTTGAGGTTTCATCGCAAGTGTGTTAGCGATGATCGCAAACATAGACGTTAGTGAAATCGGCCCCTGGCCTTGGTGGGTGCCCCCTTAAAAGTTTCCCATAGACTTTTAAAAGATTTGCCAAAATAAGTGGCCTTTGCAATTTGCAATGTGGGCCATTTCAAGAGCTTCAAAATGATGTAAATGTTGTTTTTGTAGGTTCCTTTACTTTTGGAGATGATTGTCCAAACATACATGTAGCAGGTCGTGTTAATTATTCAAAAGTTCGTTAAGCCATATCTCCAATGTCCAAAAGCCATCATCTTTAAAAATAATGAACCCAATTACATAAAATTTGGGATCTGGGCATTTCTCAGGGAGTCAAATCAGCACACAGACATTCATTTAAATCCGTGAGGGTCAGGTCCAAAAGCGTGTTGAATTGACACTGAATGACCCTCGTTCTCTCACAACAAATTTTACAAAAAGCAGTATGATTCATCTTTAAGATGAGTTGTCACTATTTTAGTCATTTGTACTGTTTTGCTTTTAAACAAAATAAAGATGAACACACCGACACTGATCTTTGAGATAATTGCAATACACTGCACTACACATCCAATAACAATGCACTGGCTAATCAGACTGGCCATCAGTGTAATGTGCTGGCAAATAATGTCCAATGTAATGTTTGTTTTTTATTGGAATAAAGAAATTGTGTTTCCTGTTGAGCTATACGTACACTGTTTGCAGTTGCATGCCTTCTCCCGTAGAAATAAATTTCCATGGTGATGCCTTTTTATGGTTCATGGTGTGTAAATTTGCTCTCTTAATGTGTAGCTGTACTCTGTCATTTACTCCCTTTGAAGTACACTTGAAGTATTTGCTTTAATCACTAATCAAATAATGATCAATATTTTGTATAATTACAAGAGGTATAATGGAAACCCATCATGGATGTGAACTGAACACCTGCATGGACAGCTGCATAGGAAATTGGGAAAAAAATATCAAGTATTATTTCAGACGTCTCGTTTTAAGTGTTTGCTCATGCTGGCAGAGAGCCTTGGGAATTGTTTGCGTTGGTCACCAGGGTAACCAGAGATGGGCATAATGAGATTTGTGGCTGTTTGTTTTTTGGAAATACAAAATGGGGAACAAATAGTGCGTAGAGATTGCCAGGGTGGCACTTAATGTAGACCTAGTACTAAGCAATATTATAGGCTGGTTTTGTGGATATATACAGACATTTTCCACACTACATTTTCTTGGTGTACCGGTAACAGCAACGTTGGATGTGTGCAACAAATTTTGGCAACTATGTTTTATGTGTTCCAGCTTTACAGAACAAGCTGTGGATTTCATCCCAAGATTTGACAAGGAAATTCTGTTGAAGAATAATTTGTTGGCGGCCTTCACTTGGTGTCTCTGCAGCTGATATTTTGTTATTATACGTTCTGGAAACGGATCTCATTTTGAAAAGCTGCTTGTTGGGATGCAATGGATCTAGCTGTGTGTGATGCTTGTATCAAGAATACTGATGAGATATAGAACCATATAATTGTAGGGTTTGACTGATGATGACGGCATGCCTTTTAAGCTCCAGTGACTGAAAACATTTTCTTTTTCACTTCCCTGTCCCCTTAGCCTCCTTGGATAACCGTCCCCATTCAAGTCTGTTTGTAGCTAGTTGCTCAACATCACAAAGTGGAATTTTGACATCTTTGGAAAACATTTAACAGGCACAGAAATATTTAAAGCAAGACCTGAGATCAAACCCAAAACCTTTCCTGTAGGTCTTGTCTCCTCATGGTTCTGCCTGGGGCAGTTCAGCAAGTCTGTAAGATGAAAATCTAATGGTGACTCTCAGTTTGCTTCATCTTGCGTTAAAAGAAAAAAGAAGAAAAAAAAAAAAAAAGAGCGCTGAATAGGCATGTTGGGAAGAGCACATGTCTTACAATGTGATAAGCATAAGTGTGAATATTCAGATATCTGTGGATACAATGTGTGTCTTGCCAACCGACTGATTGCACCTTATTCCCTGGAGGCGATTGACAACTCGGCTTAGTGTGATGATTCTGGAGATAAAGTTGTTTTCAATGTAGATTTGATATACAATGACATTGTGGATTACGGTCCCGGGAAATCTAAATAACAAGTGTTTTGCTGGTGAAAACCATCCGAATGATGTCATTAAAAATGTCTTCTAAGCGGTTTAATGTTTTGTCTCCTGCTGTGACTGTGAATTAATTTGCAGTGTCTCACTCTTGTCATACTCTCTTTTTTCTAAATTCATCTGGTTGCAAAATTGAGCTTAGAAGGAAAATGTTAAGGACCCTTGGCCTAATTGGTGAGCTTACAAAGTAGTTGTGGACTCGGTGGAAAGGAGGGCTATCTTGCCCACTTTCTTTCAGTGCTGACCACTGACCAGTTCTCAAACTGGTTCACTTTATCAACATTATTTTTGAGAAGAAGAAAGGAGACAAGTAGAGCCAGATATGGCAGTGAGGAAACAAAGTACAAAGCATTGGAGAGATGATGCTTGGAGTGATGATGATAGCATTATAGAAGACAAACCTAGGATGAGCATGCTTGATGCTGCTATTGCAAGGGTGCAGCGAGTGGATCCTAACAGGGTATTTAAGATGCTGTTTAGATAGTGTTTTTTTATTTTAACGTCTTATTAGCTGCAATTCAGAATGATCGGGTGTACAAATTTTGATCTGCTTCTAAATTGTTTGACCCATCACCAACCCCATCCCAAGTTTTGAATTTTGATAGTGTTTTTTTGTTTAATGTTATTGTCTTATCAGAGGCAATTCAGAATGGTGTTTTAAAACATTTCAATATTTTTCAGATTGTTTTGAGTTTTGACCCACCACCCCAATTTTCATTTTGGATTGTGTCTTTAAATTGTACTGCCTTGTATGGGGCCATTCAGAATGATAGGTGTTTACAAATGTTGATCTTTTTCAAAACTGTTTTGACCCTCTCATAAATTTATTATAGTGACTAACTAGTAAATATACTCTTCAAAACACTGAAGAACAAAGTAATTCCTCAACTGAATCAGATATATTTAAAATGCTCTTCAAGCTTCTTCAATGGCTTTTCCTGGGCTTCCAGCATGCAACTTTGTAGATGGTTCAACAGAGAAAATACAAGCTATCTCCCCTGGGTTTACTATAGTATAGCCCCAAAGAGTAATGCGTTTTACAGGGTTCCCACTGTAACCGCTGATTTCTGCAAGGCAGCGCCATGATTTTTTTGTGGGCCCCTTGCACTTCTAGCTCTAATTCCACAAAAATACTGCAGCAATGCCAAATGTCAACCGGGGATTGGTCTGTCTCTTCCAATGGTTATTTAATTTCAATTTCAATTCACTTTATTATCCATGATGGGAAATTCATTTCGACCTTTTTTACAACAAATTTACAAAATTTACATAAAATTATTCTCTACTATAAAACAGACAAAAGACACCACAAGCCACAAAAGTCTAAATAAATTACATTACAAAAATATTACAGAAAATCTAATATATAAATTTAAAAAACACGGCGATCTCTGTATTATTGCACGAAAGAATCAACGTTCCACTTGATTCCACAATTCAAAATTTACAGCTCAAACGTTCCCTTTTTTCCTCAAACAGAAAGCTCTCCTTCATCGTCTAGTCTATATTGCAAAGCTGAGTGGCAAGCTTGATGACAAGAGAGATCTTGGTGGTAAGCTAAAGCACATACTATTTCTATACAACATTGTCAAAGACCAGGGCCCAATTTCATAGAGATGCTAAGCACAAAAATTTGCTTAGCATGAAATTTCTTTACTTGATAAAAACAACAAAATTTATATTTGTTGCATAGGCCCTATCGCTTGTTACTGATATTCAGCTATTGTTTGCATAAATCCTGAAAATCACGTGGAAATTAGGTTGGTGATCCTTTTTTATCGAGGAAGAAATTTCATTCTAAGCAAATTTTTTGCTTAGCAGCTCTATGAAATTGGGCCCAGGACCTAATGTGTAGAGCTGGTTTTTAAGAATAAAAAGTAGTTAGGCAAAACAACAAATATGACCATGACCATTTTTACACCTTAAATTAGTTGCACGTGCAAAGCTGGGAAAGTTTCTAGTGTTTTTAAGAAACATTTTACCCATGTAGCGCACATCCTAGAAGAGATATTACAACGGTTAATATTTTAATGCACAGAGAAGTTTTCAAAATTTGAAAGGTTGAGAAAACAACGAGATACAGTTGTGATAATTCCTAAAGATGATTTCATGAGTAGAGACACAAGCAGGGAGCATGGAGGAAGAATGCAAGGAGAAAGTGGAGTTTCTTAAAGGATTTGGGTACTTTTTCAAAATGTCCATATATTTACGCTAAACTTACAGGGTTTGAAGATAATGATAGTGGAAAGCTTCCCTTCAAATATTACTTACTGAGGTGCTGTAGTTTTTGAGAAATGAGTAAAACAATGTCATGAAAATACGTTTTTAAATGATTAAAATAATTTTCGTCTCATGAGACGAAAATTATTTTCATGACATTGTTTTACTCATTTCCCAAAAACTACAGCACCTCAGCACGTAGTATTTTCAGTGAAGCTTTCTACTATCATTACCTTCAAACTGTGTAGTTTAGTGTAAATCTGTGGACATTGTGTTTTTTGTTCTACAAAAGTTACATAGACCCTTTAATTCGTTTTTTACTGCATGTTCTTTCCGCCTTCTTTAGCCCACTATGAGAGGAAGTTCAAGCAATGGCAGAGCCATTTCCAGGGGGAGGGAGCCACAGGAATGCTCCTTGTGTACCCCAACCATTACGTCCACCTTGTAGAGGTAGGTATAGTTAGTTTTGCCTTGTGGAAAAGGAATGTAACAATTAATGTCAGTATCCTCTCCCACCCAACTTGCTCTTACCACAAAATTCTATAGGATACTGGGGAGACTAAAACTCTATTTCTATCAGTGCCGAACGGCTTTTGCCACAAACTTCCACAGGACTATAAAACCCTATTACTATCCGCGCACTCTCTTGCCCAACTGGCTTTTGCCACAAAATTCCACAGGACTATAAAACCCTATTACTATCCGCGCACTCTCTTGCCGAACGGCTTT